>NC_059335.1:58110000-58458333 GCF_018350155.1 Leopardus geoffroyi
CCCAGCCGAGTGTGTTTTCTGTAAGGAGGCCTCAGTTCTTGCTGCCCAGGGCACCCTTGTGGTTGGGGGGGGCCTCACGGGCCGCGGCTGCCTGGGGCACCCGGCTGTGGCCCTCGGGGTCCTCGCTGCCTGGTTGCGAGTGGAGAGGTGGGGGGGGGGGGCAGGAGGCGGGATCAGGAGCCCCACCTGCCTGGGCCTGTGGCCTCCAGCCCTCTTCGTCCCTCCTCTCTGCTGTCACCCTGTTGGGGGAGGGGGGCCTCAGGGCCACAGGGCGCCCCGGGGGAGGAGCCCTTGTGTCCCTTGATGTACAAGGGGAGGGGACCCTGCGTCTGCCGGCTGGATGAAGGGCTGGGTGCCCAGCTGGCCAAGTGCGCACGTCTTCCAAGCGCCCGCTGGGGGCAGGCTCCCACCCGGAACCGGGCAGGGGTGCCCGTGGCCGTGGACAACACACGCCGGGGCCTCTGCCTGCTGGGAGCTGACCTAGCGGCCAAGGAGACGGGCAAAAGAGAAGCGAATGAGCAGAGCGTGGGCAGGTGCGCCTGACGGTGGCCGATGGGGTAGCTGGGAAGGAGGTGGCCCGGAGTCCTGCGGCCGGAGGCTTGTCCTGGGGAGAGCGCCAGCTGCTTCCCCCGTGGGGAGACCCTGGCGACTTTAGAGGTGCCGTGCACCTTTTCCCCTGGTCAACCCTGGACGCCACCGTTTGATTCTGAGGAGTACCGCAGAGACCCCTCCCTCACCTCCCAACGCCCCCCCCGCCCCCCCCCAGCTCCTGGCTCCCCGGGCCCCCGCACCGCCTTCCTGGCCAGGCCTTCTCTGCGTTGGCAAAGTATGAGCTGGGGCGTGGGGTGCCTTCTGTCCCCCCGTGGGGCTCGCGCGGAGCAGAGCGTGAATGCCTGGCCCGTCGTTCTGACCAAGACGCGAGGGAGGGAGACGCGCCGTGAACCCCCTCCCCGAGACTCCCCGAGACTGTGTATTGTCTCCCAGGCACGTTGGCCTAACGGCGAGGAGAGACCGGTTTGTTCGCCAAGACTCTCCTCCTCCGTTTCTGCGTAAATACGCGGTGTTTCCTTGTCCAGCAAAAAGCGTTGGGGGCGGGGACTCAGAGGTTGTGCCTTCTCTCTGAAGTCTAAGTGTGGGAGCTCGGGATCCAAAAAGGATTCGTCGGGCACGTTCTGTTCGGAGGGCGTACTTCGCCCACTTAGCCACGGGCAGCAGGGAACGTTTGCGAGCAGGAGTGCGACGTGACCGCAGACAAAGCTGACCCCCGTGTGGAGGCCAGGGTGGCATCCGGAGGCTGGTAGCCGAGAGAGCGGGGGTCAGGGGGAGACTACTGCACCAGTCCGAGCCCAGATGTGGGGGCAGCATGGATGGCCGCTGCGGGGTGGGACGGGCCGGGCCCGGAGACAGACTTCCAGGCCGGAAGACGTGGCCGCCTGCTCTCTCTGACTTCGCCCTGCTCTCTTTTCTCCTAAATAAAAATAGCCAGGACTGTCACCCTGTTCTCTGCCGTTTGGGGACAATCCCATCTGCTCCCCTGCCTGCTCCCTGACACTTTGTCACTCTCTTCCTCCCTTTCCTTCCACCTTCGGATATACTTGGGTCTCATCTTTGTCACCAGCAGTGTTTGTCCTTGCGGGCCCAGTTTATCTTTCCACGTGGGGCTCCAGGGTCCCTCGCGGCAGGGACCTCTCGGAAGACTCCTTGGGTGCCTGTTTTCACCTGGGCGCCCTCCTTGGAGCCCGGATGTGCTGCACGAGGGGCCGGGCCCGGCCTGGGGGGAGCGGGAGGCCGAGTCATGCCTCGTCCGGCCACCCCCTGGTGACAGGCCACAGGCTCCTGGCCCCGGACCGCCCCACAGAGGATTTCTCCCCAGAGGCTCACGCCTTGGGTCCCGTCCTTTCCTCTGGGAGCGGGTCCTCTGGGGCACCTGAGCTCACATCTGGCTTTGGGCCTGTCCCCGAGCCCCCACCTCCTCCCCTGGACCCCCCACCCCTGCCCTCTTCCTGGTACCGCGTTCAGGATGACCACTGTGGGCCTGGCCTTGACCTGCGGGCCTTCCACTCGGCCGTGCGAGGGGCGGGGAGCAGTGAGCACGGGAGGCTGGGACAGGAGGAGGGACGCGTGGCCTGGGGGGTGGTGCCACCGCAAACGCCCTGCTCCCCTCCCCGGGCTGGGCCTCCCCTCGGGAAGGCGGTGGTCTGGGCACACAGGCTTCGCAGGACACGGAGAGCACGGGAGGAGCGGAGGGCGGCCCCGAGGCCCATCTTGCCGGTCAGGAAACTGAGGCCCGTGAGGGGGGTTTTCTGTCGCGTAACAGCTTTGCTGAGACGCAACTCACTCATCCGAGGAGCACTGTTGAGCGGCCGTTGGCGGTTCGTGGCCCCACCTCCGCGGTCGGTTTTAGGACACCTGCGTCAGCCCGAAGGAAACCCCGTTAGCAGCCGCTCCGCACTGCCCGCCCCCAGCCTGGGAGGGACCCCCGTCCCCGCTCGGTCTCCCCGGGTCTCTCCGCTCGGCACGTCTCGTGTGAATAAAGCGACACGGTCCCCCGGCGACACCGCTTTGCACGTTAGCACAGAGCTGACCCTGAGCGGGGCTGTCCCCTCTGGGACTCCGGTGTCCTCAGCAGCAGAACGGGGTCCCGCAGCCCCAACTCCCCTGCCGCAGACACCAGGCCTGCCCCCCTGCCCCCCACGCCGGAGAGGTCAGACCGCTGGCCCCAGGCTGCACAGCAGGGCCAGGACCCCGGCCCGTGTTTGGCCCACTGCTCCCCGCTCAGGCTTCGTGGCCTTGCTTCTTTGTCTCTTCCTTTGGGTTCTTCCAGCCCGTTCGTGCCCACCGTCCTGACGTTCTGTGGTGGGGGGGGGGGAGCGGCAGCCATCACGGCCGCTGCTCGCTGCCCGCCCTGCTTGGGCAGCCCGTAGTGACCTCTTGTCCGCGGTGGGGTGTCCCTGCGAGCCCTGAGGGGAGGGGGGAGGCCGCACAGCCCGGGATGGGGATCTGAACCGAGCTCCAGGTCGCCCGCACCCCCTGGTTCGTTCATTCGGCAAGTACCTGTCGTGCCCGGTTGACGTCTGGCAACCAAGAGCCGGCGGTTCCCAGAAGCAGACGCCGCCCCTCCCTCTCAGAGCTTCCTTTCGCGGGGAGAGAGACAGTGCGAGTCACGGAACCACACCAAGTGTAAGCTCAGAAGGAGAGGAACGCGGTACCTGGCAAGTAGGGGATGGAGGCCTTTAACTTCGTGGAGACATCTGGAAGGCTTCCTGGAGGAAGTGACTGCTGATCCAAGGGCTGAACAACAGGGGAAGTGGACCAGGTGTTGGAGGGGGTGCGAGAGCATTCCAGGAAAAGAGCTCCCAGGGAGTGCAAAGGCCCTGAGGCAGGAGAGAGGCCCATGGTGGGGAGGGAGGCTGTGTCTATAGACGAGGCAGGCAGGGCTGGAAACACCAAGATACAAAGGGCTGGGGGGCTGGGGGGGTGGGGGCCCCACGGAAGGGTTTCAGCTGGGAGTGACATGGCTAGATTCGCCGCATGAGGAGCCTTGTGATTCTGGAAGGTACAACGAACACGAAGGCAGCAGGTTTTCAGCCTGATGTGAACCAGCAACCGGGGCCGTCCGGGGGCAGAGACACAGGGGCGACTCCCTGGGGCTTGTGTGACCACCTGGAGGCCCCAGGTGGCCTTTAGGCTGCGCAAAGCATCTATCTGGGGGGGGGGAGGTGTAGAGAAAGGCTCTCCCCCTCCCCCACCCTCTCCCCGCCCTTCTGCAGGCGACAAGGACTCCTGGCGCCCTCCCCGGGGCTGGTTCATTCACAATCTCCCGCTGCCTCCTCCAGGCCTCGAGGGTGGACGTGCTGGCCCCCCGCCAGCCCAGCCTGCGGGCCCAGCGCCCCCTCCCGCGACACCCCCGCCCCGGCCTGCCCTTTCTTTATGGCAGGCCCCGCGCTAATTCCCGGCGCAGAGAGGTGGGCCCGGGGCCGCGGCCAAGAGCGGAGAGACTGTTTACTGCCTCCGGCGGCTCTCGGCTCCAGCGGTCCGGCGGGCTGGCCTCGCGGTGACATGTTTATTCTCCAGGCCTGCCGCTGGCCCCGGCTCCTGGCAGGGTCCGGCGCGGGGCTCGCGGGGACGGGGACGGGCTGGCGGCTGGGGGCCGCTCACGTCCCCGAGCCGCTGTCTTCTCTTCCTCCCGTTCTCACGTTCAAGGAGGCAGAACGAGGGCTGAGGGCACCGTCCTCCCCCTTCAGCCAGGAGCCACGCGCGGGCCTCTCCCGGGAGACCCCCTGCAGGCAGGGTGTTCAGGGCCCGGGTCCGGTCCGTCTGCGGCTCGCCAGGTGGGTGGGTGCCGCTGGCCAGCCTCAGTCCCTCGGTCCTTCGGCAGATCCGGGCCCCCGATGATGGCAGCGAGCAAGACAGAGGAAGCCCTGTCCCCCGGGGCGGGCGGCCCAGCCGGGAGCGGCCAGTCGTGCCCCGGCGGGGATCCCCGAGGACCTGAGGGTCGTTCCCAGGCCCCCCTTTCCGCAGAGCCGTAAAGCACCACATACAAGATTCGGCACCGGCTGGGGAGTTGGGACCCTTGACTGGCCAGAGACCTTGGGTGATTCCTGCTGTCTTGCCTCAGTTTCCCCGGGGCCTCTCAATATTCCTTCCGGATCTGGGTTCTTGAGCTCCGGGGGCGAGGGGCCACCCCCCGTGGCTGGGGCCTCATCCCGCAGCGTCTCAGCAGGTGCTCCTGTGCACCGGGGAAGGACCAGCGGGCCGGTGCCCCCACGAGGCCTGCTCCCGGGCCCGGAGCTTTCTCTGAGACACCGGTCCTTAAAGGCAGCCCTTCCCTCGCCCACCGACCTCTTGCTGTCTGCTCTCCTCGCTCCTTTGGGTCTTTGCCCCACACGCCACCTGTCCCCTTTCAGATGATTCCACGGGAATCTCTGGGGTCCCCAGACCCCGAGTCGGCAAGCTGCCTCTTCAAAGACCAGCCGGTAAATATTTCAGGCCGTGTGGGCCTGTCTCTGGGTTTCTGCCTTATATTCTTCTTATTGATTGATTTATTTACTTATTTATTTAACGAATACTCTCTTAAAAATGTAACAAGTGTTCTCGGCTCAGCTGGTGGGTGGCAGACCGGCAGGGTGGGGTGGGGGCTGGCTCTGTGTGTCAGCGCACGTCCCAAGTTTGTGTCGTCCGGGCACTAACCGTGGCCCGGGCCCGCTGAGCTGCCTACACCCTGGCCCCATTAACTCTGATGACAGCCGTGTATGATAGGCGCCATGAGCCCATTTTACAGATGAGGAAACTTAGGCCCCAGGGGATTAGGGAACCTGCCCCAGGTGTCACAGCTGGTCAGGACAACACCAGGATTTGTCCCTAGACCACCAATGTCTTATTGGTTTATTATTTTTTTAATCATTATCAATGACCTCTTTTTTTTTTTAATGTTTATTTTTGAGAGAGAGAGACAGAGCAAGAAAGGGGGAGAGGGTCAGAAAGAGAAGGAGACGCAGAATCCGAAGCAGGCTCCAGGCTCTGAGCTGCGAGCACAGAGCCCGACTTAGGGCTGGAACTCACAAACCGTGAGATCGCGACCTGAGCGGAAGTTGGATGCTCCACTAACTGAACCACCCCCCAGGCGCCCCTCCAATGGCCCCGTTTTTAACCGCAGCGCCTTGCCACATGGCTGTGGGTGCCTGACTTCTCTGCCTTCTGCCCGCACCCGATTATCCTGAGTGTAAAGGAAGCCCAGGGTCTGTGTTCTGTCCCTGCCTTTTTCTGAGTCTCTCTTGGGCTCCAGCTGGCACGTATCCCCCTGGACATCTGCCCCCTCCCATCCTTTCCCCCAGTACCTTCGCCCGCCCCAAATTAGGGAGACGAGATGGCCTCTAGGGCAACCCAGAGTCCCAGGAGCAGCTTCAACAGCACCTGCTTCTCCACGGCCAGCCCACGGGTCACGCAAGGCAAAGCGGTGTCCCTTCGGCTGCTTGGCCCACACTCTGCAACCTTATATCTGAGCCACGTGGGCTCAGCCATAGCACGTGACCCGAGGCAGGGACGAGGAGCCCCAGGCAGGCAGCCCAGACGTTGCCTGCGGGGCCTGCCCCTGCGGTGGAGGCAGCTGAGGCTGGGAGGGCCCCTGGGAGAGGCTGTCCCTCACCCCTGGTCGGGTACCAGGCACCAAGAGTGACCCATTGGTGTCCTGAACCAGCGGGCCACCAGAAGCTGGTTCTGAACTTTCCAGCATCCAGGGTTGCTGTAAAAAAAAATTAAAAAAAAAAAAGGAATTCGGACAAGTAGTTGAAAGGAGAAAGAAGGCAAATAGTAAGCACAGACAGAAGCATTTCCGTGAAAACGGTTAAAATACCGGAAAAGCAGTAGGCTCTGATGCTGGTGACACTGCGTCAGCGTGGCTCATTCCCCCTGGGAGTGACAGCACGAATCTGTGTCATACGTTCTCTCCCCAAACCGCTCGTCCACACGCGCCCAGGGCTTTTCCAGCCCTCCGCGGTTCGACCTGCAGTCTCGTTTCTGAAAACCCATCCTAAGGAAGTAACTTGCAAGAAAGGAACACGACCAGGTGCGCAGAGGTGTTCTTTGCTCTATTTGTCATCACGGGGACAGCTCCAAACGTCCACCGGCACGACACGGTTAAGGAGAACTACCGTGGGCCCCGTGAGCGGAATAGGACGAGGCGGTGACAGACCGCCGGGGAGGCCCCTCCGGCACATCAGCTCCGTGCTGGGACCTAACGCTGAGTAGAAAGACGCAGGTTACACAGCCGCATCCGTGCCTTGGTGGCAGCCGTGAGGAAGCATGTCTGCGCGCGTTGGGGCTGGAGGAGGACGTGCGACGCCCATGACGCGTCTGTGTTCAGGAGGTGAGGGGCCCGCCCTCCCACCTGTGACACTGTCCCCAGCCCGTCTTCCTAAACGCGAGGGAGGCGCTTTTGCCGCTCCCGAGCTGGGACGGGTCTGGGCCTTGCTTCCATCATCTGGGAGACGGGGTGCACCTTCGCGGCTCCCCTGGCGGCTGGAGGGTCTGGAGGGGCCTGCTTTGCAAGCCCCCTGCGGGTGACCACGCGTGACTCTGCTTGGAGCTGGGTTATTACCAGCCTCCCCTGGTGAGACCAGGGGCCCCGGCCTCTCTGCTGGGGGCCCACCAGGCAGACACGGGGTGGCCTGTCCAAGGCCCCACAGCTCCCGCGAGCTGCAGCCGGGCGCTGGCCCGGGCCGTTACCCCGGTTTCCGTGCTGCCACTTGGGGTAGAGCATTCCGGGGCCTCCTTCCTGGCACCTGATGGGACCTTTGGACTCTCGGGGTCCCGTGGCCACGGGGAGCCGAAAGCTTCTGTGCCGCCGGTGCCCCTTGAGACACGACCCGTCACGTGGCTTCCATTTGGTGGCGGATGCCTGACGTGGGCTGAGTCGTGTCCCCCGAATTGCCCCAATCACCAGCGCCTCCGAATGTGACCGTGTGTGGACACCGGGCCTTTGAAGACGGGATCCAGTTAACACGAGGCCATTAGGGTGGGCCCTGGCCCAGCGTGAGCGTGACCGGTGTCCTTGTGAGCGGTTGGGACACAGGTCCGGGGGAAGGGCCTTGTGAGGACACGGGGAGAAGGCCACGTCTCCAGGCCACGCGGAGAGGCCTCGGGAGAAAGCCGCCCTGCCCCCCGCCGGGGTCTCGGACCCGCAGCCTCCGGAAGGGGTGTTGAAACCACCCGGCCCGCGGGGCCTGCCTGTGGCCGCTCTGGCAAGCTAGCTGCCCCCCAGACCTCGTGCCGGGACGCCCGCCCGCTCCCAGGTGACAGCGGAGGATCTCGGCAGTGCATGAACGCTGGACGTTTCCCGTCGGGTGTCTAGAGCACGTCTCCCGCTGTCACAGAATAGCAGTGCCCGGACCCCGGCGGCCGCCGCCCGCATCTCTGCCACCACCTGAGTGCCCTCGTCAGCGAGGCCGGCCCTGCCGTGCGTGCCGTGTAAGGAACGTGTCCCCGGCCCGGGGGAGCCCGGGCTCACACCCTCAGGAGCCCCCCTGAGGGGACCCCGTGACCTCAAAGGCCATCTTCCGGGCCCAGACTCTGCGCTGGGGTTCTCACGGGAGCTGAGAGCCTCTGAGGACCCCCTCGGCCTGGGGCAGGGGATAGGGGGCAGGTGTCTGCGGGCGGCCCGCGCCCACGGGCTCAGAGGGCGGAGGTCAGCGGGCTGCGCTGAGTCAGTTGTGTGGGAACGGGGGCCTGGGTCGTCCCCACTGGGATTTTCTGTGCCCGGGGAGGGAGGGAGGGAGGGAGAGGGGGCGAGCGAGCGCCGGTAAGCGAGGTGGAGGGTGGAGGCCGTCCCGGGGCGTCTCCTGCCAGGCTGGGAGCCGGCACCGGCGGCCTCCCTCCGGGTACACGGTATCCCATAATAGGGGCTGGCTGTTCGCAGTCCAGAGACAGAAGAAAGATTGACATCATGCGAGTATCGGGTTCGGTGACTGGAATGTCCGTCGGGCCCGTGTCCACAGGAGCGGCTTCTCCTCCCCCGGCGGGATCTGCTCTGGCGGCGGCACCGTGTGGGAGCCGAGCATATGGGGTGCCGTGTCCCCCTCGCTCACATCCGCCGACCCCGCGAGTGCGGCCTTATTTGGAAACGAGGGCTTTGCAGATGGAATCAAGTTACGGTGAGGCCACCGCCTGCTGTCCCCGCAGGGAGAAGGACACATGCACGCGCACACACACACACACACACACAGGCCACGTGAGGACGGACGCAGGGATGGGAATATGGCAGCTACGAGCCACGATCCCCAAGCGTGGCTGGCAGTCACCAGAAGCCAGCAAAGGCAGGAAGGATCCGCCCTCGGAAGGCAAGGGGCCCCGCAGGCTTGGACTCCTGCCAACTGAGAGAGGGGATCTGGGACCCACCCGGTTTGGGGAGTGCGATAACGGCAGGCCTGGGGCACCCTCCCGTCGGGCCTTCCCCTCCCCCCGCGGCCCTGGCACCTTCCCTCTGGCGGCCTGCGCCCACGCCAGGAGATGAGAGCGTCTTCCGTGCGGCCCCGTGGGATGACAGCGGGCGGCACGTAGTGGGGCTGCAGGAAGCGTTTGTTGAGTGGCTGCGGGGGATCCCGGGGGCTGTGGCAGGAGGACGGGGGCGGGGCGGGGGTGGGCGGGAGGAGGAGGGCAGGGTGACCCTCGGAGCAGACCCTGTGGCCACAGCAGGGCGGCCCCTACCCCTCCCGCGCGCGCCCTCTCCGCCGGGCCCAGGCCTGGCTTCTGCGCAGGCCCAGCGTGGGCCAAGTGTGCGCGTTTCAGCCTCCCTCTCCCGCCTCTTGCTGGCTGCCTGGCTGTGGGTTTTCTTGGGGAACAAGCGAGGCGGCCTACGGGAAGAGGCGTGCCTGACCACCGCGTGGGTCCCGACGAAGGCTGATCGGGTTGATGCATAGGTGGGGCTCCCGGAGGCAGGGGGGCACGGTGGTTGACGGCGTGGCGGTCGAGGGGGGGCCGGTCTGATCGGGACCTTGGCTGCCCCACTGCTGTCCTGGGGCAACTTGAACAACTGACTCTACCCCTCTCTGCCTCAGTCTTCCCGTCTGGAAAATGGGGGCGAGGAGGCCCCAACCTGACAGGTGGCCAGGAGGGGGCGAAGTGTGGCGGGAGCCTCGCACGGGCTGTCGGCGAAGCCGGGAGGTGGGAAGGGGGAGAGCGTGCCTGGCGAGGCCGTGCCTCGTCTGCGTTTCCGGGCGAGGCCATCCAGAGGCGGCTTCTAGGTGCAAGAAACTGGTCACCCCTTGGAAGGGCCGTGCCCTCCGCCTCCCTCTGGGTCTGGCGGAGGGGACAGGGAAATCCCAGGCTCAGAGGCAGCATAGCGCCTCATGGGAGAGGTGGTGGGTGTTCAGACCTGTGTGCTCCCCCCCCCCCATCCCGCCCCGCCAGGGGTACCATGGATCATGGGATCAGGGGTAAGATTGGGGTGCCTGCTCACCCCCACACCTCCCTCCTGGGACCCAGTGCCTGCCTCAGGGGACGCCTGGCAGGGTCAGAGGGCGGCCTGCTCAGCCGGCAGCCGGGGCCCCGGTCACCGTCTCTGTCCTTCTGGGCGAGATGGGGGGCTCCCCAGGAGGCGTCTTGCCCTGCCGTCCGTCGTTTCTTTCCTTCCTGTGTTTTCCGAAATTGCCCCGTGTGCCTGGGGATCGCCGGCCCCCATGCTTGCACCCCAGGGCCACCAAGAGGCCTGCCTGATGCCCATTGAACAGATGGGATCACTGAGGCCTGCCCAGCTGGTGTTTCTCATTCTTTGTTTCTGGCCTGGGCCCGGGGGAGGCAGGCCCCCGCTGGCGTCCCGGCCCTGCGGCCCCGGCAGGAGTTGACCTAGGGACAGGTGGGCCGCCCTCCCCAGGGTGGCCCCCGCCTGAGGGAGGGGCATCCCTGCTGCTGTGTTCGGTGCTCCAGGTGGGCCCCGGGCCGCCCGGCCTGCGTGTGCTGGCCCGGCGTGGGGCCATCGCCCCCTCGGCCCGTCCCCACAGGCCTTCCCCGTGGGCGAAGCCACGCAGCGTGACCCCGCGGCTGGGCGTTGGGAGCGCCTCTCGGTCCCCCTTTCCAGTGGGTGGCTGTAAACATAGCACTTGGTTTCAGTTAGGCCCGGGCGGGCGGGGGTCCGGTTTCCCTGCTCCTGGAGGAATCACCGGCCCACACGTTGCCAGGAGGCTTGGCTGGGAGAGGCCAGCGCGGCTCCAAGCCGGCGAGCGGGCGGCGGCACAGATGGAAACTCGATCACCCGGCTCAGCAGACTGTTTGATTTATTTTAAAATCAAGCAGATGGCTGCTACAGGGGTTTGTTTGAGTTCAGCGCGGAGCCGGGCCCGCGGCCAGGAGCCTCGGGCAGATGTGCCAAAACTTTTCAATGACTTTGGTCGTCAAACCACCTCTTCCCCTCCTGTTTGAACTCGAGCCTCGCCACACACACGTCGGCCTTCCAGCACCTTCTCCCGCGGCTGCGGTGTGCGCCTTGTCCGCTTCTCTTTGTCTGTCTCGCGGCCTGGGTCTCTGTCTTTGTCTTCCCGGCTTCTCTCTCTCCACTGAGGGTCTCTGTGTTTCTCTGCGTCTCTGTCTGTCTCTGTGTCTCTCTCTCTGTCTCTCTGTTTTTGTGTCTCTTTGTGTCTGTCTATCTCTGTGTCTCTCTTTGTCTCTGTGTCCCTCTGTGTCTCTGTCTATATGTCTCTGTCTCTGTCTCTATCTCTGTGTCCGTTTGTTTCTGTGTCTCTGTGTCTCCTTCTGTGTCTGTCTCTCTATCTGTGTGTCCTCTGTGTCTCTCCCCACCCCTTTCCTCAGGAAACCTTCTCCAAACGTCCTCCCTGCTCCCTGGCTCCTTCAGCTTCCTCCTCCCCCACCCCCTCCCCCGCCTGTGCCCCCACAGCAGCACCCCCCCCCCCCCGCCACTCCTCCCCAGCCCAGCAAGGCACATGGGAGAACAGCCAAGCCTTTGTGGCCACTCCGCGTCCTCTGGGCTGCCCTCTCTCTGAGACACCATGGCTGGGAAAACCAGGCCCCCAACCGTAAAATCCCAGAGGAGACCAGCCCTCCAAGGTCAAGTGGCTCGCCCCTGCTCTAGGCCGGGAGGCCAGGGGCGGCCTGCAGCTGTCCCTGCCGGGGGGAGGGGACCAGCCTGGTCACCCCTGAGGAGCCCCCTGTGTGGCTGGTTCGCCGGGGAGGTCAGCTGCAGGCTGCTGGTGTGGGCCACGCTCCCCCAACACACACGCACGCACACAGCTTTTGCACAGGACGACCCACCCCCCCCCACGCCCCCGTAGGGATTAATTGGTCCCCTGTTCAAATGGCATCAGGCCCCAGACCCCCAGCCGGAGCTGTCCCCTCACCCCCATCCCCTCGGGCTCTGCCTGCACCGCCCTCGCAGCAGCCCGGGCTTCCTAAACACGCCAAGGATTTAAAATAGCAGCCGGCTCTGTAAATAACCAGCGTCCAGAGAGCGGTGCTCTGCAGGCGGGTGGGGCGCAGCCCCCCAGCCGCCGGGGCACCGTGGGGGTGGGGGGGTGGCTGATGGCACTCGGGCTCCTCGCCTGGGCGGGGCAGGCCCTGGGCAGAGACGGGGTGGGGTGGTGGGGTGGGGTGGGGTGGGGAGGTCCGCTCTCCGGGTGACCTGGGGGGAGCTGACTCAGCTGCCGGCCCAGCCCTTCTTCCCCAGGGTCACTGCTATCCGCTCTCCGATCCCTTGGCCAGCCTTAGGGAGGGCGGGGAGGCCGACACCCACCTGGCCAAGGGGCAGCCAAGGGTCCCCCCGGGGTGCCTGGGAGAGGGGGAGAGGGCAGGATGCTGGCTCCGCAGCCCCCATGCTCTCGTCCGCGTCCTTGCCGGCAGGGGACCTGCCCTGACCTCCACTGCCCTGCGCCCCCACTGAGGCCTCCTCGCCGCAAGCTCATGTGCCTGAGGGCGGAGGTCCCGGCCTCTTCCTCCATCAGACGCCCTCCTGAGCTGGGCCAGCCAAGACCTCAGGGATAGATTTGCCCGCCACGGCCAGCCCCTGGGATGGGGCCGGACCGGGACTCCCCAACTCCGGCCGGCCCCGCCGGTGAGCTGGCGAAGTGACCGGGACCACAGGTTGGGCTGCGGGCGGTGCCTCTGGTCACCGGACCTCTCCGCCGCCCCTCTGTCTGCTCTCCGGTGCCTGAAGCTGGCCCACCAGCAGCTTGAGGTCTGGAGGAAGACTGGTGGGGGTGGGGGGGCGGGTTACACCTATTTTTCAAAACAGCCAATCCCCACTCGCGCCAGCCGTGTGCCAATGTCTCTGTCGGACCAGACAACTTGGAAATTGTAATGAAGTGTAGCCCTTCCTCAAGCCCAAACGAGGCCCTGGGAGCCGAAAACCATGGCCCAATTAAAAATGCCTCTGAGGCTCACCGTGTAGCCTGCGGAGGGAGGATGGTCCCCGCTGAAAACCCTCTATCCAGGTGTGGGAAGCTTCTGTTTATTTATTTTCTGTCTCACTGGTCTCCATCTGTCCTGGGGGCGGCCCCTCGGGCCCAGCCCGCCTTCCCTTCCCCTGCAGAAGTCTGGGTCCCCTGGCCGCAGGGCCCCATTCATACAGTGACCGCTTCTCCTCGCTCTATTTTGATTGCAGAGGAAGCTAAAAATTTTCAAACCGTGTCCTGTCTGTCCCAGAAGCACGCTTGTGAAACATTTCCGTGGGTGGCGTTACCGGGTTGATTTTGATGGTTTTCCGCGTCCCCGTACGAAGGAGAAGTTGGTTTGTTGACCAGGCAGGAATCAGAGCTGTTGCCACCTGTTCTCTCTCTCTGTCTCGGAGAAACGCAGAAAAACGTGTGCAGTCCTACCGTCATCGCAAAGTATAAATTCTTCAGGCTCTTGGACTTGATAATGCCACATGGGACCAGCACCATTTTTTTTAGTGTCTTTTTTTCTTTGTGTATAAAATAAACACGATGTAAAAGTTACCACTGTAGCCGCTTAAAGGGTATAGTCTAGGGGCGCCTGGGTGGCTCCGTCGGTGAAGCATCCGACTTCGGCTCAGGTTTGTGGGTTCGAGCCCCATGCTGGGCTCTGTGCCGACAGCTCAGAGCCTGAAGCCTGCTTCGGATTCTGCGTCTCCCTCTCTCTCTGCCCTTCCTCTGTTCGTGCTCTGTCTCTTTCTCTCAAAGATAAGTAAACAGTAACAAAAAACATATACGTCTTTTTAAATACAGGGTGTAGTCTGGCGGTATTAAGTACGTTCACGCTGTTGTGCCGACCCGTCTTTTTCCAGAGATTTCTCATCATCCCGTACCCATTGTCAGTACCATTTTTAAGATGCTCTGGAGGAAGATCGCTTCCCTGGACTTCGGCTTCCTGGGGCAATGCCTGGCGCATCTCAAAGGCAGAGGAGGGACCCTACAGAGGTTCGACACCCCGATGCCCTGCGGAGAACAAAGGAGTCGGAACCGTGTAGGAAAAGCCATGGCTGGTGATGGCAGCGAATATGCAAAGCCCGAGAAGGGAAGAAGTGAGGGAGACAAGCTTTAGGAACATAGAGGAGAGATTCCTGGAGCCAAACTCATTAAAAAAAAAAAAAAAGAAAAAAACTCCTCGGTTTGGTCGGCAGCCGAGAAACATTTTTATATTTGGGTTTAGCTCGAGGCTCTACAAATTAGCGTGGTCTGTTCCAGTTGGAGTTTGTAACTTCGTTCGGTTTGAGTCTGACTCCCCAGCTCCCTGGATGCCGTGCTCTTGGCAGGATCGAGAGGCTTTAGCGTTCATTCCGCAGATGCTCGGTGAGCGCCTACTGTGTGCAGGGCGCTGCTCCAAGCAAGGGAGATGTAGCCCTGAGCCACCCGAACCCACCCTGGCCCCGGTCGGGTGTATCTTCTGCCGGGGAGCAGTGGAGCCTTGGAGGGTCGGAAGCCGTCAGGGAACGGGGGCTCTTCAGACATTGACCGGTACATACTGTGGTCGAGGGGCCTCTGAGCAAAGCCCTGACTGGGGTGAGGGGCAGACCAGTGAGGAGCGGTCCTGGCAGAGGAAACAGAAGAGCCATCAGGGCGGGAGGCCCAGAGGTGGGAATGAGTTTGGGGCTTTTGTGGGGAAGCAGGAGGCCGGTGTGGATGGCAGGGAGGAGGGAGAGCGGGGTGTGGGGGTCTGAGAGGTCAGTAAGGGCTGGAGGACGTGGCTCCTTGGGAGTGCACTCTAAGCGCGAAGGGCGCGTGCTTGGGAAGTTCCCCGGGAAGTCGTGAGCTGATTCACGTAGCCCCCTGCCCCTGGCAGCTTGGGGGAGAGCAGACTGGAGGGACCTAATAATTAATATTATTTTTAAAAAATGTTTTAACGTTTAATTATTTTTGAGAGAGAGACAGAGCGTGAGCAGGGAGAGGGAGAGAGAGAGAGAGGGAGACACAGAATCCGAAGCAGGCTCCAGGGTCTGAGCCATCAGCACAGAGCCCGGTGCGGGGCTCAAACCCACAAACCGCGAGATCATGACCTGAGCCAAAGCCGGATGCTTAACTGACTGAGCCACCCAGGTACCCCAGTTAGTATTCGTAATGATATTGAAGGGTACATTGAGTCCTGTCGGGGTCACCTCTTCCCCTTCTGGTTGCTCTTTGATCGTCCTATTTCAAAGAAGTTCTCAGTTTGGAACTGCTGTCTGGAACGCCTCACGCTTGCTGTGTGAGTTAACCTGCCATGGTGTAATGTTGCAGCTTAAAGCAACAAATGTTTATTATCTCCGCAGTTGCGGTGGGCAGTGGCTCAGCCAGGTGATTCTGGCTCCATGTCTCCGGGGGAGACTGTCGCCAGTATGGCGCCCGGGGCTGCGGTCTCAGCGGAAGGCTCTACTGAGGCTGAAGGGTCAGCTGCCAAGGTGGCACCCGCACACGCTCCCTCACACTGGTGGCTGGAGGCCTCGGTCCGGTGCTAGCTGATGGCGAGAGGGCGCAGTCCCTTGCCACGTGGGGCTCTGCAGAGCAAGTGGCTTTACCAGAGTGAGTGATCTAAGAGATGACCAGGAGGTCTCAGAAGCCACACGCTGTCACTCCCGCCATGTTTCTTTTGCTGGTGGTGAATCACGGAGTCCGGCCCATACTCAAGGGCCCCACCTCGTGGACGTATTTTTAAACTACCACACGCTTGGTGATCTCTCTTTTTAAGAGAGAATAGGCCTCAGGCCCAGAGCCTTGGTTGGGAGAAGTATTTGGCTAAGGTTGAACAACACTGCTTTGTTTTTGTAGGATGTGTTTTTAGGGCTACCTTCTATTTATGTTGTTTAATATCAGTTTTCCTTTTACGGTGGCCACATACGTTTTAAGCTTTACTGCAGCTCAGAAAGTGAGTTGACTTAAGGAAAACCGTGAAATAAGAAATACTACGTAGAATTAAGGTGAAGACCAAAGAGAGCGAAATGCCAGGGAGCGGGCAGGTAGAACGTGGCGGCCGAGTCTGGGGACCGCTGGCGGCCGGGTGGCTAGGCGTGCGGGCTCCGGAGCCACACTGCATGGGTTTGCAGCCTGGCTCCGCCATCTGTAGCTGGGTGGTTGCGGGGAACGATCTAGCCTCTTGGGGCCTCCGTTTCCCCTCTGATAAAGGGAGGGAGCAGTGTGCCGCCCGGTGCTGCTTTGGAACTCAGGTTGCGTGGAGATTCCACGGCGAGGCTTGGCCCGGGGCCGGGTATGTAGCAAGTGCTCACCCAGCATCCCCTGCTAGGAGATGATTCGGTGCTTTCAGCCTCAACACACTGTCTGTGGGGCTGGTCCCGACGACCCCAGTGGGTGGGGTGTGTGTGCACGCATGTATGCACACGTGTGTGTGTATGTGTGTGTGGATGGAGTGCTAAGGAGATACCTCCCCCAACACCCGCCTCCTGCTTAGAGCAGCGGTAGCCTTTGCTGGTCAGGGTGGGGGCATCTCCTCTGTGGGGTCTTCATCTGGTCAGAAGACTGGGGTGCCCCATGAAGGAGTAAGTAACTCAGGCAGTGGTCATTCCCCCTACCCAGTTGCTTGCCTGCCTGCTCATCCACCCTCCCTCCCTTCCTCCATCCATCCATCTGGGTGGCCATCCATCCATCTGGCTGGCCATCCATCCATCTGTCCATCCGTCCATCCGTCCATCCATCCATCCATTCGTCCATCATCCATCCATGCATCTAGCCATCCATCCATCTATCCATCCATCCAGCTGGCTGGCCATCCATCCATTCATCCATCCATCCGTCCCTCCATCCATCTGTCCGTCTGTCCATCCATCCATCCATCCATCTGTCCATCCGTCCATCCGTCCATCCATCCGTCCATCCATCCATCATCCATCCATCTGTCCATCCATCCATCCGTCCATCCATCCGTCCATCCATCCATCATCCATCCATCTATCCATCCATCCATCCATCCATCCATCTGGCTGGCCATCCATCCATCTGTCCATCCGTCCATCCGTCCATCTATCCATCCATCCATCCATCCATCCATCCATCCATCCATCCATCCATCTGGCTGCCCATCCATCCATCTGTCCATCCGTCCATCCGTCCATCTATCCATCCATCCATCCTTCCATCCATCCATCCATCCATCTGGCTGCCCATCCATCCATCTGTCCATCCGTCCATCCATCCATCTGGCTGGCCATCCATCCATCTGTCCATCCGTCCATCCATCCATCCGTCCATCCATCCATCATCCATCCATCCATGCATCTATCTATCCATCCATCCATCATCCATCCATCATCCATCCATCCATCCATCTGGCTGGCCATCCATCCATCTGTCCATCCGTCCATCCGTCCATCCATCCGTCCATCCATCCATCATCCATCCATCCGTCCGTCCATCCATCCATCATCCATCCATCCATCCCTCTTGTTGCTTTCTGGGCAGCCATCCATCCATTTTTCTTTCCTTTCTATTGATCCATCCATCCGACAGCCATTAGAGTTTGCGCTGAGGACGTAACAGTGAACAGCACAACCCCAGCAGCCATCAGAGAGTTCCAGCCCAGTGGGGAGGCGTGCACGCTGTGAGGGAACGGAGAGGCGGTGGGTGTTCTGTAAGCGTAGTGGGCACCTCCTGGGTGTAGGCGTTATGTTCAGTGGAGACAAACACCTGTGGACCTCTGGACCTCACGGTGGGTGTGTCCACAGGACGCAAAGTGTCGGAAGCAGGTGTGGTCAGCTCTGCCTTGCAAAGGAGGCAGTACCTGAAGGGGCTCTTGAAGGATGTGCGGGAGCTGACCGGGTAGGTGGGGGAGCAGGGGTGATTCCGGCAGCATGAACGCATAGGCACCTTCGGGGGAGTCGACCCAGGTGAGGCGTGTCTGGGAGGGGAGTGGGCGGGGTCTTAGAGGTTGGGGCCAGAGTGGGGGTGGTTGGGTCCCGTGAGGGTTGGAGAGGATAATTGTAGGCCAGAGAAAACGGGGGAGGGGAGGTTCCTTTCAGGCCAGCCAGGTCGCGAGATCTGTGAGCCCCGAGAGACAGAGATTCATCCATTTGCACACTCATTCACTTAATTCCCTCAGCGTTTCCCCAACACCGACCATGTGCTGGCCCCGGGGGGATGCGGCAGGAAACAAGGCAGGCAGGGTCCTGCCCTCAGCAAGCCCACCGGCTGATCTGATGGGAGGCCTCACACATCCGTCAGTGCCAGGAGAGGGTCATGCTGAGCAGGGAGGGGTGTAGAGGAATCCCCGTAGGGGTGGGGGCTGCCGCCGCAGGGAGGGGCCAGGCCGGCCTCTCCGGGGAGGTGGCAGGTAAGCAGAGGGGCTGTGGGCAGAGAACAGCACGCTACAGGAGGCCCTGTGGTGGGTGTGGGCCTGGCCTGCTGGAGGAGGTCACTTGGCTCTGGTGACACATAAGGTGGCTTCTGGGGCTGCCGTCGGGAGTCAGGGATGCGGAGGACTCTGCAAAGGGTTTGGTTTGTTTCTTTCCCGTGGGTGCTGGGGAGCCACTGAAGGCTGCTGAGCAGAGGAGGGTTGTAAACACTGTTCTTGGGCAGCAGTGTGCAGGAGGGGGAGGGAGCCTCCCTGCGGCCGGAAGCTTCTGGGAATGCTGAGTCAGTGCAGTTAATGCCCTGGCTTTAAGGCCAGCCAAGCCCGGGTTTGAATTCCCGTCCTTCCGTGTGCTTGGCTGTGTCACTCGGGGAAGGTACTCGCACACCCCGAGCCTCAGTGTGCTCACCCGTGAGATGGGAACGACGACAGCGCCCGTCTCGGGGCCCTCGCGGCGAGGCGGGCGGCCTTGTGCGTAAACAGCCAGGCCCCTGCCTGCACGACGTGCCTGGCGTCGATCCTTCCGGTTTCCCCGCCCTGGGAGAACCACGGGAGCGGGCAGATAGGTGGGGGAGGGAAGCTCCCTCGTGTCTCATTAGCTCTTGGAAGAGGGGGGCCCAGCAAGGTCACATCCTCACGCCCCACGGACCAGAGAGTGGAAGGGGTCTGCTCGGAAAAGGACGTGGTGCGGAAAGATGGGAGCCGCCTTCTGCCTCGGTTTACCCTGCTGCAAAGCACCCCGGGCCTCCCCCCACCCCCACCTCCCGGAGCCCGGGGCGTTGGGCCTCGCTGGAGAGAACACACCCGAAAGAGTTCCCTGGCCCCCAGCCCAGCGGCCTCTCCGAGCCGTGCAGGCAGCCGTGCAGGGCCTGGGCATCCGCCGGGCCAAACAACTGTTTTTGACTCACTGCTGCGAGGCTGCTAAGTGCAATCGCTTCCACGCTCAGCTCCGGCGGGAGGGGTGGAGAGACACCCGCTTGCTCTGGCGAAGGTGGTGCCCGCTGGCCGCGAGCCAGAGAGCGCTGCCTGCGCGGAGCTGGGGGGGCATCTCCGGATCGGGGCCGAGGTCCCCCCTCCGCCCCCCAGGCGCACAGGGCGCCCACCTTGTGGGCTGCCGGCCTGGCTCCCGGTGGGCAAGGGCGGCCCAGCCAGCGGGCGGCGGGCACGGCGGGCGGGCTGCGTCATCGGCAGGCCGGAGCCAGCTGCTCCGGCCTTGGCAAGGCGAACACAGAGCAAGTCCACCGCGGTGCCAAGGCCGGGAGCAGACTCCCGGCTCCTGTTCGGCTCCCGCGGGCTGGGCCCCTGTGCGCGCCCGGCTTCCCCCGGCCCCGGCCTGGCCCGCCCCTACCCCCACGTTTTCTGAGTCATGGCACCTAATGTCAGTTGGACACTTTCCGTGTGCCACGCGCTGTGCTAGATGGTTTTCAAGCCGTGCTAAATTCTTTTTTTTTTTTTAATTTTTTTTTTCAACGTTTTTATTTATTTTTGGGACAGAGAGAGACAGAGCATGAACAGGGGAGGGGCAGAGAGAGAGGGAGACACAGAATCGGAAACAGGCTCCAGGCTCTGAGCCATCAGCCCAGAGCCCGACGCGGGGCTCGAACTCACGGACCGCGAGATCGTGACCTGGCTGAAGTCGGACGCTCAACCGACTGCGCCACCCAGGCGCCCCAAGCCGTGCTAAATTCTTAAGACTCACGGGTATTAGCCCTGTTTTATGGAGGAGAAAATGGAGGCACAGAGGGGTTAAGTAGTTTGCCTGAGGTCACACAGCCAGCAAGTAGTAGACCTTGGATCTGAACCCAAGAAGGCTGGTTCCGGAATCTGTGCTTTTTTTTTTTTTAAGTTTATTTATTTTGAGAGAGAGAGAGAGAGAGAGAGAGAGAGAGAGAGAGAGTGTGTGTGTGTGTGTGTGCATGCAAGCGTGAGCAGGGAAGGGGCAGAGAAAAAGAGGGAGAGTCCCAAGCAGGCTCCATGCTGTCAGCACAGATCCCGATGTGGGGCTCGATCCCATGACCACAAGGTCATGACCTGTGCCGAAATCAAGAGTCGGATGCTGGGGGCGCCTGGGTGGCTCGGTCGGTTAAGCGTCCGGCTTCGGCTCAGGTCATGATCTCGTGGTCTGTGAGTCCGAGCCCCGTGTCGGGCTCTGGGCTGACAGCTCAGAGCCGGGAGCCTGTTTCGGATTCTGTGTCTGCCTCTCTCTCTGACCCTCCCCTGTTCATGCTCTGTCTCTCTCTGTCTCAAAAATAAACATTAAAAAAAATTTTTTTTTAAAAAGAGTCAGATGCTTAACTGACTGAGCCACCCAGGCGCCCCCAGGATCCGTGCTTTGATCTGCTTCAAGAGACCACCTCCCGCAACCGGTAATGAGAGGGTAAACCCCCGCCCACAGTCCCAAGTCTACAAGAGAGGACTTTTTCCTTAAAGTAAATTCAAGCATGATTCTCTTGAGTCTGTCCTCATGGTGGTAAGCTGGCTGCCGTGGCTCCAAGCATCACGTTCTCACATGATAACATCCAAAAGCAGGATGGGAAGGGGAAGGCGGCTCTCTTGTCTTTTTCCCTTTTGGGGAAGAGTGTTTCCCAGATTTCAGCAAACTTGAGTTCACTCGTCCGGGGCTGGTCATCTGCCCATCTGTATTTGCAGGAGTGCTGGGAACATGAATATCTGACCTTCTCAGACTTTATGGGGGACAGACCGTGCCATCAAAAAAGAAGGGGGACGAATGGCTGGTGGGTAGGCAGCCTAGGTGGCTTGTTTCCATCACTGATCTTGGAGCAGCTCTGCACTGCAGGTGTTGTCTCCATGTAACAGATAGGGAAACTGAGGCTTAGCGATAACCTGCCTTCCCCTTTTGATCCCATGCTGGCATTGAACGTCTGGGCTCTGTGGCTTTCTTCGTTGTTTGTTTTAGAACTGCCTCTCCAGCTAGGGGGTCAGCCTCTGGCAGGGAAGACCAGGATCTGTGTGTCTTTTGGGTCTCCTTGTCTGATTCCGGGATGAGCACCCGGGAAGGTTCTAGGTCACCTTATACTGCATTAGGAGGGCTTGTGTTGCCCACGCCCCTCCCTGCTCACACGTGACATGAGCCCAGCTCCCAGCTGGCTGTAGCAAACAGTCGGGAGCTATGAAATCGACGAGGGTCGCGCGGGATTCGGTCACCCTCGGATCCTGGGCTCGTTGGGCTCTCTCCAGGCCTCTACTTCCTCCTGTGTGTGGGATTCACTCGTGGAGTGGGTGGTTCTCTTCACATGCACTCAGAGATGCCCACCAGCGGTTCCAGGCTGACCCCTGGCATGACCCAGAGTGGGCAGGAGAGCAGTTCCCTTGCTAGTGGCCCGGGGAAGATTCTGATGGGCCCAGCCTGGGCCGCCTGCCTGCCCCTATCAAGGGAGAAGGCGTGCACTCGTTGACCGCCCCGCTCGGCGAGGAGGGGCCCAGAGATGCTGGTTAGGTACAGGGAAAAAGCTGCTTACTACAGATGTGCGTGGGTAGAAGGACAGAAAGATGGAAAGACGGACGGGTGGATGGACGGATGGACAGATGGTTGGATGGACAGGTGGAAAGAACAGATGAGCGGATGGATGGCTGAGTGTGTGGAGGGACAGACAGACACGTGGATGCTTAGATGGACGGATGAATGGATCGGTAGTTGGACGCAGGGGTGGAACAGAGTTGTGACCGGACAGCCTCCCTTAGGGGCTGTGTGTGGAGCCACCCGTGTGAATAGCGTGACGGCTACATCGGGTCCTCCTTGCAGGCACGTGCCTGCCGAGGTCCCAAGGCCCATCTGAACCTTGACAGCTTCACTTCTGTATCGAGGTCACTTCTATTCCTTCCTGCCATGAGTGTCTTTTTTTTTTTTTTTTTTTAAGTTTATGTATTTATTTGAGAGAGAGAGAGAAAATGTGCCGGTGGGGGAGGGGCAGAAGGGAAGAGAATCCCAAGCAGGCTCCACGCTGCCAGCACAGAGCCCGATGCGGGGTCTGAGCCCACGGACTGTGAGATCGTGACTCGAGCCGAAGCCAAGAGTGGGACGCTCACCCCACCGAGCCGCCCAGGCGCCCTCCCCCTAGGAGTGTCTTTAATGACCCTTAACTGCTCCCCCAGCACAAAATATGCCTTGGTGGCTGCCGCTCGGTGCTCTCCTCTGACAGCTCCAGGGGCTGTCCCCAGCCAGACTTGCTTCCCCACGGCTGGGGCTGGGAGACGGAAAGCAGCGAGGCAGGCGTTGTGGTGGACAGGCCAGCGCGCAGGTGTTGGCCTTTGCTGCGTCCCTTACGGGGCACGTGCTTGTCAGCACAAGGCCACGCGGAGCCACGTACTTCCGTGACTCCTTCCGCGGGAGGCTACCCTAAAGGACGTGTACAAACCCCAGTGACAAGCCCTGACCACGAGGCACTTCCTGGGGGCGCACCCCCAAAACTCCAGCCCTCTTGCCTGAGTGCAGATGTTCTGCCCATGCGAGCCCCAGTCTGCTCCCCTCGAGCTTTGCCCAGGATGGATGGCGGCTCAGGGTGTGGACGGAATGGGGAGCAAAGAGGGACAGGACTGCTTCCTGGTGCCTTGTCCTGCTCAGGATGTGGGTGTGGGACAGGTCCTCAGGCTGGGTCTGCTGTCGGCAGGGCCCTAAGGCGGCTGAGCTGGGCTCCCGGGTGAGGGGTCAGGAGAGAGAGAAGGCGGTCCTCTTCCCCCACCCGGCGCCCTGACCCTCCCTTGCCGTTTCTTCCTGGGTCTGGGGCGGGAGGGGTCCTTCTACCGCAGCCCCCTGCCCTCTGTCCGGAGCACCAGCCCTTTTTCGTTGAATATTCAAATGTCACCTCCTCCTGGAGGCCCAACTGCTCCGCTGAAGAAACTTCTCTCCACCCTGGCTGCAGCTCCAGGATCTCAACCCTGCATTTCTGTGCTTTGTGGTATGAGCGGATGAATGAATGAATGAACGGCCCCAGGGTCCGGTGTGTAAGGTGCACAAGCCTGGGTAGGACACACACGGCTGGGCTTCCGGGGCCGAGAGGGCGGTGGGCAGGCGGGGGCGGGGGCGTCTGTGCTGTGGTCCCGGAGGCCGCTTGGGTGGGGGGGCTGCTGGCTCTGGACGGGGTCCCTTCCCGGGCCTTGTTCTCATCCGTGAGATGCCTTCTCACCCTGGAGAACCCTCACGGTCCCCTCCCTCCCCGCTCGCAAAGGCAAGGCCTCTGCCAAACCGTGCTTATCAGCCAATCATTAATTCATTTCCTCATTTTTTATTAATCACCCTGCCCACCAGCCCAAGCTTTGGCTGGGGACGAGAAGCCCCCGAGAGGGACCAGGATGACGGAACTGCAGCCCCAAGCAGAGGAATGTCAAGCTGGAACCTGGCGGGGGCCCTCCAGGGGACGCTGCGCGGGGTGGCTTGGCCTTCGGGGATGTTTCGAACTACTCCAGGGCCCTGCTGGTCTCCTCTCCCGGGGAGGGAGCTGCTTTGACAGCCGCGTGTGTGTCCGGGCATGTGTGTGCACGCGCGTGTGCACCACGTTGTAGGGGATACGTGTGGTGTGAGAAGCGTGTGCCTGTGTGTGTGGGTGTGTGTGGTGGGTATGTCGTGTGTGTGCGTGCACAGCCTGTGTGCAGAGCACGCATGTGGGGGTGCCGCGTGCATCTGCGTTCACAAGGCGCACGTATGTGTTTGTGTGTGCGTGGCGGGGGGCGTGGGGGGGGGGGGGCGCTGGCAACAGAGGGACTGACAGGGAGTTTCTTTGGATGATTAATGGCCTTTGGAAGGAGGCGCCGAATCCATCAGACGCTCCTGGCAGGTTCTGAGCTTGGCATCCTGCCCACCTTCTGGCTGGACCAGCCCAGGTGAGGCTGTGTTCCCAGCCCGGGTGGCCCAGGGCTGTGGGGTGGGCCCCAGCGGGGACAGAGAGCCCCCTTCAGAGTTGCCTTCGGCTTGGCCCGCCCCAGCCCCCTCCAGCCTCGCCCCCCACCCACCCCGTACACAGATGGCATCGGCCACCTGGGCAGCAGCACAGAACGCAGGTCATCAAACCTGCCCCCCCCCCCCCCCGCCGCCGCCTCTGGCCGTGACATACAGTCATAGTGAATGCAGATTCCCGGGCCTCCCCCACAGGACAGGCCAGTGCCTGGGAATCTGCATTTCTAACAAGACTCCCAGGGGGGGCTGATTCTGGAGGGCTTTAGAGCACATGTTGAGGAACTCACCCAGAGCTACAAGGGAGCCCGGGCTGGGAAGGCGCCCTCCCCTTGTTCCTCCTGTATTTGCCCCTTGGGCATCCATTCTCTCTGCCTCTCATTTGCTCAGTGCCCTGGACCACTGCCCTGTTTTAATAATAACCCTGTCTCTTACTAGCTCTGGGACCTTTCTTCTTCCGTGCAGTGGGGTTAATATTGGCACCAGCCTCCTTGAGTTCTCTCAGGTTCTTGGAAGGACTGAAGGAGCCTGCAGAGTTCCGTAGGCATCTGAGACCCCGCTGTTCTGTGCCCTGGCGAGGTGTGGTTAGACTGCGCACTGCGGCGGGGTGGTCAGGGAGGAGAGCGCCATCCCAGGTCCCAGTAGCATCTGAGCTATAGGACTTCTGCGCCTTCCTAATTTACAGATCAGAAGACCGAGGCTCGCCCAAGGTCCCAGGGGGACAGAGTCCCAAAGCCAGGGGCCTCACTGTGTCCTTGGCCCTCAGGTGGGACATGGGTGAGGTTGAGGCTGCCAGCGCCCCCAACCCCCACCCCAGCAGCTCTGAAAACGCCAGCCGGGCAGGCGGGGCTGGAGGGCTTGGGAGGCTCTACAGCCCAAGCCGCCAGCAAATCCAGCCCAGCTGGGGGATTAGACCGCATCTGGCTCGGTTTACACCCGAGAAACAAAGGCGGCTGCCGGCGCCTTTATCTAGGGAGGAGGGGGCAGGAGGGGGGCTGCCCTTGGCCCTGTCGGGGACCTAGATGGAAGGGAGGAGCGGAATCTGGGCTCTGATCCCCCAACTGCCTCCCTTACCGTCCCCCCGCCCACGACTCCAGGCTGGTGACCTCACATCTCCCAAATGGAGGGCAGGGTGTTCCCTGGGGTGGGGTGAGGTGGAGTGGATAGCCTGGGCGGGGAGGGGGGGCGGTGAGTTCCCTCATGGCAGGGACAGGGAATCCTAGGAGCCCCAGGCTCCGCAGCTGGGCTTCCCACGCAGCTGGCCCGACGCACAGTGGGGATCCCCAACCTAGGGGCACGTAGTATGCCTGCCCTTCCCTCCGGCCAGGACCCCAAACAGCCCGTGGTCTCTCAATCCCGGAAGGGAAGCGGCCAATACGGGAGAAAATGAGAAAATCAGAGCACGCCCCGCGCCCCCCCCTTCCCCCCCCCTCCGCCTTCCAGGGACGTATGGGGGGGCGGGGGCGCTGGGTGTTTTCGCTCCGCCCCCGGGGGGGTTGGCTCGGTCCCCCAGGGGTGGGAATGGGTTCTGACCTCCCCGCCCTCGCAGACACCCTGGTCCTTCCCGTCCCCACTGGGGGCAGGGGTGGGGGGGCTCCCCCGCAGCGGGGGGTGGGGCTGGGTCCGCCCCCTCCTCCCCCTCCCGCCCGCGGGAAGCGGGTGCCAGGCGGGCGGGGGCGGCCGGTGTGTGCGCGGCTCGCCGGAGCCAGGAGCTGACCTTATTAGCCGGGGGCAGCTGTGCGCCGCGCACATCTGGCAGCGGGTACCCCCCGCCCCCCCCCACGGCCTGGCGTTACCTTCCAGGAATGCTGGCAGCGCCGCGCGCATCTGGAGCGCGTTTCTGGGGGCAGCCGGCGCCCCCTCCGGCGCCTGGCCCGGGGCTGGGGGTGGGCGCCGCCCCGCCCGGATTTCCTGGCTCCTCCCTCCTCTTGCCGCCGCGGTAGCTCCCGGGCCGGGCCGCCCGCCGACCGGAAAGGGTGGCTGCCCTCGGCCTCCTCCCCGCCGGGCCCCGGGTGAGACCCCTGGTGGGGAGGAGGGAACCGCGCCCGCCCCCCGGGGCTGTGGGCCCTGGGGCCGCAGAGGCTCATTTCAGCGTCGAAATAAGATCAGAAAAAGTCTGGGAGAGCCCACAGCGGTTCACGGTCACATCCCTGGTGTGGCCTCGTGGGTGTTCATCTCTGGCCTGCGGGGCCGGAAGTTCTGGGGCCCGTAGGGAAGGAAAGGCCGCGAGAGAACAGTGCGGGCGGTCCGAGCGGAGCCGTGTAAGGCCCTCGGGAGGGCGGCCCTGTCCCTGCCCAGCCCCTCACTGCAGAGCCGTGTGGCCTTGGGTGTGTGGCTTAGCCTTTCCTTGCCTCAGCCCCATCTGTAAAATGGGCCGGTCAGGGCACCTACTTCAAGCAGTCCGGTTGCTGTGGTGTCACAAAGGGCCAGGGCTGCGGTTCAAGTGGAGAAAAGAGGGGCGTTTGGGAGCCAGAGAAAAGCGGGTGCCTGGGCCCTGGGTGATGGAGCCAGGGTCAGGAGCGGAGGTGCGTTGGGCCAGCATGAAGGCTGTGAACGGCCACTCCCGGGTGCCAACACCTGGCATCGCTTGGGCTTTGTGGCCGGACCGTGGGGAGCTCTTGAAGGTTCATGAGCAGGAGAATGGCCTGTGGCCCCCAGGCAGCATTTCTCCGGCTATGAGTGGAGGGGCCTGGGGTCTATAGCAGAATGATTTCTGCCACGTGCACAAGGCCTAGACACTGGGACCTTGCTGCCCCCGCCAGGCCCCCCGGGACCTCTGCCCGGCTCTCCCTGCCCCCCCTTCCGCGGGTCCCACATCCTTCTCCCTCCCCTGAGTGCACTCACCACTGCGATCTCACACCAGGAGTCTTTGGTTTAAAGCTATAGCATCTGCCAGAGGGGAGGAGGGAGGCTCCTGAAAGAGCCATGGGCAGAGGGGACAGGATGGGCCATACGGCGGAGGGACTGGCTCTGGCACAGGCTTGGAGGGGGTCGTGAGCGTGGGCACCGTGCAGGCTGTCTCGGGGAGGGGGATGGCTGTCCGGCCAGCTGGAGCGCTGGGTGGGGCTGGAGTCCTGAGAGCAGAGCTCAAGGCCCGGTTGACAACTTTGAATGCATGCTGTGGGGGTTGCCCTGTCCTGAAGGTAGTAGGGAGCCATTGAAGGCGAGTGAGCGGTGGGTCTGCTGGCTAATGCCACTGCAGCCACTCCAGAGCCTTGAGTGGGGCCTGGGGCATCCTAGGAGGTCCCGAGTGACTGGCTGAACGAATGCGTAAAGGGTGCCGGAGGGAAGCCAAGGGCTTGACCACGGGCAGGGGCAGAAGTGGAGAGAAGTGGACAGGAGAGGGCTGACCCCAGGGGTCCTGGGCTGGGCCCCCCAGCCAGCGGCGCTGGCAGACCCAGGATGGTGTGGAGTGTCAGCCGTGGGTGCAGGAGGACCCCTGCGTGGTGGCATCCTGCCAGGGGCACTTTCTCTGCCCAGGTTCCCTGCCCAACCGGAAGAGCCTGGGGGCCTCCCCGGCCCTGGCCTGGCGCCATAGGGCACCCGGGGGGCCACCCTCCAGCCCAGCCACCCGCCAGCCTGCCCTGACCTCCTCCAGACACCGTGTCTCGCCTGCCAGCATCTGCTGCCTCTGCTTCCTCCCTCCCCCAGCGCATGTTTGTTTTTCTTCCAGAACCATCGCCTCCCACGGAGGCGGTCATCCAAAGGAGGTGGTGTTCTGGAGACATCCCTCTGCCCTCCGCAGCCCCACCATGCCTTGCAGCCCTGGAGGGCATGGTGTGGGAGGCTGGGGCCCTGGGTAGGCAGGCGGGCAGGCGGCATCCTGGGGCAGCCGGGATTTCGTCAGCCCTTGGCTTCTGCTTCTGCCGGTGGCATCCGCAACATGCATGTGAGTGGCCTCTTGCCTGGGCGCGTCCTGGGAAGGGGCTCTGGATGGCCCTCTGCTTGTCTTGGCCCTTCTCCCTGCTCCGTCTCTCCCCCCTTGGAGGCATGAGGCCAGATTTGGGTCAGGGCTCCATCAGGGGAGGGCCCCGGGACCCTGGGTTCGGACTCTCCCTGGTGGCCCCAGGACCCTGGGCCCGGGTCTGGTCAGGGCAGGGGCGTCTGAGGGGTGCCGACGCCTGCGCCTCTCCTGCAGCTTGGCTGTGCCCCCTTCCTTCCCAGTTTCTACTCTCAGTCAGGTCACCCGACAGACACATGACACATCTACTGTGTGCCTCAGCTGGCGAGACCCGCCCTGCAGGGCAGCGCCTGGGGAAGGCGGTGTGGCCCTTGATCAACGTTAGGGAAAGCCACCGGAGGGCAGTAGGGAGGGTGCCACGACCGGGGCTGGGCTTGTAAAAGGCCAGCATGACTCGTACGAAGAAAGGAAGCAAGGTGGCAGCTTCCCAGGGACAGACGTACCCGGAGCGAGGCCGGGGGTGGGAGCAAAGCAGGCAGAAATGCCTCCCTGCCCCGCTTGGAAGGCAGGGTGCAGGAGGGGTGGATGAGAGGGTGCTGGACGAGCCACTGGAAGGGGCTTCGGTGGGCCCCGAGAAGTCCCGCCAGCCCTTCCCCCTCCCTGCAGCCTCTCTGAGCGAGGGCGAGGGCTCAGACCCTCCCAGCAGCCCCTGTGTCTTCGGGGCCAGACTTTGCTGCTGAACGCTGCCTGCAGCTGTCCAGGGAGGCTGTGACCGCCGAGGCCGAGAGAGGTAGGAGGGATGAAGCCAGCAAGGCTCCTTCTGGGTAACTCTGTCCCCCTCCGAACAGTGCTGGGGGGAACCACGCGGGGTCTGTGATTTGCCATTGCTTGTGGGCCAGCAGACGTCTGTTTTTGTCGCTCCTGAAGGCCCCACATCCCAAAGGGAGGGCTGGCCGGGGATGGGGTCCGGGATCTGTGCTCGAGAATCTATCCCAGGGGACCCCAGGACCGGCCGACCAACCCATCAGGACGACGATGCTACCTTGGGAAGGGACACGAGGAGCCCTGGGGGGCTAGAAATGTTCTGTGTCTCAGACCCCTAGCGACAGGGTACCTCCGTCAGGCGGGTCACTGAGTCGCGTGCATGCACCTGCGTGTGGGAGTCTGTACCCCGAGGGGGAGATACAGGTGAGAGGGCCTGGGAGATTGAAGTCTGCAGGCCTCTGGGACCGCCCGTCAGCGGGGTGGCTGTTTTTGCCCAAATCACCGAATCTCTCGGAGCCTCAACTTGCTCATCTGCAAAGTGGGGACGTTGGTGTTGCCCTCCCAGAGTCTGAAGGAGAAGCAAGTTAGCCCAAGTACAGTGCTCACCTGTTGTCACGCTCTTCCTGTTGGCACGGGCCGGGTCCTTCCCGCATCCCCACAGATGGCACAAGGGGTGTTCTCACCCTGCTTTCCACCATCCTGGCTCACTTTTGAAAATTGCCTTATTTGGGGCGTCTGGGTGGCTCAGTCGGGTAAGCGTCGAACTCTCGATTTCGGCTCAGGTCGTGATCTCTCTGCTTCATGGGTTCAAACCCCACATCCGGCTCTGTGCTGGCAGCACGGGAGCCTGCTTGCGATTCTCTCCCTCCCTCTCTCTCTGCCCCTCCCCTACTCATGCTGCCTCTCTCTCTCCCAAAAAATAAATTCAAAAAAGTAAAGAACGCAAAATCAGAAAAAAAGAGGCACCTTATGTTACAGAGCTGACACCGGAGGTCCTGAGGTCCTGTCGCCTCCCAGCCCAGCTCGGGATGCGTGAGGAGGCAGGTCCCCATCCTCCCGGGGCGCTTGTGCTAAGCCTGCCCACTTTGGAGCCAGACCAGGTTTGGACGTGACTCGGACCCCATCCAGCTGTGCACTTTGCCTGCCCTCTCTGAGCCTCGTCTGTGCATCAGTTAAACGGGGCTGATGGTCTCCACTCGAAGGGTGGCGGAGGGCTCGGTGCAGGGGGCCCAGGCCAGCGCCTGGGCCGCACAGACGCCATGTCGCCTGTGTTCCCCGCACGGCCTCTCGGTTCCTCCCGTCGCCCTGGGGCCCAAACACGCACACCTCTTCCCACCTCCACGCTGAGCTCGAACTCAGGTGCCGTGGGAGTGTTCCTACCGTGGAAATAGGCAGGTGCTGCGAATCTGTGTTGTTGTTTTGGTGTTGTTTCTGCGTTTCGGCGAGCTGGTGGTTAAGCATTTACCGCGCCCCATCGGGGGAGGGCTGTGGGTGACTCTCTGAAGGAAACGTGTCTTTTCGCTGGTGTTACACCCCCCCCCCCACCCCCCGCCCAGGGCCGCCACGGAGGAACAGGCCACACAGCCCTTCAGCAACAGAACGGGGGTTCAAGCCGAAGTCTGCAAGAATCCGGAACCCTTTGCTTTAGCTACCGAGCCCTGCAGAGAGAGTCAGGGAGGGCTTCCTAGAGGTGGCGGGGCTCACAGCCAGGCCCCAAAGGACTCTCTCCCCCAGATCTATCCCCAGCGCTTGCTTTAGGACTAAGAATGGGCCAGACCCTCTTCGTGGCGTCCTCCCCAAACACTTCCTGGCCCGGGCAGCCTGCCCATCCTTTGTGGTGGCTGCTGGGGAGGGAGCCAGCCCCTGGAAGGCCGCTCATCTCTCCCAGCTGCTGTCGGCAACCCCAGTCGGTCAGCTGAGTTCCCTGCTGCCCCCCACCGCGACACCACCGGCCAGCCCGCTGTGACCCGTCCTGGTGCTCCCGCGGCCACCCTGCTGCCTGCACCTCGGAGCTCCATGCTTCTAAGGGCCCACAGATTTCCTGGCACCCAGGGGTTTAATGCCTTCCTGGTCACATGTGCACATGGCTTCCGCCCCTCCCCAGCCACCCTCCTGTCCCTTCTCCTCCCTCCAGAATCCCGCAGCCCTTGGTGGCGCCCCCTGCCGGACCTGGCTCTGCCCACAGGCCTCGGTCGCCTGTTCCCTGGCCGGGTTCTGATGCCAACAGAAGGAACCAGTGGGGCTGGGCGGCCTGGGGGTGAGCACTGAACTGCCTGCAGTGGCGGCGGGTGTCATGTGAGGGGAGACGCGTGCCCGTAGCCCGGCCAGTGCTGGGGCGGGAAAGGGGGCTCCGGGAGCAGGAGGCATCAGGCAGCCGCCCCCCCACCCCCCCACCCCCCACCTGCTCTTAGAAAAACCCAGATGCCGGCGCTGCCTGGGGATCCGGATTCAACTGGTCTGGGGTGAAGCCCGAGCTCAGCTGGTAACTTGCAAAGTTCCCCCAACTGACAGTAATGCACAGCTAGGCCGGGGACACACAAGCGTCTTGAGGCTGTTGTAACAAACGATCACAAACCTAGTGGCTTAAAAACAACACACATTTAGGGGCGCCTGGAGGCACAGTCACTTGAACGTCTTTTTTTTTTTAATTTTTTTAACGTTTATTTTCAAGAGAGAGACAGAGTGTGAGCAGGAGAGGGGCAGAGAGAGAGAGAGGGAGACACAGAATCTGAAACAGGCTCCAGGCTCTGAGCCGTCAGCACAGAGCCCGACGCGGGGCTTGAACCCACGGACCGCGAGATCATGAACTGAGTCGAAGCCAGATGCTCAGCTGACTGAGCCACCCATGTGCCCGAGCGTCCAACTCTTGACTTCAGCTCAGGTCATGATCTCAGGGTTGCAGGATCAAGCCCCAAGTCAGGCTCTGAGCTGAGCGTGGAACCTGCTTACCATCCTTTCTCTGTCCCTCTCCCCAACTCGTGTGCGCTCTCTCTCCTCTGAAAAAAAAAAAAAAAAAGTCCTCGCATTTATCGTATTAATAAAAAGTGTGCCTGGGTAATTTCTGAATAGTAGTGTCTGGAAGCCAGAAGTTCAACATCAACCTCACGGGACTCAGATCAAGGAAGGTGTTAGCAGGGCCGCTTCCTTCCGGAGGCTCCTTGGGAGAATCTGTTCCTGTCCTTTTTCAGCTTCCAGAGGACTCCGGCCCCTAGGGAGAGAGACACATACGGGAGGGGAGCCCCGCTTGGGGACGTGCATCCCTTTGACCTGACACTTTTGCTGCCGGGACCACGTCCCCCGCTGTCGCTCTCCCCAGAGGGGCTCTCGGGGGGCAGCGGGCGCGTCCCAGAGCAGCCTGACCCGTGTCGCCCAGGCCCTGTGCACCTGGTGGGACCGCAGGTGCCGGTGTCCCGCCAGAGAGGGTGGCCTTGAAGTAAGCCGAGCCGTGCGAGGACGTCCGTGCGGCGGGCAGGGCTGGAAACCCCCAGAGGTGCTTCGGCGGGGGCCCAGGAGCAGATGGTTTGCGTCTTAACAGGTACGAATGGGTGTGCACACCTACACGTGCGTGCCTGGCAGATTTGCGGGGATGCACGGCCCGCTGCGGACAGCAGCCGCTCCTGGACGTCTGAGGGACCCTCACTTTGCGCTCCACGCTGTTTGGCCCTCTTAAAGCATGTGTCTCGGGGCGCCGGGGTGGCTCCGTTGGTTGAGCGTCTGACTTCGGCTCAGGTCATGATCTCACGGTTTGGGAGTTCGAGCCCCCGTGTCGGACGTTGTGCCGACAACACGGAGCCTGCTTCAGGTCCCCTGTCCCCGCCTCTCTGCGCCTCCCCCGTGTGCATTCTGTCTCTCTCTCTCAAAAGTAAGCATTAAAAAAAAAATTAAAAACTATGTGTCTTGGGGCGCCTGCGTGGCTCAGTTGGTCAAGCGTCCGATTCTTGATTTCGACTCAGGTCACAGCCTGACAGTTCGTGGGTTCTGGCCCCTGCATCGGGCCCTGCGCTGATGGTGTGGAGCCTGCTTGGGATTCTCTCTCTCCCTGTCTCTCCCCTGCTCATGTTCTCCGTCTCTCTCAAAATAAATAAATAAGCTTGAAAGAAAAAGAAGGAAGCTTCCTCTCACGGCCGGCCGTGGGAGGGCTGCTTTTGCCAACAGTGTCCCCGCACCTGCCCCATTGTTGTCGTTGCAGAGGGGCTTCCTGACACTCCCCTTTTTGGCCCTTTCGATGGGATTTATCGAGATAAAGCTACCTGCCTGCATCTTGGTTTTAAAGCAGTTACAGTACGTTTCTGAAATATTTAATTCTTAAAATAGCCCTTATCACTCCCTCCCACTACCAGCTAATTTAGTGCTTTTTCTATGTGTGTGTACCAGGATGGGTACAGATGGGGACTTCCAGTAGAAGTCGTCGTCGTCCCCCCCCCCCCCCGCCCCCCTGCCGGAGGGACGAGGTGGGGGTGGGGGGCCCTGCCTCCGGGTCCAGTCTGGCAGTTCCAGGAGATGAACCCTAGGTGGCGCCAAACCCCCAAACCTGCAGTTTGCCTTGCTTACCAGGGGTGTGTGTGTATGTGTGTGTGTGTGTGTGTGCACGCGTCTGTGCAGGGGTATGGGGGGTGGGGGTGGCTGTCTCCTGCCCCCACCTCACCCGTCCTCGGACGCGATTAGCAGATGTCTAGGGCCAGGCTGTGATTTATGTTCCTGGTCGCCTAATTATTCCCAGCCCCGGCGGAGGAAAAATAAAATGCTTTGCAGGACCAGGGAGCCCGAATTCCCGGCCTGGGGGCTCCGGGACACCGGGCCCAGCCCACCAGACCTGCCTGGGCCGGGAAGGGAGGCTGGGGGGCAGAGCTGGGTGGGGGGGTGTCTGTCACCACTCCGGAAGGCTGGCAGGTGCGGGGGTCAGCCTTCCTTCCAGGAGCTGCGGCCCGTGTGTGCCCCATACTCAGCCCCAGGCAGCTCTGTGGGGGGGGGCCGGGTTGGGTCACCCTCGCTGGCCCGGAGGCGGCTTCCCAGGACACTGGGAAGAGGAAATCGTAAATCCTCACCCCAGGACCCTAGCACGCCCCCCCACCACGCGTCCACCCCTGGTATGCTGACTGCAGGTGTCCTTGGCTCCCTGCGGGCCTGTGTCTGCCGTTCGTGCTGTCCCTGCTGCCTAGAAAAGCGCCCGGTGGGTAGGGAGTGCTCAGTAAATATTTGCGCTTGGGTTGGATGGACAGACAGGTGGACGGCGGGTGGTGAGCCCGCGCTTGGGGAGAAGCAGTGAAGCAGTGGGGCCCCCGTGGGTGGCTTTGTTCCGGAAAGGCACCCTGCAGGCGTGGGGCCGCGTCGCACTCGCCAGAGGGGTCCCGGCCTGGGCTGAGCTCCCGGTGGCTTCTCTGGCCTCCTCCTGGGGAAGGCTCAGGCCCTCGCGCCCTGGGGGCCGCGCTTTGTCCCCAGGGGACTTGATGCTCCTGGAGGCACTATGCTGGGGTTCAGGAGCGCGGCCCTGACCTTGGGTCGCTGGCCCTGAGCGCCGGTGTGGGGCGCCCCAGCCTGGTGGCCTCGGGCAGCCTGGCCACTGGGCCTCCGCGTGGAGCCCCCGTGTTGCCCCGCGGGGCTGCTCCTGGGACCCAGAGCGGGGGTGCGGGGAGGGGCTGGTCTGGAACTGCCGTGCAGGTGCCCGACCCCTGTCTTCTCCTCGGGACGGTGTCGGACAGCAGCAGCAGCCGGGCCGGACGTGCCCCTGAAGGCCTTCTGCAGAAAGGGCCTGGGCTCCTTTGGGCCGCGGGAGCCTTTGGGGAGCAAATCGCTCGGTGCCGTGGGGGTAAGGCCTGGTGCGAGCCGCCCTGGAAGGGCTTTCCTGTGGCCCGCCTGCTGTCCCCCAGCCCTTCCTGCCACCCCCCCCCCGACCCTGCCTGCCCCTGCCCCCCCACCCTTCCCGTCGGCCCCCACCCCCACTGTCTGCCCCCGGCCCTGCCCGCCTGCCTGCTTGCCTGCAGGGCTGAGGGCACTGTGGGGCCAGCACCGCTGCAGGGGCAGGCTGACCGGGATGCGGGATGCGGGGCTCTGGCTGCTCATCCGCAGGGGACCCCGATGGGCAGGTGGGCTGGCCCGTGCAGTGCCCCTCAGAGAGCTCACAGCTGCCGCCTTGTCCCTGGCTCCTCCCCCTCCTCCTCTCCTTCTCCCCACCCGTCCTCCCCACTCCTTCTCCGCTCCCTTCTCCATCCACTTCCTCCCTCCTCCCCTCCCCCTGCTCCTCCCCCCACCCATCGTGCTCCATTTCTCCTCTCCTTCCTCCCTCTCCTCAGCTCCCTCCTGCCTCCCTGGGCCCCTCTCCCTGCCTCTCTCCCCCATGTCTGTGTATCTGAATCTATTCCTTCTACCTATCCTGTCTCTCTCGGCTCTCCCATCTCCTCCTCCGTGTGTCTGTCATTCTCACATCTCTGTCTCTTTCTCTCCTTTTGTTTCTTCCCCTTTTTCTAATTTTTTTTTCAATCTTTATTTATTTTTGAGAGAGAGACAGCGTGTGAGCAGGGAAGGAGCAGAGAGAGAGACACAGAATGCGAAGCAGGCTCCAGGCTCCGAGCCGTCAGCCCAGAGCCCGACGCGGGGCTCGAACTCACGAACTGTGCGATCGTGACCTGAACCAAAGTGGGACGCTTAACCGACTGAGCCCCCTAGGCGCCCCATCTTCCCTTTTTTCTGTCTGCCCTCCTCTCTCCCTCTTTCCCCCCTCCCTCTCCTCCTCCTCCCTCTCTCTCTCCCCTTCTTTCCCTCTCTCTCCCTTTCCCCTTCCTCTCCCTGCCTTCCTGCTTCTCCTTCTCTCCCTCTCTCTCTTTTTCTCCCCCTCTCTCCTTCTCTCTCTCTCTCTCTCCGAGCAGCTGTTACCTAATAGGCTGTTAATGATGATACAGTAAGTAGAAGGCAGGGTCCTGGGGGAGCCGCCGTGATCTGTGTAACTGGTCTCGAAGGAGACAGAAGTATCTAATATTTACACACAAGCATTAGTCCTTTGGGAACCTTATCTTGGCTGGAACGGAGCCGGGAGAGGCGGCTCTGACCGGTTCCGTCTCCCCCCCCCCCCGCAAGCCCACTCCGAAGGTCTCTGGTCAGTGGTAACCCCCCCCTTGGGACCGGTATGCCAGGCCCTGGGCTGAGGGTCCTAGAAGGCACAGGCTCAATGCCGGGGGCGGTCGGGTCGGACCCGCCTGGCTGGGCGCTGAGCACTCAGCCTCCCCTCCAGCTAGCGCTCAGGGGGGGCATGTCGTGGCCAAGAGCAAGGCCAGTGCTGAAGAACTCAGGACCTGGGGGGGGGACAGGGAGACACAGACACAGACAGGAGATGTGGTTGAGCCTCTGGATCCAGCCATGCCTGAAGTCCTTCATGCCCCAGACTCTTCTCTTACCGAATCAACAAAACCCCTGCTTTGCCCAGCCTGCGTGAGGCCCAGTGACCCCTCCTGCCTTAGCCAAACACGACGGAGTCGTAAGCAAGAGTGGCGTTTGTTCACGTTTCGTCCAGCAGCCCAAATACCTACCGGAAGGAGCAAGGCTGCTCCAGGGGGAGGGGGCAGGGCCAGGGCCCGCTCCCAGCGGGCCCCTTCTCCAGGGGAACCCCGGCTTTAGACCTCCCCCGTGGCCTCACGGAAGGAGCCACGGGGCCCAGCAAAGCGAGGTCACTGGCTGGCCCTGACTAGCTCCTGCCACTTGCTGGGTCCGGGCTGGTCCCACGTAGGCAAGGAGGACGGCGTTGGCCAGCTTCCGAGGCTGGGGGACTGAGACACAGCGCCGGGGAGCAAACCGGGACCCCGAGTTCCGGGCGGCCGGGGAGCAGCTCTCTCTAAGGGCGTTGCCAGCCTACAGCACCGGGACCTCGCACGGCGGAAGTCACCAGCAGCAGGACGGCCCTTCAGAGGGGAGCTCTGGGCTTCCTGCCCCTGCGTGGGGCCGGCAGGCGTCCAGGCCGGCGCTCCCGCTGCCCAGCTGTCCACCCAGCGAGTGGGACACCCTGGCCTTCCATGCGGCCGTCCCCGAGCTGCGCCCTTAAGTCGTGCTTCCCCGGGTTCTGCGAGCCCCTCGAGCAATTTACCGAATGTGAGGAGGCGGTCGGGGGAGCCCCCAGTTTCTAGTGGCCGGTCAGTCAGAGGCGTAGGGGACCCGGACTTCAGTCGGCGTGTGACTCGAGGCGCTTCCCTGGGACTGAGCCGTCCCCCGGAGGGTCGGGGCCGACCGTGGTCATCAGTGGCAGGACACCCAGCCCCGGTCTGGAGCCTGCAGAGTTGCAGACGTGGTGGTTGGTGTAGCAAAGCCACACGTTTGGTGTGAGAAGCGTCCTGAGGGTGTTTCCCCGACCGCCTGATGGTCCGGCTTCGCGTGAGTTCTCTGTGCCCAGAGGCGAGTGCCAGGCCACCGCTCGGGCCCACGCGGGGGTTCGGCGGGAAGACGGACGGATGGGCCCCCACAGCCCGGCACCCTGTGGCTGCTGATGCCGTAGGGCTGAGACCGGTGTCGCCGGGTGCCCCTCCCTGCCTCAGTTTCCTCATCTGTGCAGCAGGGATGACACCAGTCCCTCCTCCTGGGCTGGCGTGGGGTCCACGGGCGAGTGTGCAAGGCGCCCGCCTGGACCTGCGTCACGCTCTGTGGCGTGTCTTGTTACGTTGGTCGCCATCCTGAGGCCGGCCCGAGCTCCCGGCCGTGCCCTCGAGAGACCCTGCCCTCATCCCTGCCCACCGCAGAGAGGGAACGCAGGCGGCCTTTCTTTCACGACGAGCTCAGACCCCTTTCTACAGGTCCTTGCCCCGGGTGGCCTCGTGGCCACCCCCGTGCCACACCGTCCTTGGCAGAGGCCCCTGGGGAGCTCCCCCCGCCGCCGCCCCGAGCCTTCCCCGCCCCGCCACCAAAACCGCCTTGCCACGGAAGCTGGGCGTCCGCACACACCCGTCTTGGTTCTCTGATCGTAAAACGACATGTGCTCGTTCCTCTTAATCTTAATAACGTCAAAATCACTCCCAACACCTGAAAACCATGCGTGTGTGTGAGTGCTGTTTCAAGTGCAGTTTTTAAAGGGCGACTCACCCGTTCAGAGTTCAGTGGGTTTTAGAATAGTCCCAGGGGCACCCGGGTGGCTCAGTCGGTTAAGCATCCGAGTCTTCTCACCTTTTGTGGGTTCGAGCCCCTTGTCGGCTCTGCCCTGACAGCCAGAAGCCTGCTTGAGATTCTCTCTCTCCCTCTCTCTCTCTTTCTCTCTCTCTCTCTGCTCCTTCCCCGCTCGTGCCCTCTCTCTCTCTTTTTCTTTCAAAATAAACCAACTTAAAAATACATACCTTAGAACAGTCACAGATACATGCAGCCATTGCCACTGTCTCATTCTAGAACGTTTTATCGCCCCCCCCCCCCATCCCTTGCCCTTAGCAGCTATTCCCTACTCCTCCGCCTCCCCAGCCACCAGCAGCCACGAATCTGCTGTCTTGGTGGGTCTGCCTGCTCTGGATGTTAGGTCATCCCGGCTTCTCTCACCTGGCAGGGTGTCGGGGGTCCGTCGACGCCGATGCTGTCGCGGGGGTCAGGGCTCCCTTCCTTGTGCGGCCGAGTATATACTTCACGGGATGCATATGCCACGCGCGGTTTGTCTGCTCACCACTGGTGGGCGTCCCGGCTGTTTCCGCTCCGGGCTGCCACCTGTTAGACCTGCCGTGACCGTGGCGCCTGCAGGTTTTGCGTGGACGCGGGTTCGCCTTGCTCTTGGGTGCGTCCCCCCCGGGAGTGGGGTTGCCAGGTGGCACGGTGGCTCCAGGCCTCGGTGCTCTTTTGTGGCAGAATCTCTCCCCGCCGTTCCAGGCTCGCCCCTGGGCTCTGTCCGGTCCGCTCCTGGACGCCCCGCCCCCGCCCGGGATAATGTAGCCTGTCCCTACGGGGAAGGTCTTGGGTCTTGTCTGCCACCGTGTCCCGGTCCCGAGTACAGCGGCAGGGGGTCAGTAAACACTGGAGGGTGGTGGCTGAGCCTGCGGCCTGGCGCCGCCCCCCCCTCCCCTCCCCCCCCCCCCCCCCCCCCCGCCCCTCAGCCCCACCCTGAAGCGGCCCCATCAGAGGCAACGAATTCCCTGCCCCCGTCTGCATCCGGGCCTTGCTCCCATTCTGCTGGTCCTCTGGGTAACTAGGCCCTACCATGTGCCAATCTCAGAGAGACTCCGTGCTCTCCCCTGCACCCCCCGGGCGGGCCCAGCCAGGCGTGGGCCTGAGCCGGCCGGGCCGGGAGCATCCCCTTGCCTGTGATGTGGGCATGGTCACCTGTCTGACACAGAGGGGGCTCAATGCTTGTTTGATAGATGGGAACGTAGCGGTCAGGTTGACCTTCCTGTCCCTTGCGCCAGCAGTGAACATTTATCCAACAGGGTCAGACTGCTGTTTCCTTATGATAAGTGAAAAAAGCCTCAATGCTGGGTTCCCAAGGACGGTAGCCTCCCGCCAGGCCACGCCCCCGCCAGACCACGCCCCTCAGGACCACGCCCTCGCACTAGGCCACGCCCCGCAAGGCCACGCCCTCTCACAGGCCACACCTTCCTGGTCTCCTCCTCTGCGGCTCCTCAAATAGGTTTCCTTCCAGCGCGTCGGGTGATGGCCTGGCTGGAAGATGTCTGTGCCACCCTAGAAGGTGGCCAAGGGAGCATGAACCCGGAAAGTGCCCAGGAACGCGGACGACAAAACTGAGCCCCACGCTGTGAGGCTGATTCCAGGCGCACAGCTCACTGTCCAAACCTTGATGTCCGCGTCTGTAAGGGGGGGGGGTCCCAAGTCACCTGTCTCAGGTGTCTGGTGAGGATCTGTAAACTCACGGTCTCGGAGCACTTCTGTGTGCCAGGCCCTGCGCCGAGCCCTGTCGGTGTGTGGAGGGGCCGGATGGCGTTTCCTGAGGTGTACGTTTGCCCGGAACCTGAGAGAAGGTGACCTTGTTGAGAAGGAGCGTCTTTGCAGATGTAACCAGTGAAAATGAGGTCGTACTGCGTTAGTGTGGACCTAAATCCAATGACTCGTGTCCTTATAAGAAGAGGGGACTTGGAAACAGACAGAACGGCACGTGAAGACAGCCACGCGGGGAGAGGGCCACGTCAAGACGGAGGCAGCGATTGGAACTCGTGGCCACAGAGGGCCGGCCGCAATCAGAAGCAGCAAGGGGCAAGGAAGGGCCGTCCCCTAGAGCCTTGGAAGGCAGCACGGCCCTGCCCCCACCTTGATTTCAGACCTCTGGCCTCCAGACAGTGCGAGAGGACACTCTGTGGTTTTAAGCCCCCGGCCTGTGGTCGTTGGGTGTAAGCCCTGGAAAAGTAATGCGGTCTGCTCGTCCACGTTGTCCACGCTGCCTTTGGCTCCCCCGAGAGATGAGGGGACTGAGGCACAGAGAGAGGTGGAGTTGGGCTGCACAGCCTAGCAAGAGGCAGAGGCAGGATTGCACCTCGGGGATTCAGATGCCCGGGTCCCCCAGTGAGCCCCTGTAGTGTGGGGTACAGTGACCCTGCCCAGTACCTCGGAGGTACTCGGTGTGAAATGCTCCGTGGAGCTGCCTCGGCCTGGCTCCTGCAGGGGAATCGGGCAGCATTCAGGGGCTGATTCTGTTATTACACGCTCAGTGTTACCTCCTGCGCGGTGCAGAGCTCTGGAATGTTCCTCCCCTCCCCCGTCACTGAGGACTTGTGCGCCCACGTGCTTCCTAAGGAAATCAGCGCCAGCTACTTTGTGGTTTAAAGGGACGAGCCCCTGCGTCTGTCCGTTTGCCCCTCAGCTCCCCACGCAGACCCCAGGCCTGTCTGCAGAACGCTGGAGCTCCGGGGAACCCAGTTTGGGAAGCAGAGTCAGTTTCAGGCTTCGGGCCCAGAGTGCCCTTCAGAAGACTTCCCTGCTGAGGCTGCCAGAACAGGAGGAGACCAGCTGGCTGTGGTCTCGGAGGGGGCCCTGAGGCTCTCCCAGGGGAGGAGGAAACGGCAGGGTGTCGTGGCGAGGGGACTCACGCAGGCAGAGCTTTGGACGACTGAGCGTCCCGCCAAGCCGAGAATTCCCCGGGGCGTTGCCCGCGCGCTGCTCAGGCTAGAGACGCTGGTCTGCCCCGTGAGCTGTGTGGCCGCAAGCAGGTTGCTCGGTGTCTCCGTTTGTGGTCTGTGATGTGAGCTCGTAGGCCCGCCTCCCCCACCGGGGCGCTGGAACCCCTCGGAGCGGCTCCGTGAGCGGCTTGCTCGGTGGAGCAGTTGGGGTGAGCTCCAGCTCAGAGGCACCCCCACCCCCGCCAGCAGGCTGCTTGCGGGCCCGCTGAGGATGCTGTGACAGGGAGAGCATATGGCTGGCATATGCCAGGCAGGAACACGGCTGCCCACGGGAAGAGGCAGGAGGAGTTCTGGAAGGGAGGGAGCTAAGCCGTCGGTGCCCGCGACACAGTGCGCCTGCCTGGCCTCCTTGGCACCCGTCAGGCCTGGTTCTCCCAGGGAGGGTGTGGCTCTGTTCTGTTTGGCACTTAGGGTGCTCTGGGGGGGCGGGGGCCTCCTGGGGTGATAGGGCAATGTGTCTTCTGCCCACTAGATGTCGCTGTGCCCTGCAAGATCCGGTTGAGCCTGTGGCCTAACAAGCCTGGGGGGCGGGGGGGGGGCGGGGGGGGGGCTCCTCTGCAGTTTTCGCCGGGGACCCCCACCCAGCCCCCTTCTCAGAGCCGGCGTTGCATGGGCTGATTCCTGGAGGAAGAGTTTAACTTAGCCATGCGGCAAAGTGGGGTAGGCAAGGGTGTTGCCGGTAGAGGGATCTGCATGTGCAAAGGCCGGGTGCCATGGGCTTGGGGACAGCAGAGGAGGTTCCGGGTGGCTGGAGGGGGACCTCGCCATTGTCCTGCTGCTTGGCCAGGACTGAGCTCTTATACGCGCCAGGCAGTACTCAGCGATCCTTGCAGTTACCCCAGAAGAGAGCACTGTTCTTATCCCCGGTGGGCCTGGCGCTCAGACAGGCTAAGCAACTAGCCTGTGGTTACCCAGCCATGAAGCGGCGAAGCCAGTGTGGAGCCCTCTCGCAGGGCAGTGTTGGAGGTAGGGGGAGCAGGGGGTGGTCCTGGGTGCCCTCTGAGCCCTCTGCGGCCCTTAGGACCCACCCTTGGCCCCTCTGGAGCCTTGCCTACCACCCTGTCCCGCCCTCTGCCCGCCTTGGCCCACGTGCCCTGCAGGCCTTGTCCTCTTGGTGCCCAGGCTGGGACATGAGTGGACCCTTAGGGATGATCCATCACCCCTCCCACAGTGCCCGGCACACGGCAGGTGCCCAGGCTGTGCCCTCCTGCCTCTCGGGTGGTCCCTCAACATGGCTGCACCACGGGGAGCTGTCCCCTGAACCCCCAGGAGGTCTGGCAGTGAGTGTCACAAACTGAGACAGATGGCCCTGGGCCCTCGGTGTTTAGGGACCTCTGCCACCAACCGGAAGACCTCTCAAAGGTCCCTCCCCACCTTGCTTGCTGTAAGTCGAACTCAGGCCACACGATGGGTGACAAGGATAACTTTCTGGAACAGTTGCCAGGCAGGAAACATCTGCAGTGGGAGGCTTGTGGACCCTGGGCCCCGTGGCCAGAAGAGGAGAGGACACAGGAAGGGGGCTCTGGCCCTGGGCTGTGCGTGGGAGCTGGCACAGGGCCCACAGCCACCCCGAGGGCACGCGACAAGGACACGGGGCGCATCGGGTCCTGTCCTGCTCACGGTACTAAGCCCCCTGGGGACGCCCAGGCCTGGGACAAGGGGAGGGTCCGGAGCAGCCCCCGCCGAGGCGGCAGCCGGCGTGCCAGGCAAGGGCCTGACGCGCACCCCGATCCCGGCACAGGAGCAGATGGGCAGGGGGAGGGGGGTGGCGGTAACAGTTGGCACCGCTGGCTTCCGGCTCCCCCGAGGCGGCGGGTGTGAGAGGCAGGGATGGGAGCCGGTGGCAGAAGCCCAGCCTGCTGTCGGCGCCTCCCCTCCCAACCTGCCTCCTCGGCCCTTCCAGAGGCTTGTCCCCGGGAGGCCCGAGAGTCGGAGGCTGGGCTCAGGAGGGCGAAGGCGCGGCTGGCAGCCCAGCGCAGCCTCGTCCTGGCTGTGTGGCCGGAGCCACCGAGGACACCCCTCCTGGCCCACCCCAGCCTCAGTTTCCCCATCTGTAGAATGGGGTGGCGGCAGTGAGTCTGGAATCCTGGCTCCTCCGTGCGGGGCTGTGTGGCCTTCGGTAGGTCCTTACCCTCTGTGTGTGTCCCCATCTGTTAAACGGGAGACTTCTCGTGAGCCCGTGGCGTGTTTGTGGGCAGAGCAGTCGGCGCTGGTAGCTGCCTGCAGGGGGAGGGCATGGCGGGAGGCACGAGCGGTGGGCTGGGTGCCACAGCACTCGCAGCCACGGTCATGGCACACACGGAAGGCGTGGTCTCCGTAGCCGGCAGTGGGCCCAGCGCTTTGCGCGTGTGAACTCAAACTCACGGCAGCCTTAGGTTGGGTCCCGTTACTGTTGCGGTCTTACGGACGGGGAAACTGAGGCAGAGCCCCAGAGGCACTTGCGTAGGGCCGGAGCTCTGCGAGTCCGCTCCAGCCCGGCAGCCTTCGCTCACCTTCCGTCCCGGGGCCTGGACCCCGATGCGCCTCCTGCCTCCGCCTGATCACGGAGCCCACCAGCCCAGACCACCTGCCTGTTCCCGTCCCCAGCCGGGCCGCCGGCCGCGGGGTCTCGCTCCCCGCTCGCCTGCCCTCTGGCCTCAGGACGTGCTCCGAGTGAGCAGGGAGGGTTTCGCTCCAGAGCCTCGGGGTCAGGCCACCAGCCACACGTGGCCCCGTGGCGAAAGGCCGTTCGCAGTCCAGTTCCTGCGATCCAAGTGCTCGGCGCACACACGCGGCTGGTGGCTGCCATGTTGGCCAGCACAGATCCGGAACTTTCCGTCATCACAGAATGTGCTCTTGGAGGCGCTGCCTAAGCGATTAGGCCTTTGGGTTGTTGGTGGGGGGGGAGGGGGTGACGTTTGCTGCCCTGTCTACGGGGCGGGGAAGGACATGCTGAAACCGGTCTCTGCCGGCTCAGCCCGTACGTTTCACCAAAGCTCAAAGCGGAGCACGCGGTCTGAGAAAGGGTAGCTCTTCACGTGTGCGTGGTGTGATTTGTGGCCGTCTCAGGATACGAGCGATGAAATCATATTTGGTCCAGCAGTTTGCCGATCGCTTCGAGCTGCACCGTCTTTCTGGACACATGGCACGTTTATCTTCGTTCTTGCAGGCCTTGGTTTCCACATCTGCAGGAGCACCATCTCCCGGGCCCCCAGCTCGGAGACTGCGGGAGGCCCGGTGCGGCGGCGGGGAACGCAGGGCCCGGAATGTTCCTCGCTTGGCCCGGTGACCTTGGGCAACTTTGGCTCGCTCCCGGGCATCGGTTTCTTCGTCTCTAGAATGGGTAGACTCACCCTTGCTGAGCTGAGCATCCAATCAGGGAGTGCACGTGCAGGCCCCCCGGGGAGGCCTGGCGGGAGCAGGGGACCTGAGGGACAGAACGGGCACACTGGGCCGGGAGGCCCCTGCGCCTGCCCGCGCACCGTGAAGGCCGCACAGGCCCCATTTGTCACAGGGCCCGGAAGAGCCCAGGGCACGTTCTCCGCGGTGGGAGGGAGAAGGACCCGGACGGAGCTCCCCAACACGCATTTTCCTGGCACTGTCTTCAGAGCGGGGCTCCACATTCTTCCAGGGGTGCAAGTGAGAGCAAGAAACATCCCGAAGGGTGTGTGTGTGCTTCCTCCCGTGTCCGCAGGACCAAGTGTGATCTCAGGGGATCCCTGGCCCAGCCCGGCACCCGGCAGCCTGCCGTGGTTAGGAAGCTGCCCGTTTGTTCCTTCTGCCGTGGGGCACCTACTCCGTGCCGCGGGAACAGTGTGCGTGGCCCGTAGGGTGCAGCCTCCCGGGGTGTGCAGCCCGGCCCCCCCTCGCCCCTGCCCTTCCTGGCCAGTCTCCGGGGCTCAGGAGGCATCAGAGAATTCAGGCAGGGGCCCCCGGCTCCACCCCCGGGTGTGAATGTCCACGTCCCCAGCGTCCAGCCCTGCCGGGTCACTGACCCCTGCGGGGTCACCACGCGCGCTCTTCGGAAAGTGACACGGCCCGTCACCGTCGGCACTGGCGGCCCCCAGCCCCACCCTGCGTGGCCCCTGGGCCCCAGCCCGCTCCCTGGGGGGAAGCCAGCCCCGCTCCTCTGCTGCCAGCTGGCCTGGCCCTGCGCGGTTGCCATGGCAATCCTTCAGCACGTCGGCGGGGCCTGCTGCTCCCCCTTTGCCTCTCTCTGGGGCCAGAGCCCCTTCTGGGAGGCCCCGGGGGCTGCCGGGCCGAGGAGAGGTTCTCGGAGGCCCCGTGGGGTCCTGGGCCCCGGCCAGGCCTTGACTCCTGCTGACGGATGGGAGCTCCGGGCAAGGAACCAGGGCTCTGGGGGCGGCCAGCGAGGAGGTGGGAGCCGGGCGACAGAGACATAGAGGAAGATAAGCCAGGGTGGGGCCTGGTGCCCCTGGATCTCCCAGGGCCTGGTTGACCGCTCCCAGCTAGTCGTCTGCGGCACCCTGACCTCCTGTGCGCAGCACCTGTGACCTTGTGTGCTCCCTCCTGTGTGCCCCCCCACCGTGTGCTCCCCCCCACTGTGCGCCCCACCCCCACTGTGTGCTCCCCCCATGTGCCCTACCCCCACTGTGTGCCTTACCCTCACTGTGTGCTTCCCCCCCCCTCACTGTCCTCCCCGTGTGCCCCCCACTTAGTGCCCCACCCCCACGGTGTGCCTCCTCCTGTGTGCCCCCCCACTGTGTGCTCCCCCCACTGTGTGCCCCACCCCCACCGTGTGCTCCCCCCACTGTGTGCCCCACCCCCACCGTGTGCTCCCCCTGCCGTGTGCCCCCCCACTGTGTGCTCCCCCCACTGTGTGCCCCTCCCACTGTGCGTCCCCTCCCACCCCCCCACTGTGTGCTCCCCCCACTGTGTGCCCCACCCCCACTGTGTGCCCCTCCCACTGTGCGTCCCCTCCCACCCCCCCCACTGTGTGTCAGAAGCCAGAAGACTCTTTCCTTCTGAGGAAGCCTAAGGTCCAAAAGCAGCCCTAGAGGGACGTCAGAATAGAGACCCCAGGCAGGGCTGCCTGAGAAAGCTGGAGGCCCTCCTGGAGGCGGAGAGGGCTAAGCAACTAGACGGAACTGCACGGGGTCGGGATGTGGGGCTGCTCTGGGCTGCAGCCAGACTCCCTCTGAGGGGCTGCTGTCCCTCTGGAAACCTCAGTGGCAGAGGTGGGGACCCTGGGAGAAGGAAGAGCCCGAGGGAGATCCATGTGTGAGAGGCGGGCGGGCCGGACCCTTGTGGGGGGCTCTGCTGGAGGGGGGGCCCTGATCCGGGCTTCCTGGAGGTGGCCACCACCCCCCCCCTGGCGTTAATTTGGCTGGAGCTGAAAGGACAGAGGAGGTGGGGGGGTCTAAGTAAGGGATGGGACAGGGCCACACACCCCCCCCCCCCCCAGCACAGCCTCTGAAGGACCCTGGGTGGTGGTCCCAGACCTGGGAGGCTCACGTGAGGGGCCCCGTGGCAGTCCACTTACCCTCCCAGCAGCACGGGGGTGGGGGCTTTTGGGGGGGAGGGGTAGCTCCAGCCCCTCCCCCTCCAGCAAGCCCTCCCAGCCACCTAACTTTCCCATCGCCTCTGGTCTTGGGGGTCGCACCAGGGCTTTAATTTCAGTGACCTTGACGCTTGTCAGGTCAAATATTTCAACTCGGCGGACTCATCTGGCAGGAGCGGGTTTCCATGGCAACGGAGGTTGACCCACAGGGAGCCTCCCCGGCCCCCTGAGCTCTCCCCCCAGGACGGACACCGCCTCTCTGCTCCCGCCTGCGCGTCCACAGTCCCGGCACTCTGGGCGTTGAGTCGCCCCTGCCCTCTGTGTGCCCATCACCCCCCAGGCTGCGCCACGCAAAGCCCAGGATTGTGTCTGGTGGGGCCCCCGCTCCTGGCACCGAGCACATGTCACACGAGCACAGGGGGCTGTTGTCCATGAGGACACAGGGAATCCATCTGTGGCCTCGGTCGTCAGCATCAACATGAGCTCTTGTGTTTTTCTGGGGACATCTGCTGACCGTCCCTGGCCCCGCCGCAGCGAGAAGGGGAGGGTGCGGAGAGGATCCGAGGCCTGGCTCAGCGTTTCGGGAAGGATTCAGCCGAGACAGCCCGTGACACCCGGCTGCACAGAGGCGGTGTGCCAGTGGGCCTCGTCCCGCTGTAGGGGCGCGGGTCACCTGGAAAGGGGCCTGCCGCGTGAGAATGGGCTGTTCAGCCGCTATTTTGAGCGACCGGCGCTCACTTCCACCCCGCAGGGCCTGGCGGGCCAAGGCCACCCCCGGAATTCAGGTGCTGTCCTCCCGCCCTGGGACGCCGTGTCTCTGCCTGCGTTCCAGCAGCCCCGCTCGCTGCCTTCCTGCCGACTGCACCTGCACCGCGGCCCCGACCGGCGCTTGCTGAGCGCTTGCTGTGTGCCAGGCATGCGTGGAAGCCGTCGTGTGCGTGATCTCGCCCTTGCTGCACCCCGCGAGGGCTCTTGGGGGGGTGGGCGTCCCGGTGCCACCCCTCCCTGGGTGTGTGACTTCGGGGACGTGACTGCCTCTGGGGGCCCCGGCGTTCCCGATCCGCACAGTGGGCTGCTGCCGGACCTCAGGGAGGGAATTCGAGTGGCATTTCGGACCCTGCCTGGCTTCCGGTCCGGGTTGCATCAAGGTCGGCAACTCGCGTGCTTCTTCCTGGCCTGCGGAGAGGTGACCTTGGGTCACGTCTCCAAGGTTCTGACCGCCAGGCAACGCTTCCAGCCGGTTCTAAAATGGGGTCCCCTCGGGGGAAGTGAGAGCAAGCCCGGGGTGAGGAGGATGTGGCAGCCAGCATTTATCGGTCCCCTTCTGAAGCCGTCCGTCCTCGGCTGTGTCCACGGGACCCAGCAGATGCCCTGGAACAGGTGCGGGACAGCAAACATCCCCTCGGGTGTGTCTGTGCTTCTCGTGTTCACTGAATTCTCCTGATGACCCTGAGGCCGGAGCTATTACGATCCCCGTTCTGCAGATGGAGAAACTGAGAGGGGTTCAGGGTTGGGCCATCTTCGCGAGAACCCCCTGTGACTTGTCACGCGCTCATGCTGTCCCCGTGGTGCTGAGCACACCAAGTGCATTCGTCTTCTAGGACCCCACCCCCACCCCCAACCAAACCTTATGACGGAGAGGCCGTTACCACCCCCGCTCTACAGACGGGCACACTGAGGCCCGGGAGTGCCTCGCCCCAGGTCACACAAGTAGCGAGGGGCAGAGCCGGCCGTGAACCCGGGGCCCCCGGCGCCTCCCGGAAAGCCCCGCTCTTCGAGAATAATGTCGTTCTGGAAAGTGACGATGACAAATTATTTTTTTAATGGTTTTAATTTATCCCCCTTTCCTGGGAGAGTGTCACAGCCAGTCTGCCGCTCCCTGCCTCCGCGAGCCTCCCCGTCTCTTGTTAGTGCCTCGGCTTTGAACATATTTCCTTTTATCATGTGGTGACACACGGTGGCAGAGGGCGATTCCGGGAGAGATGGTCGGGGAGGGGCCGGGCTAGAGTTTGCCTCGCTCCTGACAGCTAATTAGCTGTGTGTCTTAGCACCGGGGGGCCTCTCGTATGGCAGACATCGTCGCACGGCCCTGACGCTGCTCGCCCCGCTCGCTGCAAAGCAGAGGAGACACGCCGTGGCCTCCCTCCCGCATCCCCCCAAGATTTCCAGGGTGACGCTTTCCGTTTTGGCGATGCCTCTGGACTGCTGGGTTCTGTCTGTGTTGGCTGGGGGTGGGGGGAGGCGGGGGCAAGGCCACAGAGGCCGATCCCTGGGGACCGACTTTGCCAACAGTCAGCGGGGCCCTCCGGCTCGGGACACAGAGCAGAGCGGGAGTCCGAGGCTCCGTGTGACCTCGGGCAAGTCCGCTGTTCCCGAGGCTCACTTTTCCCACCTGCATGTTGGGTGCGGGAGCCACACCGATTCGGGCGCCCTGAGCCTGTCGAGAGACCGTCCCGTGGGCGAATGTGCTGCGGACGAGCCAAAGGAAACGAGCAAGCCTCCGGTTCCTTCATTCCTCCGATCGGTGTTTACTGAGCACCTACTGTGTGCCAGGTTCTGCTGTAGGCGCTGGGCTAGCGCGGGGATGGAAATGGCTGCTGACCTTCCGGGAGGAAAGAGACAGAAGGAAGGATAAAGGAAGGAGGCAGAACGAAGGATAAAAAGGCTCACGTATGATGGGCTGTCTGGGAGGGGTGCCGCAGAGCTCGAAGCTCCTGACAGCTAATTAGAGGTGATTAGAGGCTTGGAGGGAAGTGTGGGTGGGGGGCGGGCGGAGAGTTTAGGGCAGGAGATGGGGTTACACCTCCCAATAGCAGTCAGGAAAGGCCTCATTGACATCATCGTCATCATCCTCATCAGTGAGTGTTACTCTCGTGTTTATTTACAGGGATCAATAACAAAGATCATCAGCCCCCTCCCCTTTTTTAAATAAGTTTCTTCCCTCCCCTCCCCTCCCCTCCCCCTTGTCAGAGAAACAGTCTGTGACTTTGTATCTTTTCGGGCGGGGGGTTCTCACGGGAGCAGCGTCAGGGGCCCCTGGAGAGGTTGTTAAAACACCGAGAGCTGGGCCGCCCCCAGTTTCTCATCCCCAATCTGCATTTCTAACAAGTTCTCAGGTGAGAATCCCTTGTCTGGGCCAGGAACAGGCTTGGCTCATGCATTAAAGCCTGAATTTCTCGTACCTACAGGATGAGAGCCCCTGATTCCTGGGGCAGACGCTGCAGAGGCATCGAAGATCAGATCAAACTGTGAAATCGCCACCTTTCGCGGTTCGCGTGGGCTGGCTTCATATATGCCGGGTCTAAGCAGCCACCCTGGCCTCCCAGAGCTGCTGGCCAGCAGGGAGCACAGATAATGCTCAGCCTGGGCATCAAGGAGGGCTTCCAGGAGGAGGAGACGCCTGAGTGACGTTTCCATAGACTCCCAGTGCCTCCGGGTGGGGAAGGTGGGTTGGCTGTTCCAGGGGACGTGTCGCTTGAAGGTTAGGAGTTGGCGATCCTGGGGCACAGCCTGCTGGGGGGCTAGAATGGGGCCCCGCTCCAAGGCCTCCAGTGCCCTGCCGGGGACATTTCACCCTAAGGGGCTCATCCTGGGGGCTTCGGACAGATCAGGCGTAGCATCTTTGTGCAGACATGTGTCCTGGATGTGGAATGTGACGTCTGCCCCCTCCCCCAGATTCTTTCTGGAGCCCATGGGCCGCCCTGGCCTGGGGGGCGGGGGGCGGAAGTCCTGGTCTCGAGACCAGACATCCTAGGCCCCGACGCGGGTTGCTGTGTGAGGCCAGTCTGGTGGCTTGGCCTCTCTGTGCTTCCACAGCGGCCTCTGAAAAGTGGGCGGGTACCAGCACAAGGGGCGTGTCGGGCCGTGGCGGAGGGTGGTGTGGGGCCAGCGGGTGTTCACTGTGCAGCTGACGGGGGCAGGGGGCGGGCTCCTCCCCGTAGCGCCACATTGGGAGTGGCCTGAAGGGGGGACCGATACCATTTGGTTCCTCTCAAGAGCGCACGAGCAGGGGAATCAGACCGCCCAGGGCCTTCGGGTAGAGGCAGGGAGCGTAGATGGGGGCCGGAACCCGCATCCGTGCCACAGGACCCGGGTCCGTGCCCAGGCCGCCTGGCGCGATGGTTTCAGGAACGAAGCAGAGAGGACCTTGCGGCCGCCCTCCTGTGGGGGAGGCAGGCGGGCCACTGGGATCTGGCCGCCCAGAAATGCCGCCCTCCTCCCCCTAAGTCTGACCTCCCAGGACTAGTCTCTACCCTCCAGACCCCGCCCACGCAGACCCCGGCCCAGCCTGGGCCCTCTTCTGGTCTCCTGAGTATGCCCAGCCTATCTCTTGTATTGGGGTCCCCCCAACCCCTCCTTTGCCCTCAGATGAACTCCTTTCAGGCATCACCTCCTCCAGGAAGTCTCCCTTGATTGCCCTCTCCAGGTTGACTTTCTGGTAACCGGTTTCACATCTGTCTCCCCCGCCACCAGCCCCTAGCCCCTTGCTCCCCTTGCCCCTGCCTGGGCCACCTTCTCTCCTTACTCTTTGTCTCATTCCAAGGCCGGCCTCATTTCCCCTCCTCCAGGAAGCCCTCCCTGACCTCCACAGTCTCTGCAACGCGTTTTATTTCTCAGCTCTGAGGTCCAGGGCCCTGTGCCTTCCCTGGCCGCTGCCCCACAGGGTCAAGGCCCTCGATCCTGAAGCACAGGTCCCCGAAGAGCCACATGGGGATTCACGGTCCACCTGGGGCCACAGACCCGTCCCGGAGGCCCTGTGCCCTCAGCGTGTGGGGAGCTGCCTCAGTGAAAGAGAGGTTCGGCCACCTGCTGGGGCACAGGGCGGCTGTGGGGCGCACACTGAGCCACCGGCTGGCCCTGGGCCACTGCTCCCTCGCCACTGCCGGGGTGGGGGGAGGGTTCTGGCTTTCCTCAGGGAGGAGGGTTCTGATCAGCTTCGGGGGCTGTCTGCTGTTCACCGGGAACAACGTGCCCAAGTCCTACCCACACCCTAGGTGTGCGAGCTTCACGTGAGCTGCAAAAGCAGTTTTCCGACGAACATCCCAAGGTTGGGAGGCGAGGTTCCAAGTCCATGGTCACGGGGCAGGTGTGGGTCCAGATCCAAGGCCCCGAGCCTTGACGTTCTCTGGGTACCACGTGCCCCGTGCTGCTGGAGAACATTTAGCGCACTCCCCGTGAGAGTGGCTTGGTGGCCTGCGGAGCCCCAGGCAGATGACACGGAATGATGGATTCCAGGCCTTGGCTCCAGGCTCCAGAGGGAGGAAGGGAATCATTCATGCTGTCAGGGGAAGGCCGTTCCAAGGAGGCCACGGCTCCCCGGGGACGTGGAGGGGCACCCACCCCACTCGGCCCAGGAGAGGCCTCCCCCTCGGGCTGCAGGGCACCTGGGGGCTGCGGTGGCCTGTTTGTGCCGCGGGGCGAGGTGCCCCCGTCCCGCATCTTTTCTCTTTTCGTCCAGGAAGGAGGGCTTTGAACGGTGAGGCATGCGTGGCCTCGCTCGTTGCTCAGTTAGGGACACTGAGGCCCGAGGAGCAAATTAGCGTATGGCAGAGCCCGTCAGGACGTCAAGGAGACCTTTGCCCCTTACTTACTCTTACTTTTGTTTGGCCACATCGGGGGTTGCTAACAGGAAGCCCTCCGGAGCCGCCCCAGGGCCTCCCTCTTCGCGGGCAGGGGTGACAGTGTGCCCCCGGAAAGGAAGCCGGTGGTGGGAGTTGAGCACGCCCTCCCAGGGCTCGACAGTGACTCCTGCGGTGGCTGTGCCTCCGTCCGAGGAGTGGGGCGGCCTGTGGCAAAGGCCTCCTGCATGTGGACCCGTCCCCTCCCGGCTTCGAGGTCACTTCCATTGTCGCACCCACTTCACAGATGGCAAGACCGAGGCCAGCAAGTCTGTGTTGCTGACACAGCACGTGGGAGACAGAGCTGGGGCCCAGCCCCTCCAGGATGGGGAAGGGGTGGCTCGGGGACTAGGAGAGCAAGGGGGCGGCGGGATGGGGGGCCCGTGGCTGTGTTGGGGAGGGTGGCAGGCAGAGACGAGGAGGTTCCAGGGGCCCCTGACGGATGCGGCCCCTCCGACTGTCCCGGGATTTCATCCCAGGAGAACCTCACCCAGGCCACGTCTGACACCCGACCCGAGTCACGGAGTTAGCGGGTGGGGAGCTGCGTGACTGCAGGCACCCCCGCCCACCCCCTGCCCCTTCCCCCCTCGTCCCCCTTCTCCCCTGCTACCAGGGGGTGGGGGTGGCTGTGCCCTGAGCCACAGGGCTGTGGGTCCTGGAGCAGCCAGCTCCTTCATGCCGCAGCGCCGGGGCTGTGTCTCCCGCTCAGCTAATTATGTGGAAAATTGGAAGAAATTGCACGAGCCTTGGTGGGAAATGAGGTCAGGGCTGAAGGTTATCGGAGCAGCAGCGGTGGCCGCCCGGCCGGCCTCCCTCGAGGCGCCAGGCCCCTCGCCTGAAGCAGAGCCGTGTCCCCCCCCTCCCGTCCCAGAACCGAGGTCCCCAGGAAGGGGGGGGGCGCAGCAGGCAGCTCCCCTCCCCCCAACCCCAGTGTATCCCCCCAATCTTTGAAAATCCAGAAGCGAAGCGGGCCAGCCTCCCGCCCCCTCCCCGCCGGCCCACCGAGTCCGCTCGGTTCTCGGTCACGCCCTTGGCCGCTCCCCACGGATGCCCTGTGGGGGGGGGCGCTGGGCAGTAGGGGGCTGGCCCTGGGCGATTCGGGCACTGCTGGGGGCTGGCGGGCAGCGAGGGCAGTGAGTGGGCCCGTAGAAGGGGTGGGGAGGTGCCTGTGCACACGGGGTAGAGCCGCGCCCCTCAGCCGCCGCCTCCAGGCTGGCACCTTACCCTGCCCTCTCTTGCTGCGCCCTCCTGGACAAGAGGCAGCCGCGTGTGTTGGTTAAACGTGGCCGGTGGAGCCAGATGCCTGCTTCAAACCCTGTGCCGCCACAGACTAGCTGGTGACCTTGGCCAAGGTGCCTGTCTGCGCCTCAGTTTCTTCATCTGTGAAATGGGGATAGCAGAAGTGCCCGTGTCAAGCTTAGATGAGTACTTTGTATACGGGGCTCGGTTGGCCGCCGGGACCTGCTGGGGTTTGTCATGGTGGGTGAGGAGGGGGTGGTTTTCCTAGCCCCCCCCAGCCCCCCCCCGGCCCCCAGACAGCATTCTCTCCTGCCTCTGTGCCGGCCCAGCGCTGGCCCTCCTGACACCCCGCTGGCTGGTCCATGCCGAGGCCCAGGACCGGCTGCTCTCCAGGGACGGGTCCCTGAGCCTCTGGTGCCAGGCGGGGCCCGGGGCACGGCGGTGTGGAGAGGTCCTCCAGCACAGGGCACCTGTCAGCTGTGACACCCCGCAGCCGTACCCCAGACCCTCCTCCTGTTAGTAAAGATGTCAACAATGACAGTGCCGGCAATGCTCATCATGTCACACGGGGACCGCGAAGCCCCGCCTTACCCACCCTGCACTTTGCCCGCGGCCCCTTCCTCCCCTCCCCTCCCCTCCCCAGCCAGCGCCCTGCCTCCACGTGTGTCCTTGGTGGAGAGTGGCGTGGGGCACTGGGTCTCCCTGTTCTGGGGACAGCGATAAGTCAGAAGCTACAAACCCCTCAGGACAAAAGACAGCCTTTATGGGCGTCCAGGTGTCTGACCGAACCCTGTGCAGCTGTCCGGGATGGGAGTGAAGCCCCGAGGCTGGCCTGCGACTCTGCTCCTGTTAGGATCTCGGGGTGTGGCTGTCCCGAGAGCGCCCCCACCGGGGCCTGGACGGTTCACTCGCCTGTGCAGACTGAGCTGGAGGGGTCCTAGCTGTCCCAACTCTGCATCCGTGTGGGAGACCAGGCGTTTCCCTCCAGCCATGCCTGCACTCGGGGCGGGGGGAGGGGGGGGAGAACCCACGGCAGACTCTGGGGTCCCCACGCTCTCTGCACACTCAGGGCTGCCCAGACTCGGGGTCTGAAAGACAGGATCCGGGAAGCCTGGGGGGCTCAGTCGGTTGATCGTCCGACCCTTGGTTTTGGCTCAGGTTATGGACTCACGGTTCGTGGGTTCGAGCCCCACGTTAGGCTCTGTGCTGGCAGCGAGGTGCCTGGTGTGGATTCTGTCTCCCTCTCTCTCTGCTCCTCCCCCGTGCTCTCTCTCTCTCTCTCTCCCTCCCTCAAAATAAATATTTAAAAAACTGAAAAATAAAAGACAGGATCCGTCTGTACCCCAGGTACACGGGAAGGATCTGATTTTAATGACCGAGGTCCAGGGAGGGCAGGGGAAGAGCGGGCTGCCGAAAACACAAGAAAAGGGAAAAGGAGGCAGTGACCTTCTCTGCTCCGAGGGCTTCCCACGCGGTGACCCCGGGGTGGGCATGAGCTCCATTCTACAGATGGAGAGACCGAGGGCAGGGTTCAGAAAGTTGCCCACGGCTGTGCTGAAACCCCACCATTCCCACCATTTTTTCTCTTTTTTTTTCCCTTCCTTTTTTTTTTTTTTTTTTTTAAATCACCGCACTATTTAATATGGAGGTTGAGGGATGAAAATAAATGAGCTGCCCCCACCTCCAATTTCCTCCTGATTGAGAGGTGGCGGCCTCCCGAGGGCTGGCGGGCCCCTCCCGGGGGAGCATCCCACGTCCTTCGTCGGTGTCCCGACACGGTGAAATGCCTGCCCCTGGCGGCATCAGAGGCTGGCTGGGTGGTGGGCGTAATTGACTTGTAACATGCAGACCGTGACAGGCTGTCATCTGTGTTGGGCTCAGGGTAGGAGTGCACCTGTGTGTGTGTGTGTGTGTGTGTGTGTGTGTGCGTGCACGCTCTCTCCCTCTCTCCCTCGTGTTTTATGGAGATGACAAACAATCTTTCCTGATTAGGGAGAGCCTTGCAAACGCTGTGCAGGTGGCACGCGGGGCTGGGGAACCTGGGCACAACAGGGGATTCGTGACCCCCTGGAGCCTCCTCTCAAGCTCTGCCTGCCCAGTCCCTCCCCTGCCCACCTTCGAACCCAAGCCATTGGCGAAGGGCTCCCAGTGCCCCTGAAAAGTGCCCTTGTGGGGTACTCCTCTCGGCAGCAGACTGCCCTGGGGTCTCGAGGCAGGCAGTGGCACCGTGGGAAGGGTACCTGTGCCCCCCCCCCCCCCGCCAGACACGCACGCCCTGTGTCGCTGATGAAGCAGCATGTGGGCTGGCACAGCCTGGAGCTGCCTTCCAGAGACACCGTTGAGGGCTTTTGGAGTCGCCCAGCCCCTTTTGCAGCTGTGGAAACTGAGGCCCAGAGAAGGCAAGTGACTTGCTCAAGGCTGCACAGCTGGGACAGTGGGTCTCCACCCCCATGCTCTCCCTGTGATGCTGCTGGTGGCCTGCCCTTCAGGGCGGGGGAGGCGTCCTCCTCTAGAGCCACCATGGCCACCGGGGACCAGGCAGGTGCTGGGGAGTGACCTTCCTGGGGCTCCCGCTTTCCGAGCAGACGCCTAGGACGCCGACCCCTCGTGGTGCCTGCCGCCACACGGCCCCTCGGTCTCTGCGGGTGACAGAGGCTGCCCTGGGCACTCCTCCTCTCCAGGGCCACCTCCGCCCGGGCGGTGACCGGTTTCCTGTCCCACTGACGTCCTTTTCCTCCCCGGGGCCATTTTTCTTGGTGACCCCAGGGTTTCGCTCCCTCTGCCTGGGTGACTCTGCGAGGACACGGCTCGCGTGGGCATTTGGCACAGCGAGCTCCCGACGCCGCCGTGGCCAGAGGTGGATTTTTCCATTCGCATCTTCTTTTCAAATATTTTCAGAATCTGGAAACAATTAAAGCGGCCCAGTGGGGGCCGATTTTATTCAATCAAAGCTCACAGGCTGTCGCGTTTGTTGGATCGATGCTGCCCTGGGCCGGCCGCTTTGTTAATGCTCTGTCCTGCGTGCAGCCTTGAAGGAAACTCAAACCGGAGGGAGGAAAAATCCATTTAATAATCCTTGGAAGCCCGCCTCCCACAAGCTGCAGAGACTGTCGCCCTGGGTGTTTCCGGGGTGGGAGAGGTTCCTGCGTGAGGTCTTGCCATCCACTCCAGAAAGAGCAGTTTCTAAATGTGCCCGTCTGCAGGCTGCGACAGCCTATCCATCCGGGCCAGGCAGGCAGGAGGGGGCGGGAAGCGGGCGCCCTGTGCCAGCCACGCCTGGCTTCTGATCTCCGCCTCACCTTGTAGCAGCGCGGCCAGCCCGGATGCTTTATTTCTCAGCGGGAGCCAGTCCCCCCGGGACTCGTGGCTCGTGTGGAGGCACAGCAGATGCCGTCAGGCCCCGCCTGTGCCCCGTGTCCCTTACCGCTTCATCTGCAGGTCTCTGGGTGCTTCCGGGGCCCCGGGAGCTGAAGATGGGCTACTGTTCTCTACGTGCCTCTCTCTACGGTGTCCTTGCCCCCCCCCACCCCCGCCTCCGTCCCCGCACCTGCTCTCCTGACATCCCTGTCACGCAGAGACCCCCGTGTGCTCCCGGGGTCGAGGAGGGTGCGCAGGCTGGCCCGGGGACTCGAGGTCCTGGGAGCTGGGGGCGGACTGTCATTCTAGTTACTGGCATCGGTGATCTTTAAGGGGCAAAGGGAGAGGCCTCCCCAAAGCCTGGAAACCCTGCCCGCACCAGGGAGTAACCGACACGGTGAGCCCTTTACAGATTGGAAAGCCCTCAGCTGTCACTCTGCGTTCTGGGACTCCATTTTCGCCCCTGTCCCGAGTGGCAGGCGGGGCTGTGAGACCAGGAGCTGGAGGGAACCAGGAGCTCACAGGGGCCGAGGGGCTGACAGGGTCACAGGCCAACAACGGGTCTTCTGACCTTTTGCCCCCCTTCCCCCTGCCTGGGTGCCTGGGACAGAGACCAAGTGGGGAGGGCAGCGTTGCCTGGAGGGAGGGGTGGTCTGGGTCACGTTCTGGGTCAGTCTAGGGAAGCAGGCGGAGGCCCCAGGGCAGGGGTGGGGGGACCTCGGGAGTACCTGCGGGGCCCTGTGGCCAGGCCAGCATCTGTGGGATGCCTTCTTTCAAGGACGCTTTCCAGGGCGCCTGGGGGGCTCGGTCAGTTGAGCGTTTCAGCTCAGGTCACGATCCCAGGGTCACGAGATCGAGCACCGCCTCAGGTTCTGTGCTGAGTGTGGAACCTGCTTGGGATTCTAAGACTCGCTCTCTCCCTTTGCCCCTCCCCTGTTCATGTGCCTGCTCGCTCTGTCTCTAAAAATATTTAAGGACTCTTTCCTTTTGAACACGCAGCCCCCCCCTCCCCTCCCTTCTGCTGGAGGTCGCTCCCCGAGCAGCCTGTTGTGTGGGCAGCTGCCAGCCGGACACAGGTGCACGGGCGCCCCGCGTCCTGTGCGGCCTCGGGCCGGCCACTGGCTGAGGGACAGTCAAGCCCAGGCTCTCCTTGAGTGCATGGCTGTCCGTTCTTGGCACGAGGGTTCACTCTGCACACTTTGCGACACCGCCAGAGGTGCTTTCCATCCTCACCCGCGCCTGGGGACAGCTGGCAGCGGGGGTGGGGGCGATCCCACGCCTGGGGCAGCTGGTGGGGGGAGGAGGGGAGTGGATCCTGTGCCTGGGGCAGCTGGTGGGAGGGAGGGGGGATCCTGCGCCTGAGGACAGCTGGTGGGGGGGGTCCCGCACCTGGGGACGACTGGTGGCGGGGTGCGGGGGTGGGATCCCACGCCTGGGGACAGCTGGTGTCGGGCGGTGGGGGAGGTGGATCCTGTGCCTGGGGACAGCTGGTGGGGGTGGGGGGGATCCTGTGCCTGGGGACAGCTGGTGGCGGGGGACGGGGGTGGGATCCCACGCCTGGGGACAGCTGGTGTCGGGCGGGGGGGGGGGTGGATCCTGTGCCTGGGGACAGCTGGCGGCGGGAGTGGAGGGGATCCTGTGCTTGGGGACAGCTGGTGGCGGGGTGCAGAGGGAGGGGGGATCCTGCGCCTGGTGACAGCTGGCAGAGTGGGGGGGATCCGGGCGATCACTCCCCCAAGTCAACGGAGCCGCATCTGGCCTTCACCATCCTTGGAGTTAATCCTTTGACAACTTTGCCTGTTTCTTTCCGGGTCTGAAGTCTGTTCGTGTTTCTGCTTCTTCCTGGGTGAATTTTGGCAGATTTTACTTTCCTCGAAAACTGCCCATTTTTGGTGTGATCTTTGTCCGCGCCACCGTTCAGTTGCACACGGTGTTCCGTAACCCCTGGGCACCTGCCAGGTCCACGGATCTGCCAGCCCCTTCCCGCCCCAACCCTACGGCTCCTGGCGGGGCTCGGGCGCAGGCTTGAGGACCTCAAGGAGGAGCGGGAGGGACCCTCACGGCCCTGTCTGTGCTCAGGCATCCCTGCTTCTGCTCAGGCGAGATCGGAAGCCAGGACTGGCTGAGGGTTGGCACGATAACAGCCTTGAGGTGAAGGATGCCAGCTCCGGGGCCACGCAGACCTCAGAGCCAGGGGACCACAGGCAACGACTCAGCTTCTCTGGGCCCCAGGGTCCTCGTTTCCAACATGGGGTGACCATAGCTCTGTGTCGTCATCTCTACCGCGGGGTGACCGTCACCGGCTGCACAGAGGGTGGGAGGGTGGGAGGGGACATCACAGCCAAGTGAGGTGAGAAGGGTGAGTCTTTGTGTGTAATTAACCCTAACAAACCTGACTTTGAAGCATTTTTAAGGAGCCGGTACGGCAGCATGAATCCTAAGAGCCAGAAGCTAGAATCTGCCCAAATGTCCATCAACGAGTGTGAAACCAAATGTGGTCCATCCGTACTGTGTGGAAGATTTGCTCGGGCCCCGAAAACCTCCCGCCGAGTGACAGACGCCAGCCCCAGAAGGCCATGTGCGTGTGATCCCATGCATAGAAACATCCAGAACAGGCAAACCCGTGGGGGCAGTAGGCAGGCTGGGGCTTGCCAGGGGCTTAGAGGGAAGATGGGGGGTGAGTGCTGATGGGGACAGGGTCTCTGTTTCCGGTGAGAGAAATCACACCCAGGGAATGGAGTAAATGCTACTGAATCGTCGAAGACGGTTAACACGGTCAGGGTCGTCTTGCGTGCAGATAGAGCGGTATGCTCATTGACGCGTGGCCATGGTGGCCCTCAGGAGGGTTGTCTCCGTAGCTTTGGGGCCAGGGGCCCAGCACTGTGCACTCTGCTTCCTGCGGGGTTCCGGAACCGCAGCGGGGGTACTGGCCGCACCCCTGCCCTCTGCTGGCAGGGGTGGTAGCTGGCTCAGTCACGGCCGTGCTGACGAGGCCCAGCTGCCCCAGCCTCCTCTTGCCAGTGGGAGGAACCGAGCCCAGAGCGCCGGTCTGGTCTGGTCCGGTGACCGGCACCTGCCCCCGGGAACAGGTCACCTGCCACCCGCTCGGTACAGACAGCCGAGCCCTGGACCCCGCAGCCTCCCAGGGCCTTCTGTAGCTCGTGGGGGAGCGGAGGCACCTCCCGTGGTCTCTCCATCAGCAGACTGGAAGATCACAGCGCCCCTAATTACAGCTCGTCGGCTGCCCGTGTCCCGCGGTGGGAGGTTGTCAGACACGAGAGGCCACACGCGGTTCTGCCGGGGCTGGCCACAGGGCATGGCAGGCAAACGGCAGCCAGCCGCAGGCGCTGACCGGGGCCTGCTCTGGCCCCGCCTACCAGCAGAGGAAGATTCCAGAGCGCGCAGCCTCAGGAACGGGGAGGAGGGTGGACAGTTCCAGGCTAGGACGGCCAGCCAGAGCCCCAACAGTCCGGCTCGTCAGCCCTGAGGGAGGGCGGGACGTGGAAGCCGTGTGGAAGGCAGGCCGGGGGAACGGGTGGGAGAAGAAAGCCTGGGCCAGGGGCCTTGAGAAGCAAAGGCCTGGAGGCGGGGGGACTGGGACCCCGGGACGCTGAGGGGTGCGGGCCCCCCGGGCACTGGCAGGGAGCGTCCTGAGGGAAGGGCCTTGGCCTGAGTCTAGAGCCTTCTCACCAAACTCATAGTAAATATCCACTGTGAACCACACCAGTGAACGGAGAGAAGGTTCTGGAGCCATCCCCCCCCCCCCCCAACCCCCAGAGCCATGAGAGTCAAGGATGAATTCTGCGGGTCTGTCCTGGGAGGTGCGGAGCCATTCAGGGCGCGGGGACCCCCAGAGGCCCAACCTGGGTGCCTTAAGCTCATGCCTCCCTCCCAGGCCCCAGACCCACTTGGCCGCTGAGCAGAGGGCACACTGGGGTGCCGAGCCCCACGCCCCCAGCAGATGGCGCCCTTGGCCTGGGCAGGGAAGGGGCTTCTCTGGGACCGGGCAGATGGCTGAGCAGATGCCCTCTGGTCCCCGTTTATTTCTGCACTTTAGGGTGCAAGGCCTCACACAGGCCCTCCCTCCGCTCCTGCACGGCTGTGGGCAAAGCCAGAGGGGGCACTTCCTAAGTCCCTGGGCCTCAGGGTCCCCCTCTCCACAGTGGGCATGTTTCCTGCCTCAGAGGGCGGGGAGCCCGTAGGTAATTGAGCCGTGTACTGGCACAGCATCTGGTCACCGAGAAGGTCGTCCTAACTGTGAGACTGCGTTGGCAGGGTTCCCGTCCCCACCTTTCAGACGAGGAGAGCAATGGAGGCCCAGAGAGGTTGCGTTCCTTGCCCAAGGTCACACAGCTGGGGGGACTACGCCAGGCGAGCTGTCTCACCTTGTAGGGCGGCTGGAAGGCCCTTCTGGTGGCTGCTGACTTTTGCTGCACCCTTGCTGTGTGAACCCCTGACGCAGACCTTCTCACTTAGGCCAAAGGGAGAGACGGAGGCAAACCGAGGCAGGAGGACCTAAGGAAGTCGGCCCAGGAGACTCAGAGCTCCCGTGCGGTGGGCGAGGAGGTCTGATCCGCAGCGAGACTGGGTTGGAGCCACTCATTCAGCTGACAGTTTCCCGAGCCCCTGCTGTGACCCAGCCTGGCCGCACCCCTGCGCCTGGCGGCAGGGACATTGGTGAAATCAGTAACCCACTAAATGGTCGCGTGCTAAATGGGGCTGTGCAGGTGACCGAGTCACCGAGTCACCGAGGCCGGTGACTGCCTCGGGCAGCGTTCAGGATATTTGATTCAGAAAGGGTGGTGGGGTCGGGGAGGAGGGCGCTGAGGGCCGGCCAGGGGCAACTGGCCAGGAAGACAGTGGAGGATGCAGAGGTGGGGTGGGCCGTGCACCGGGGGGAGACCCCAGGTGGCCCCAGGACTTCCTGCTGCGGGGTCATTGGCTGGAGCCTGCTTGGAATTCTCTCTCTCCCCGCCTGTCCCCTGCTTGTGCTGTCTCTCTCAACATAAATAAAACTTTAAAAAAATAACGTAGGTTTTCAAAACAAAATTACATGATCTTGGACTGACTTACGCTTCCCCTATGAGCATGAATTTGTGAAATTTTTTGTTGCTCTCTTCCTGCTTCAAATGTTTTGGGGGATGTTTTCACCCCCAACGTCTTAAGACGCAGATGACGTGTTAACGTGGTGTTGAACGAGAGGTTTCCGGGCCTTTTCCTCCAGCTTTGGCGTGGAGCGCCGCGGCTGAGACGGAAGGGGGAACAGTGGGGAAGGAAAGGGCAAGCTTGGGGTCTGAACCCCTGCAGAGGGGACCCCTGTGTCCCCGCTCTCAGTGATGAAAATCCTGCTGCCGGGCCGGCCTGCCTTTCATCCCGCTGAGAGTCCCTCCCCAGCCCAGAGCCTTGGCTTCCTCGCGTGTAACGGGGCTCGTGCCGTCCCTGCTGCTTCCTGGGTCGTTGGGGCACATGTGTCCCGTATCCGGACACCTGTGAGGCTGCCCGGCGCTGTACCCGTATTGGAGGTGGTGGTTTTCTGAGCGCCCGTTTTTCTCGTGCTCACTCAAGTCCCTGAGACTGTGCCCCTCCCTTGCCCACGTTTGGGTCGAAATCTCAAGAAAAGCCCCTTCCCTGAATCTCAGAGCTGACGAGGGGCTTTCATCGGGCGGGGAGGGGGGGACGGATCATTAGCCAGGGGGATGCCTCGTGTTGAGTTTAGGCGTGTGACTCCGGGAGTCATTGGATTCCGTGCACCTGCAGAGTTGGGGGGGGTGCAGTTGAGGCCTCCCAGGCCCCAACAGCGCTCTTTACCCCAAGGTTTGCTGAAGTCAGCACATCCGTTGGCAGTATCCCCAGAGCGAGGTCCGCAGTGCTTGTCCCAAAGCCCATATTATTTCGGAGCCGATGGGCGTGGCCCTCAGGCCGCGTGCACCCAGCTCCTGCCTCTGCCTGCCCCGTGACCTTGAGTGAGTCCCTCGCCGGTCAGGATGAGGCCCCTCTGCCCCAGAACCCGCCCCCCCACCGCCCCCCGCAGACACCAAGGCTCTCCAACTCCACCAGTAAGGGGTCGTCTTCCAGAAAGGTGAAGAAGCAAATAAACCCACAATGCCAGCTGCCTCTCTCTGGACACAAGCACCATTAAGCTTTAGAGCTGCAAGGTACCTTAACAGGCCAGCAGTTCTGAACCTCGTGGGGCGGGCAGGACATCCAAGGCCTTGGGACTCCTCCGAGGTCATGAATTCTTGACAGCAGGAGGGCGATGGCTTCTTCCTGGAGCCACTGGGCGGTGGTGCTCACAACCCAACCCCAGGCTGGGCCACAGAACAACTCAAAGCGGTTCAGTTAATTAACCCTCCCAGCACCTCTCCAAAGGAGATAATTATTACTCATATCCCCTCCGTAGGTGGTTAAACCGAGGCCCACAGGGTTGAGCGAGTGGATTAAATGCCCAGCGGAGAAGTTACTGTGCATCGAGGCTTAATCTAACCTACCTCTTAATTAGTCCAGGCCGGGAGTTTCGAAGACCAGTCTCAAAGACTCTGTTTTTGTTGTCTTGTTTCAAAAACCACATGCACCACTCGAAAAAGCAAAAGAAAGTCCCAGAAGAATGTGAAGCTCGAACCCCTCCCCCAGTCCACCTGTGGTGGGGTTTCCATGGGCAGGACTGAAGCAGTGGGTGTGGCGGGGGGGGGGGGGACAGTTACATCCAGAAGGCTCGACTGCCCCTCTAGAGAATGAGCACCCTCCTGGGCTCTGGGTGATATTCTGGGACAGGAGGACGGAGAAGGGGGTGCGTTAGACTGGGGTGCTAAGCCTTGTCACCTGTGCTTTGGGGAGATCGAGGAGCGGGATGGAGTCACCTTGTCTGAGTGGGGCGCGATCACTATGACACGGGCAGGGTTAGTTAGCCGGAAATCACGGGGTCCCCGGGGTCAGCCCACATGCAGGTCGTCCTGTTCCCTTTCCCTGGAGCTTTGGGGGCTGCATTCGCCCCGTGTAGGATCTTGGGGGGGGGGCCACCCAAACATCCGGGCTCTTGGCCGTCATTTTTTGTAACCATCGCTTTACGTTGAGTGGGTGGCCCGCCTGCCTCCCGCCGGGGTTGATAGATGTTAAAGCCTTTCTCCCTCCAGACTTGTGAAAGTTGCTCGTCTTTGGGGGGACCCGCGGTGTTTACAGAACCGGGTTAGAGCTGCCAATCCAAGACCGTCGAATGTCTGAGTCAGAGAGGACCAGAGGTGTCCCGGTAGCCGGCTGGTTTGATGACGGGGACACTGAGCCCCCAGAGGAACGGGGCTTGCACAGTGCGCGTTGCTAGCAGCCGGGAGGAGCCCCGAGGCTCTTGTTTTCCTAGGAGGGGTTTTGTCGCGAGTTACGACTTCTCTCTTCCTGGTGGTACTTTCATACTTTTTCCACACCGGGGTTTCTTAAGTCTAGATTCACCTTTATCACCTATCGTATACGGTTTAGTTTCCTGGTTAATTTGTGTAACTCGGTGCTGCGTTAACACCCGACGCCACGTGACTAATCGCCCCCACCCCCACCAAATGCTTAAGACCACGTTGACTGTCTCTCACGATTTGTGTGGGTCGGGATTTCGGAAGGGGCTCCGCAGGGCAGTTCTGATGTAAGGTTTCCAAGAGGTCGGCTGGGTCTGGCGTCAGCTGTGGGCTGACCCCGGGCAGCAAGATTAGCTTCCAAGCTGGCGCCTTCACTTGGCGGGCGGGTTGGGTCCAGTCTACATGGTGGGTCTCTCTCCACGGGGCTGCGTGAGTGACCTTGCAACACGGTCAGCAGCTCAAGAGAGCACGGTGGGAGGGTAACACTTTGGTGACCAGTCTTAGAGTCATGAACTGGCCCCTTGTCGCGGCTTCCGGGCCACCCAGGACCCCGCCTTCATCTCACTAGACCTCCAGCGCCCCCTGCTGGCTCTGTCCCTAACCGAGTGCTGAGTTAGCCGAATCTGAAAACCCTGCTGGGGGGGGGGGGGGGGGCCTTAGAAGTCAGAGATGAGTGGGTGCCAGCCCTCTGTGCCCAAGTTTCACGTGAATCCCAGCTGGGTCTCTCTCTCTCTTGTTTTTTTTTGTTAGTTTATTTATTTATTTTGGGGGGGGGGGGGTGCAGAAGGAGAGGGAGAATCCCAAGCCGGCTCCGTGCTGTCAGTGCAAGAGCCTGATACGGGGCTCGAACCCATGAACTGTGAGATCCTGACCTGAGCTGACATCGAGCGTCAGATGCTTGAGTGAGCCACCCCCCCCCCCGCCCCCAGGTGGCCCTGGGTCTCTCCCTTTGCCTTCTACAACCACAGCAGCAGATGACCATTCGCACTCTTATTCTGGGGCGTGGGGGCCCCCAACACATGCTCTGAGTTGGACAGAGGGGTGCCTGAGGGCCCCAGCGAGCTGGCTCGTCCTGAGTCCTGGGACGCCCCCCGCCCCCGTCCGGGGGGGGGCTGAACCGCACCGTGCCGCCTCGTCAGGCCCGTAGCCCAAACCAAGAGGCAGCACCACAGGAGAGAAGAAAATATTCGCGGGTGTTTGCACAGCCGCAGCCGGGTCCTGTGCCCGGGACCCTCCCCGGCCTACTAGCTCAGCGCCGCCCCAGACAGCCCCTGGGGAGTGGATGGGGAACCCGAGGCCCAGAGAAGTGAAGTCTCTTGCCTAAGGCCGCGCAGCAAGGCAGCAGTGGCGCTGGGACTCGGCTGCAGGCAGCGTGGCCTCAGGGCTGGTCCTCTTACCCCTTTGCCGTGTGCCCTGGGGCCCGCCCCGCTGGGCCTCGGGTCCTGTGCGAGTAAAATGGATTGGAGGGGGTTGGGCAGGACTGCACGTCTCCTGCCCCTCCCGGCAGGTGCATGCCTGCCCTCCGCTGTGGCCTTCCTCCGGCTCAGAAACACGCTGTTGTGCTTTTTAAGGTGCCCCGGCGCGGGAGAAGGGCCTGCGGGTCAGCGGGCTGGGAGCACAGAGGATGTGCCCGACAGGTCCTCTGTAGCTGCAGGATGACTCCTGGCATGTAATCACAGCGTGCGGCGCGGGGACAAAGAACATGACAGCGGAGAGAGATCAGACGGAGAGCAGGCGGGAGAGGGCAGGGGTGGGCGGGAGCCGGGCCAGAGCCCCCGCGTCCGTCCGCTCTGCCCCGTGCCCTCCCCTCTGCTCCTGCCCAGACGCCTCATCCCCAGGCAAGCAGCACCTCCCCGGCCCCCAGGACTCTGTTCTCGAAGCCCTGGTCTCTCACGTGCGCCAGTTAAGGGACGTGCCGGCTTGACGATTCTCGGGGACGAGCCAGCGAGGGGGATGTCAACCCAGGGGAGGGTCGTGGTCTGCGGCCTGCTGGGATCGCGCAGGCGGGAGGGACGGTGGGGAAAATGGTGGAATAAGGAAGGGAAGGGTGGCCGATGCGGGCCGAGGGCCGGCACACGGGGCCACCGTGCGGCAAAGGTTGCCTTCCCGGCCGTGTGCGCAGACTGGGCAGCAGGCGGGAGACGGGCATCGCGGAGGGTTCGGCTCCCTGGTATCTGGGCTCCTTTTGGTGTCGGGTCTGTAGTAAGAGACCAGAATTTGGAAGAAAAAAACTGGTGAACAGAGAGGGAACGGGAGAAACAGCAAGTTCTCGTCTGCACGCAGCTTAGTAACCGCCGTCTGGGGCAGGAACCAGCAATGGACGCTGACATCGACGGACAGAAGTAGGATGGAAACGGGACGTTGGCATCGACGCAGTGTCCACAGGATTCTCACGGATCGCAAAGGGGAAAGTGATCGCTTCTGGGGCGCCTGGGGGGCTCAGTCGGTTGGGAACCCGACTTGGGCTCGGGTCACGATCTCACGGTCCGTGAGTTCGAGCCCCGCGTCGGGCTCTGGGCTGACGGCTCGGAGCCTGGATGGAGCCCGCTTCGGATTCGGTGTCTCCCTCTCTCTGTCCCTCCCGCCCCTCCCCCCCCAAAAAATAAATAAACAGTAAAAACAAATTTTACCAAGTAGTCATCCACATAGGTGGACGTATCTATGCCAGGTGATCAGTGATGCCATCACCAGGTGTGACGAATGACGTCACGGGCCCCCTGATGTCACACGCTGAAGGACACAGTGTCGCTTCTGGGCTCTTGCCGCCCACCGTGGCCCGTTTGATTAAGCAGGATGCTTCCTGAGCTCGCGGACTCTGCCCCGGGAGGGGGTTCGGGCCAGCCTCTCACCCCTCGGTGAGTCTGTGCCCCAGCGGCACGGCCTCCCCAGAGCTTGTCAGAACTGCAGAGTCCCGGCCCCGGCCCCAGAGCAGAACCTGCACTCTGAGAAGACCCCTGCCCCCCTGTGCGCCCCACACACCGTAGAGGCCGCCGTCCCGCTCTCGAGAGCTGTCACGCATCTTCCACACCTGGGAGTGCGTGGGTTTGATCCCCTTTGAGTCTCGACGTCACAAGCAACCACGCGGGAAAGCAGAACGTCAGGGCACGACCCTGGCAGGGGAGAAGTGGACGGGGAAGCCGAGGGCTGTTGGGGTGAGGCCGGTGATCTGGGAGACTGGGGGGTTCCCTGGACTCTTGGTGCACAAGAGCCGAGCGTCCTGACGAACCCCAGAACCCTGCCTCGCTCGCCCGGGAGGAGTCAGCAGACCCCCCCCCCCACCCGCGACAGAGACCAGCCGAGGCAGAGGGCTCCCCCGAGCTCGTTAGCAGGGAGCACAGTGGCCACTTGGTATTTTCCAAGGGAGAGTTCGGGGGGTCAGCCCGCGCGTTGGCACGAGTTCTCCATCTCTTTGACAAGTGACTCATTCGAAACGGGAACATTTATTTGAGGGAACGCGGGACAGTGGAGGTCTGGAAGGTGAAATGGGGGTGTCTGTGTCCACATTCCCGGCCGGTACGTTGTCTCCCCAAAAGTCCCTGCCGTCCTCCAGCTCGCTGAGCCGGGGACTTGGCGCCCTGGGGTGTCCGTCCACGAGGTGGGCTTCCAAATGCTGGGCTCTGCACCGGGAGACCCCCGTCCCGACAATACGTTATTGTGGAGCGTCTGGCCCGGAAGGCTGGGTCCTGTTATCATAAATTAAGAGCAAGCACGTCTGAGCTGTAATAATCATCATGAGGAGTTCTCGGGCTTGCCAGAAATTATTTGGCGCTGAGGTTTACATATCTACTGGTCCAAGTGCCCGACAGCTTCAGATCGGATTGTGCGTGCGTGCCTGTGTGTGTGCGTGTGTGTGTGTGTGTTTGGAAAGCTGAAAGATTGAGGGGCTATTTGAACATCTGTTGTGGCATCACTTGGGAAGTTTAAAGTCGGGCGAGTTTGTGTGATCAGCCAGAGGGGGATGTTTTATTCCCTGCGTAGGGAGTTAAAAAAAAAAAGCCAACCAACAAGTGAGTGCTTTCCTGGTCCCTGGGTGGGGGTCTCGGGGTCTCTCGGGGGCCGGGACACAGAAGCAGTTCCTCCTGAGGATCGGCTGTGGCAAAATGTTCTCTCACCTGGAAGGGCAGGGGGCTGCGGGCTCAGGGGTCCTCTCCACCTCGCCCCGTCCGCACACCCGGCTCTCGACGCCTCTGGTCTCCTCCCCCCCTGCGTCTCGGGGGACGGGGACAGCAGATGAGTGTTCTGCGGTATCACTGAGAACTCTGGCTTGTGCGAGGGACCAGCTGGAGGCAAGCGCTGGGGTCTGTGGGAGACAGATGGCTCTGTCAGATTTGGCTCCCGGAAACTGTGCAAGACAGGTGACACTTGGCGGGGCTGCGGAGGCCTGGGCTCCCAGGGTGGCCTTGGAGGCCGACTCGGTGGGGCCAGAGAAGCAGGAGAGTGGGGGGACCTACTGCCTGCCTGCACTTTGCACCACGCACTCCAGGATTTTGTGGGAGGACCTTGGAGCTTCATGACCACTCATGATCTCACGGCATCCCATGAGGCCTTTAGTGGTCGGCCATACCCCCACCTCCGGCCTGATCTCCTCCCCTTACTCCGTTCTAGCTCAGCTGTCTTCTTGATGTTCCTCCCCAACACCACCCGTGTTGCCACCGCAGGGCCTTTGCACGTACGGTTCCCTCTCCCTAGAATGCTCTTCCTCCTAATATCTTCGTGGCTCACTCCCTCACTGCCTCCGGGTCTTTCCACAGTTGTTGCCTTCTCTGTAGGGCCTCTCCTAACCACCCTCTGGAAAGTTCTAGCCCCCAGCTTGACAGCCCCCACCCCAAGTGCTATTTTTCTCCTTTACTTGTGTTGCTGACACGTAGTTTTACTTGTTTGGTGTCTGTCTCCCCGACTCCACTGACACCTAAGGCAGCCCCATAAGCCCCAGGTTGGCCCGCTTTGTTCATGCCTAGACCAGTGCCTGGCACACAGTAGGCGCTTAATAAATATTTGTGGAAGGAAGAAATTCAGGTCAGTGAGAAAGCAGTGCTCCCACTGCCCGCTTTGGGGCATAGTTTTAAACTTATTTTTTAATTTTATTCATTTTTGAGAGACAGAGCATGAGCAGGGGAGGGGCAGCGAGAGAGAGAGAGACAGAGAGACAGAGAGACAGAGACAGAATCCAAAGCTGGCTCCAGGCTCGGAGCTGTCAGCACAGAGCCTGATGCGGGGCTCGAACCCAGGAGGGCTTCCCGGAAGAGGCGGCGTTTGAAGGAAGGCCGGCCAGGGCGCTCCAGGACGAAAGGAGACCAGGTGAATCGTTCGAGGAATCTCAACGGCGCTTACAACACCAACACCGCCGTCCCCTCCCACGTGGGACCGTAGTCCGGTGACCCGCCCAGACTCCCAGGCCTCCTCTCCTCCCATGACCGTCATTCCTCGGAGCCCATAAGGCTGTCTCCTCTTTCGGGAGGTCGGGGATCGATTTCTGGAAACAGCCAGCAGTGGTTGCTGCTGAGCCGGGGATACACCAGCTTGTGGGGGCCACGTGGAGAAAAGCCAAGAAGCAAATGTCAACCGATGAGGCTCCTTCTCTGGGGTGACCCCCCCAACCAGCTTCCAAGGCAGAACCCAGAGAGGAAATACCAAAAGGGGTGAGGGAGGCCCGACTGTCCGAGAGCTGCGAGCGGGAGGTTTTGCCAAGGACGCAGCCGTCGGTCATGCGCTCGGCACATCCCCTCGCCCTCCTGACACCGTCTCCTGAGAAGGGATTTCTCATCCCTGTTGGCCTGATGACCATCTAGGCCCAGAGAGGCTGACGACTTGCCCAGGGTCACGCAGCTGGGTAATTAAGCAAGATTCAAACCTGGGCAGCCCCGCTCCCGGGCACATCTGGCCGTGAGGCCTCCTGGCACCTGTTTCTGCTTCTGGAACGGTGGCAGGCTGAGCAGGCTGTCTGCTGCTCACCCACAAGCCCTTTCCTGAAGCTTCTTTGGAGGCTGCTCCTGACCCACTGAGACCTCCCGGCCCCGCTGAAGCCGTGATGCAAGATACAGCAAGACGAGGTGGGAGGAGGGGCCCGGGAGGGAGCATTGACTCCCGCGGGGCCAGATGTGACAGCTGCTGAGGGCTGCGCATGGGTCAGGACTGGAGAGATTTAGGTGCGGTGCACGGGTCCCCCTGGGGTCCCCACCCATCAGAGCCCCCCCCCCCCCCCACCGACACGTACATGCGTGCGTGAAAGCTCCAAGCTGCTCATTCCTGTTTCCTGAAGGGACACTTTGCGGAAGGGGCCCCGAGCCCATCCCTGTTCATTGCCCCTCCAACTCCTCACCGGGAGAGAAGGCAAACCCAGAGCCGGCCTGGGCCCCGGGGTCTCCCGCCCGGCGGGCCTCAGGCCCCCCGCCTTTCACGATGGCCTTTCACGGCAGTGCCAGGAAGGGGGGAGTAGGCGGGCTGCGGCCGGGACCGGAGGAATGAGGCGGGGACGTGCCCGCCCTGCCGTCAGCAGCTGGCAGACAGAGGCCACCGGGACGCAGCGCAGGGCGGCAGCGGGCAGGTGGGAACGTGAACAAGTCCCATCCCTGGCCTGCCCTCCCTCCGGCGGGCCCAAGAGCCGGCGCCCGGCACCGCCAGTGCTGGCCGAGGGTCTCTCCAGGTGACGTGGGGGCTCTGTGTCGCCCGCTGTCCCTGCCGGGCCGGTCTGGCGGGCATGCACAGCGCCTGCACCCAGGAGCCGAGCGTGCGGGTCGCTGTGTGACCTGGGCGAGGCCTTTAACTTTACCGAGCCTCGGTCGTCTTCATCTGTACAATGGGAGGGTTGCCTGGTTCTTACGAGGTGCCGAGCAGCTGTCCGATGCTTGCCGAGTCGCTGGGGAGGCGGCCTCCGAGCCAGGGCCTGCACAGGGGGAAGGGATGGGGCCCCCGGCGGGACGTAGGAGAAAACGCAAGCCAGCGCTCCCTCTCCCCGCGATGGCTGAGGGCCCCTGAGCCCCAGGGTGGGGCGCCCCGACTTCCCCTCCAGCGAGGATGCTTGCTGACCCGGCTGGTCACCGGCTTGCGTTCGCGTCTTCGCGGTGCCTTCTCTGGTGAAGCTGGAGGAGGCCGCGCTTGGGGGACCCGGCCAGGAGCGGGGGGTCTCAGGGTGCAGTACCCCGGGGCAACAGGCCCCCTCTGGAAGGTGGGCTGGGGCTCAGGCCGGCCCGCGTGCCCCACCTGAAGGCCTCCTTCCTGCCCTTGTGCCCAGGCGCAGCGCCATTAGCCGGCCCCAGCTCGTCCCGGCTGGCCCGTCTCCGGTACTCCCCTTGCTGACCTCTGATCACGCCTCCTTGTCCGCTTTACGCCCCTGACCTGACGTGCCCTTACCTGGCTACCCACCCAGGAGCACGACGCCCTCGGGGATCCTTCTCCAGCGAGCACCACCTTGGTCTGGGCCTTTCCGTTCGGCGCTGATCGCCTCCTGCCTTACGCGGTTGACCGAAACGTCAGCGGGTCTCTTTCCTGCACCTGAACGCCTCTGGAGAGCAAAGGAACGTGCTTAAGACCTCTATCAGTCGGTGGGCACTCTGTTTGTGATTTGGGGGCTGCCATGTGAAGTTGTGCTGGTGCCGCACTGCACAAGGGTATCAACTGCAATCCAGCCTCTGAACGGCACACCGGGCCACGTGTCCTGGAGCGAGAAGGCCCCTCTCTCTGACTTAAACCTCTGGCTTACACCGGGCTCCCCTTTTTGATCATAATCTGTACTGCTAAGCGGCTCTGCGTAAAAACTTGGTGGGGGCAGAGGCAGACAGAAAAGAAGAAAGGATGCGGTCCCTTGCTTGCCGCCCCGTAGGCTCTGAGGTGCCTTTTCGTTTGTCCCGCCGACCAGATGGCCAGGAAGGGCCGCGTCCGAGACTTGTCTGCCCCTCCCACGGCCGCCGGGCCAGTGTAGGAACCCCTGCCCAGCCTCCCTTCGGGAGGACGAGCCGGGCAGTGTGTGCTCGCGACTCCGGGGAGGGAAGCGGGGAAGCGTTTCTTCACCGTCAGGCCCAGAGCTGCTCAACTCAGAACAGGGGCTGCTGGCCCCCCGAAGAACGGCAAGAACAAGGCCCTTACGTGACGCGTCCCGTGCACACGCAGGGCCTCTAGGGACTCGAGAACCCTCACCACAGCCCCGTGGGGTAGTTGCTAGCATGATCTCAGTTTCACAGCTGGGGAAACTGAGGCCCCGAGTGGGTCTGTCACTCAGCAGAGCCAGCGTCCAGACCGGGTCGCCTTGCTGTAGAACCCAGGCCAGTGAGGCGTCCGGGACCCCCAAGCCCGCCTGGAGCTTGGGTGAGGAGGGGTGGGGAGCCGCAGCCACTGCCCCCCCCCCTCCCCGCCCCTCCCCTGCCCTCTCGGCCCTGTCCGGCTCCTGCCGTATTTTCCGTCCTTCCTGAAGCAGTCAGGCGGCGCCTTCTGGATTCTTCCGTTCGTTGGAGCAGACCTATTGCCACCCTGGTGGAGAGCAGCGCCCCGCCCCGCCTCCCGCGTGGCCCCTGAGCGCGTCCCCGGTGTGAATGCGGCACTGTTTGCCCTCGGAGGGCAGATGTGCCCGCAGGCCCGGGGCCACGGCTCAGGCTCGCGGTGTGTGGCCTCGTCCCAGCCCTTCCCCGCCGAGGCAGCCCCAGCTGCTGACTGCGCCCCTGACCCCGGGAGCCCTTCCCCATGCTGTCCTCGCCCGGCAGAAGGCTGGGGGTGGAGGTCAGGGCCGGCACGGCCGTCCATTGGCAAGACGCGACAGGCCGCTCTGTGGGGTCATTAAACTCCCGGCCGGGCTCTGCCCTCCTCCCTCCCAAGCCCAGAACACACTTCCTTGTCACTCTGACCACAAAAGGCTTTTATTTCCCTCCATCTTTTATTGGCACTGACTCTGCGTTGCCGGGGTCAGGCTGCGGGGACTTAGGCAGGAGTGACAGGCCTGCTCTCGACCCTCAGAGCCCAGTAAAGAGGCCGGAGGTAAACAGAGCAACCGCCCTCCGGGGCGCCCGGGGGGCTCGGTCGGTTAAGCGTCCAACTCTCCGTTTCGGCGCGGGTCGTGATCTCGTGGCGCTCTCGTGGTTCTCGTGGCCCTGCGCCGTGAGCTTGGGATTCTCTCTCCCTCTGTCCCTGCCCTTCCCCTGCTCGTGCGCACACGCTCTCTCTCTCTCCCCCTCCCAAAATAAATAAGCATTTAAAAAAAAAAAAAAAAAGAATAACTATCCTCAGCCTGGGAGGTGCCATCGTCCCACATCTGTGGCTGGTTGCTGTGCCTCTGCGGGGAAGCTCCTCAACCTCTCTGGGCTTTGAGTTCTCATCTGGAAAACAAGGCTAATAATAGAGGATACCTCTCTCGTGAAGAAGTTTTTGCGTTTGCATACAAATAGCATTGTTTTCTGTTTTGGTTTTTCATCAGCTCCATTGGGGTATAACGCGCAACAGGGCGTGGGTTCCTGGCACGCCTGTCCCCCAGCACCTGCCTCCGGGTCTGCATTGTCCTCTCAGCGACTCGTGTGGGTCTGGCCAGCCCTTTGTCCCAGCTGCGGGGTACCCTGCGTGTGACATCTCGTCCCTGGCGCTCTGTGCTCACGCAGGAGACATCCTCGGGGGGGGGGGGAATGGGGGGGGCTGAATTTCTGGGGGACTTTGCCAAACCGGTTGCATTGGCCTCTCCTCTTCCAGGAGGGTGGGAGACAGTCCAGGCCACGTCCTCACCATTGTTCGCCCTCAGCGTTGGGCACTGGGACTGGAGGGGGGCCCCGTCCCCGTCTGCAGGTGGCAAGAATATTTCCTTGGGCAACGTCCGGTCATCTGCAGGGCATGACGAACGTCCCCGTGAAACGTAGTGGCTTAAATCAGCCTGCATTTCACCGTGACCTCCCAGCTTCTGGAGCCTGACTGGGCTCAGCAGGGGGCTGGCACTCAGGGTCTCTCATGCGGCACAGTCACGGCGGCCAGGCCGGGGGGGGGGGGGGGGGGGGACCGATCTTAGTGAGCGGAGAGCGGCGTTTGTAAAGCCCTCCCGTGTCCATCGAAGGCCGTTTTCGTTTTCAGTCGCACCTCATTCGTCACCACCCGATGGGGAGCCCCGTCGCCAAGGCTTCACCGGCATCTTTGAGATCTGTAGTCCCTTCTCTCCCTCTGTCGCTGGCACCCTGGGGGTTTTGTCATCACCCCCAGAGCTCATTTGGGGGAGCCCGGTGACTTGGAGGTAAATCGCTCTCCTGCATCTAGAAACACGGGGACAAAAGTGAGAAACGGGCCTGGTCACTTTGAGCTCGGTTCAAGGACCGCATCCCGTGAGCTCACGTCAGGACGGGCCACGTACAGGAGGTGAGAATCTCCTTCTCCAGGGGGGCCTGGACACCACGTGCCTCTCAAACTGTAAGGCAACTCACGTCCCCTGGGATCTCGCTAGGAAAAGCGGATTCTGGGGGCACCTGGGTGGCTCCGTCGGTTGAGCACCCGACTTCGGCTCGGGTCACGATCTCACAGTTTGGGGGTTGGAGTCCTGCATCAGGCTCTGTGCTGACGGCTCGGAGCCTGGAGCCTGCTTCCGATTCTGTGTCTCCCTCTCTCTCTGCACCTTCCCCACTCACGCTCTGTCTCCCTCTGTCTCAAAAATAAATAAACATTAAAAAAAATTTAGACAAAGCAGATTCTGATTCCCCTGGTCTGGGTGGGCCGGGGACCCTGCAGGTCCGGCAGCTTTGGGGACAGAGCCGCCGCTGGCTTGTGGAGGGCTTGCTCTCCGAGGTCAGGAGCCTAGACCTGTTGTCTGCCGCCTCCTCCGAGATGTCCTCAGGGGACACACCCAGGGTGTCCAAGAGGACACACAACTTTTTCTCTCCACCCCTCCAACCTGGTGACCTTCCAGGGTCTCCCAGCTCAGCCAAGGCGTCACCCCTGCCCACGTCCAGCCCATCCATCACCTGCCCGCCCAGGTGATTCCAGAACATTCCTGAGTCTCTCCTTCACGCCCCGTCTCTGCCACAGCTGTGGTTCCAACCGTACCTGCCGAGGGACTCCCGCCGAATCTTGGCCAGAACACTAGCAGGCAAGATGTCACCCCGGATGGTCTGAGATTCCCCCCTCAGAGTCCCCTAGGGGGCGGGGCTGCGGGCAGCAGCCCCCAGGACTTCTGTGCTCGGGCCCCGGCGTACCCTCCCGTGGCAGGTGGACCGGCACGTTCGTATTTTCACTGCTGTTGTCCGGGGGCAGGGGTGGGTGGGGTGGGGTTACACCTGCCTGAGCGTCCCCGACGTGGGCCTGTAGACCCCCGAGGGGTGCGTGGGAGCCCCGCTGTGATGTTCTGGGGACCGTTACTCTGCCTGCCACACCCGGCTGACCAGCGGCCCGGGAGCCCCGGGGACCCTCCCGCCCTGAGAAGGGGGTGTGGGCTGGCTGTGAACCTGCCACCCAGGGGCCGAGGGAGCCCCGAGCCAGGGGTGGCCTGGGGTGGTGCCCAGGGCCGATGACGCAGAGATCCGACCTTAGGTGAGTACCTTCTGTTTCTCAAGGTCGACGGGCCTGAAGAGCATCTCTGCGGCACTTTGCGGCCAGCCTGGGCAGTGGGACCTCCTGGGATAGAGATGCCAAATGCCAGGAAGTTGCCCTTGGGGTCTGGAACACCCTCTTCAGCTGGCTGATGTCCTTGGTCTGTGTGAAAGGGTCCCTGGGAGGGACATTGTTTTGTCCAGCCCTGACAAAAGAGACCTCATAATACTGTCAAGTAATTAAACGGATTCAGGCCCTGCTGATGGAAGGGCTTGGGTGTGGACACTCCACTGCGGGTGGTGAAGAGCCCACAGGATGGGCTCAGGGGGAGTCTAGGTATTTTCGTACGTGGCGTTGGACAGTTTTCCTTCTTGGCTGTCAAGGCCAGTCCCCTCCCCCACCAGTACCTATGGCTGTAGGCAGCCCCTCATCTCTCCGTGTCTTACTGACATTCCACGGCCAGCCCCGCACCCTCCCGCCGTGCGGCTTTACCCTCTGGTCAGTGAGTTCGTTTAGTGGACGTGGACCGTGCTGGTAAAACAATCAGACCTCGCCTTTGCGCGCTCATCCTTAGGAAGGAAAATGCGTTTGGGGTTGACCTGGCAAACCGAGGAAATAGGCGGGCCAAACAGCACCTTGGTGCTTAACAGCCTTGGTCCTGAATGTCAGCAGGTGCTGAGTCTGCTCTGCGGCAGAGCAGAATTCCCGTGTCGATCTGGGAATTGGCTGGTCTTCGGGGCAGAAAGCTGCTGGAGGGCAGAGCTGGGGGCAGAACCCAGGTTCCTGGGTCCTGGGCTGCCGTGCTTGTCCCATCGGGCCTCCCTGTGTACCCCCAGCCAGCAGCCCTCACCTGGCCACTGAAGCTGCGTCCTTGACCACGTCAGGTGGTGAGGTCAGGTGACTTGCCCGAGGCTGCGGGGAATGTCCTAGAGCAGGGCTGCGTTCTGGCGGGGAATGTCCTAGAGCAGGGCTGCGTTCTGGCGGGGAATGTCCTAGAGCAGGGCTGCGTTCTGGCATCCAGGGAGCTTGCACTTGCTTTCAGGGTTCAAGGGCAACGTTTTCCATCGGAGACCTCTGGCCTGCACCTTCCGGCACAGAAACGAAAATGGTTTTCGATGTACTTGACCATGCTGCTTTTTATCGTATTAAGGTACATATACACCATAAGGTTTGCCATTTTAACCATCACACGTAGTTTGCGGCCTTAGGTGCCTTCGTGGCCTTGCATCGTCACCACCCCTGTTTCCAAGACTTTTTCATCTTGGCAAACAGAAACCCTGGCCCCATTCAGTGATGACCTCCCCCCGCTCCCCCACCGCCAGCTGCCGGGAACCTCTACTTTCGGTCTCTGTGACTCTGCCTGTTCTGGATATTTCGTTTCGCAGAATCTCACGATATTTGTGCTTTTGTGTGCGGCCTCTGTCCCCTCAGTGTGGTGTTTGTCAGACTTGTCCCGTTGAGCCTGTGTCTTCCGGACGTTATTACTCTTCACGGCTGAGTAATATTCCATCGTGCGGCTAGACGCGATTTGTCGACCCGTCGTCTGTGAAGGATTGCGTTTTTGAGCGCTCCCCTTGCACGCACGCGCCTTCCTTCTCAAGGCCCTCGCCCCCCGAGGGTGCAGGAGGAGGCTGGAGGGTCTACACGGTGAAGAACCTGGGCCCCACCACCTGGCACGCTGCCGAGCCAGGACATACCTCGGTGGTTGCACTCCGCACCCCGTACCTCGAGCCCCTGGCCCGGCTGCCCCCTGGCATTTGGGGGTGCAGTGCCCTGGAGGAGGAGGAGAAGGAGGCAGGGTCGCAGGGACTGACTCACTTCTCTGGCCTTCTTGAGTGTGGGATGAGAGCGTTCGCTGAGAGGGTCCAAGTTTACCTTCCGCCGGGGCTGCCTCCTCCCTGCATCCTTGCACCATGCGCGCCTCCTGCACGGGTCCAGCCGATGGCTCTCCGAAGTGACACAAAACCTCCCCAGAGCCGTAGGGCTTGCCCAGGACCGCCCTCGCCTTTCCTTCCCGTCTCTCACACGGCGCCTTGACGTTTGGAGTCAGGGAGGTTGCCAAGCCCGCTGCAGGAATGTTTATGGTTGAACCTCCCAAGTTGCGTCCCTGTTGCGTTTTACAAGCCACGCGGGCCTCGCACGGCGTTGCCCTCGGCGAATGTTTGCTAATAACCCAGGCGGTTGGCAGAAGTGGCCTTCACCGGGGTGGGGGGAGATGTGTGGGATTACTGGGGGGCACTGGAGGGGAGCCCCCGGAATGGGGCAGCCCCCGGGAGATGGGCTTCGGGGATAATGAACGGTGTCCAGAAAATACAGCCCCCTCTGAAAAACCTGCCACTGAACACAGACTTTTTCTGCCCTGGCTTGTAGAATCCACAGCTTAGAAAAAATGAGACGGGGGCGGGGGGCAAAATGGGCAACAGACAGGAAATCCACCAAAGGGATATTGCGGGGGCCAGCCTGGCTTGTCTCCGTTTCGTGACTTCCAGGTGGGACAGTCTCCAGTTCTGTTGCTGTGTCTTACGTGTCTGTGGCCTTGCACCTGGGACCTGTCCCCACCCCACCCCCGCCCCCCCAGCCTGGGCACACCTTCCTTCCAGCTGCAGCTGGCCCAGAGACCCTCTGTTTGTCTCACGAGATGAGCACAGCCAGGAGCCCACCGCCTCGCCCTCCTCCCTGCCCGCGCATCCCCGGGCTGACAGTCGGGCGCCGTGCACGAGCCGGCTGCTGCCAGCGTAGCTCCCGGTGACACGGGTGACAGAGAGCAAGCCTCTCTGGGCTCCGTATGCCCCGGGCAGACGGCTCTGCCCACCTCGGTGGGTCAGAACATCCAAAGCCCAGCAGAACCCTCCAGGCGGGGGCCCTCGCAGACCTGCCCTCCCAGCTGAGCTGCACGGCGGCCTCCGAACAGCTGTGGACGGCTACCCCGGGTCCTCAAACCTCCCGTTCCAATTTCCCATCCGAGAATGTCACCTGAAGAAGGAGACGCGGCCCCGGCAGGGAGAGAGGAAATAAAAGGGAGAGAGAGCGAGCTCGAACGCACACTCTAATCTTCGCTCGGTGGCTCAGCTTTCAGGAGCCCCAATTAATCATTATTAATTTAATCCGGGATGACTCACTCGTCCCGACAAGACTCAGCCACGATTTATCCCACCTGCTAAGGGACGACCTTATCAGAATTCAATGAATTCGTCATTGCGTTAAGCGAGGACCCTAATGAATCTCTTGTCTGCCCAGTTTACTGAGTGACCGTCGGCCACAAATGGCTCCCAGCCTCCCCGCCCCCACGGCGCTGCCATCGGGCCTCTCACGGACTGGGGGAGGGGGAGCCTGGGGGGGCCGCACTCAGGCAGGAGGTCCCAGCCTGCCCCCTTCTCCAGCATCCAATGAGAGACGGCGATTCTCCGCTCTGTCACCAGCTGTGTTCTCACAGGCATTTGGGCGGCAGGATCACCAGGGGCGCCGATTGGAAATGGGGTTGCAGGGCCTCGCCCCCCCCCCCCCCCCCACCGGGAGCTTCTGGTCGAGAAGGCGTGGCCGGGGGCCCAGGAGGGTGCGGGTTTACCCAGCAGCCCTGGGGATTCCGGTGCGGGGCCCATACGTCTCAGCCCGAGAGCACCGTGAGCCCCTTGAGGCAGGGGCCTTGATGAGGCTCAGTGTGTTCGTCAGGACAGGCGAGGCCAGCTGCTGCGACAAACAGCCCCGCACCCTCACGCGTAATGCAGCAAAGCTTACCCTCATCCGGGCATCGTGGTTCAACAGGGGGTTGAGGGGGCCTTCCGTGAGATGGTTCGGGGCCCCGGGCGCTGCGGTCTCCCGGGGCCTGGAAGTCCCCTGCCGCTGGCCCAGCTGCCAGATGGTGGGAGAGGGTGCGGTGGTGATGTCACTTCTGCCTATACCCCGCTAGCCGGCTCAGTCCAGCTCAAGGTTGGGGGGGGGGAGATACTGCTTAGCTGTGTGTCCAGAGAGAGGAAGCCAATCTGGTGAGCGTCCAGCCACTCTCTGCCTCACCCGGGCCTCGGGGAGCGCCCAGCCCATGCCGGCCTCCGGGCAAGGCGGCCAGGTGACTGAAGGGCTTGCCATGGGGCGCGTGCCTTAATCTCGGCGGTCACTCTGATGAGGCCGATCCGCGGGGCTCCAGGACTCCCCCCAGCCGTGGTAGCGCTCAGGTCGGGGTGCCTCCTGGGAAACGGAGGCCCGTCCTTGGGTTTCGGTGGCCATCGCTACCCAGATGTTCCCAGAGTAGAAGGCTGTCGTGATGTCCCTGCTCAGCTGCGGTCAGCGGGTGGGGGCTGTCCTCGTCCCCTGCCTGTCCGCCTGGTGATGCTGAGCGTCGCCTCCTCCTGCAGGCAGACCTCCCTGTCGCCCCAGGGCACTGAGATGCCCCTTCCTCTGAACCAGACCCAGCGCCTGTGGTCCCGGGACGTCTGCCCTGCACGTGGGCAGCAGAGCCCAGTCCTCGCAGTGCTTCCGCACTCGTTGAGCGTTTGCTGTATGCCGAGGGTTCCACCTGGACTCATTCTCTTGGCCTCCACAACCACCCTGGCTAGCAGCTTCTGCGGTCACTCGCACTTTATGGACAAGGGAGCTGAGGCCCAGAGAGGTGAAGCGGGCTGCCCAAGGCCACACAGCTCAGCAGTTACAGACCGGGTTACAAGTACGAAGGCCAGGAGCAGGGCCGTGGAGCCAGGCGGCCGGTTCACAGCCGACAGCTCTTCTCAGGCTCCAGGAGACCCAGGGAAACCGGGCCCTGCCTCAGTTTCCCCATGACTGAAACGGGCTGTGAGGGTTACAGGAGAGGAAGTATATGACCCACCTGGCACGGGGAGTGCCCAGTAAGTGTGGCCACTGCCTGGCCCTGCTTGAACCCCGAGTCCCTTGGAAACTCTGAGCGCAAGGGCTGTACCCTATGCTTTTCCAGGCTGTCTGCAGAGCCAGCCACGGCATCCTTAGAGAGGAGACAGCAGAAGGTGCCTCTCTGCGGGCCAAGCATATGGGACTGGGCGGCCGCTGTGCATCCTTCTGCACCACGTGTCCCCAAATCATGGAATGTCAGGGCTCCCAGGAACCTCAGACATAGCCTTCCTGTTCCGTGGTGGGGAAACTGAGTCCCAGAGGACGGAGGGGATCAATCACATCACGGTTGTGTGTAGAGCTCCGAGTCGTCCCCCGGCTGATGCCTAGGCTTGTTTTCTTTGACGACCCACAGCCTGGGGAGGACGGGCGCTCTGGTGGGGTGGGGCGCCCTCTCCGGAGGTCACTGGGCCCCCTCCCGGCATCACAGGGGAGACAGGGTAGCCGCCAGGAGCAGCCCCATTCCGTGTGTCAGGAGAAACGCCAGGCCCGTGACTTCGGAAAGGCAGGGAAAGGGGGCTCTTGGGATTGGAGACCCCGTGAGCAGCTGCCCCGGTGGGGGTCCCTTTGCCCCGAGCCGACCAGGCCTGGCATCAGCTGAGACCGTGAGAAGCCGCCGGCTGGCAGCTGGGTGTGACGTTCCCGCTGGACCCAAGCAGCACGCACGGAATACAGATGGGGCAGGCCGGGGCGCTCACGACCTCGCTGGGAACAGTGTCCCTAAAACGTCCCGCGGCTCTGGATCCTGCCCAGCTCCGTTTCCGAATCCTCTGCGTGTGGGGCTGGGGACAGGGGGCGGGTGTGGATGCTCTGGAGTGCTGGCCCGGTCGGCAGGTGCGCAGGAGGGCGGCCCCACCAGACAGCAAGTGCCGGGAGCCGTGTGGCTCCAGAGAGGGGCGAAAGGGTCCGCGATGCTTCGTCCCGGGCGGCGTGGCCGTTGTGGCTGCGGACTGGGTGCGTGGTGTGGAGTGTGAGTGATTTGTTCTGGACGGGGCCGAGGGCTCCCCTGAGACTGCGGTGAAGTTCCACAGCTAGCTTGGCAGTTCAAGGCCGTCCAGACAGGGACCTGCGTCCACCCCGGGGCGAGGCCGCACCCAGGCCAGTTCAGGGAAGCCACCGGAAGCGGACAGGGTAGCTTTTAGGCCAAGCGTCTTCCAGAGAGAGGAGAGGGGCCAGACTGAGAGGTGGTTCACCGAGAGGGAGGGAGGGGGCTCCCGGCCCCCCTGCCCGTTAGGCCCTGGGGCACCAGCGCTGCTTTGGGAGAGAAGGAGGGAGGCCCGGCGTCCGAACCCAGCTCGCGCCTTCGAGTATCCCAGCCCCGAGTGCCAGGTGCGGGGTCTGCAGGGCTGGGCCGCACAGCCAGGCTCTGTGCTGAGGCAGATGGGCCGCCCCAGGCGCGGGGAAGGCTTGGCCACGGTGCACCTGCTGACACGCGGCCCCTAAGGGGCGTGAGCCGGTCTACGCGGGGTGGGAGGCGGGTGCTCCCCGTCGAGGCTGACGGCTCTCTGCCAGAGCCTCCACCTTGCTCTCCTTCCTCTGCCGTGTTCTCTCTGCTTCAGCATCCGCAAATGTGGGAGGAGGTCCGCAAGGCGGCCCCCGGCCCCCCACCCCCAGGTCCAGGCTGGGCTGTGTGCTGGGAGCCCTCACGGAAGTCCAAGCGGAAGGCTGTGACGCTCAAGTTGTGGTTTATGATCCTGAGCAGGATGGGCCGAGGTGAGAGGCACACAGGGCAGCTCTCGGCCGCCCCCTCCCGGTGGGATCAAGACAGTGTTGGCCCCTCGCGGCAACGAGGGTGACCCACCCATATGGCGTGCTGCCAGCTGGAGATGCTCCCCCGAGCCTCAGTGTCTGGAGGGTTTACTGGGCTCGGTCGCAAGGGCATGGCTGACCACCCAGGTGGCCAGGCCCCCCCCCCCCGTAGAAATCACTGACGCATGGACCATGCCGTGTGGCCCATGGCCCCAGGTAAACAAAGACCCTCTTGCCCAGGGCATCCCAGGGACCCGGAGGTCACCTCCCAGGAGCCTAAGGCAGGGGACCAGACCTCTCTGGGCGCTGTTCATTACTTGGGACTTTTAGCAGTTGGATTCAGCTCTGTTGAAGCCAGTAGAAGTTTCTCGAAGGGAAGGATGTGGTAATTTCCTCCCACAGTAGTAGTGGGCCAGCAACGCCAACGGCATCCTCCGGTGGCAGGGGGAGGGCAGGGGAGGGATTTGGCCATGAACTTCGAGGAGACCCTGAACGAGCGTCCGAGGGTCTGTGTCCTCATATTTGAACTAGAAGGTAGAGCTCCTGCCTCTCTGGACTCAGAGGAGGTGCCCGAAGGGGCCCTCAGGACCTCACTGCCGCGTGGCCGATAGCTCGGTGGTGAGGGCCTGGGGGTAGGAAGGGCTGGCTGGTCCCCTCTGTGCCGTGGACCCCAAGCCCAGCCCTCCAGGAGGACCCTGAAGGGGCCTTTGGGGGCAGCTGGGCCAGAGAACACATTTTACTTTTTCAGACCCTGGAGCGAGTGTCAAAACAGCCTCTCTGCTCCCAGGCCTGGAAAGCCATCCTGGGAAATGGACATGCGTGGTAAGCCACAAAGTGCACGGCTGACCACAGAGAGGAGGACAGAGCCTTCTTTTCCACCGTTGGAGAAAGGCTCCCAGGACTATCAACGTTCCTACGGCAATCAGTCCTTAACAGGAAATCTTTCTTTCTTGTTTATTAAAACTGACTCCCCACCCCCCTCAACAGGTCTTTGAGACGCAAGCCTGGCTTTCCACTCCTGCGTGTACCCCGAAAGAACGGAATATATACGTTCAAGTGAACAGTTCTCCGATTCTGCAGGCCAGACAGCCGCCCTGCGTGTAGTCTAAATCAGAGAGGTTGACCAGAAGCCTTTTGGGGGGGGGGACACGAGGGCAAGTTCAGCATTCTGAGATCCCACTTCGCTTACCACGACCCACAAGGGAAGGTTCCCCCGGCCGGGGACCACGCTGTCGTGGATGGGGTGATAGGCATTTCTGCCGACTCGGGACTCCGAAGGCGCTCGGACGGGTGCGTGGCGGTGCCGGCAGCCTGATTCAGTTCGGCGACGGGTCGCCGGTTCGGCGGTCAGCGGGGGCTCCCGAGTTGGCCTGGGAATTCGGGTTTGATGCTGCGGGCCCGCGTGGGACCCGGGGACCCGCATCCCCGACAAGCTGCCCCGAGGGATGCTGAGGCTGTGGGCCCGGGGCCCACCTTCAGCTGCTGCTCTCTTGAGCTGGCACTCGGGAGGGTCACTGTGCTGGGCCCCCCGCGTGCCGGGGCCTGGGGGTGAGGCGTGGACGCGGCAGAGAAGCACCCATTGTGCCCGTGGCAGCTGATGTGGTTCCAGCTGGTGGAGAGGCGGGCGCCCCCTCCCCCGCCCCGGCTCGGGAACAAACATCTCTTCTTACAAAAAAATAGAAAAGGAGAAGTGACAGGGGCCGTGGCCATGCTTTCCACATGACCTGCCGGGGAACAGAGCGCGTCTTTGTTAATCCAGCCGTCTGTCGGTTGGCCTCTGCATGGAGGCATAAGCCACTTAGCGCCGCCTCACCCCTGACCCGCGTCGGCGCTCGGCTGGGCCCCGGGCCCGGTTGGGGGGGCCTGGCCCGCGCCCCCGCCAGCTGCCCCCGGTGCCGGGGGGAGGGGGGCAAGCAGAGCCGTCCTGACGGTGACAAGGGAGGCCCCGGGGAGGGCTGTGCCCTAGCGGGGGCGCCGTGGGGCTCGAGCATCACCCGAGGTTTTGGGGCCTGTAGCTTCTGGGGGGACCTCACTTTCCTCCTCAGGGAAATGGGAACAATGGCCATGGCTACCCCGCACTGGGTGCCTGTGAACTTAAACGAGTTAAGGTTTGTAAGTCAGCCGGCAGTCCTCGAGAGGGAGGTGTGTTTATTAAACCATCCTTCCCCTTAGTATTTTCGTCGCCCTACCCTCTCTTTTCGTAAGGACGGGATCAGCCTTCCCTACCCACCGACTCCGCTCCCCCCCCCCTCCCCGGCCCTTCTCTCAGACCCTGTCACCTGTCCTCCCTGTTCCTTCTCCCTCAGTCGCCCTCCTCCCTGCTCCCGGGCATGCAGACACCCTCCATCAGCCGTCCCCGGGTTCAGGGGGGCCACGCCATCCGGGGTCCGGTGGGGCCTACGGAGGCCCACGAGGGCAGCTCGAGGAGGATTCCTGGCTGGGGAGGGCGTTCCCAGCCCCGTCTGGAAAGGGCTGTGCCCAGTCAGGACGCCCCAGGGAGGGACACCCCACCCAGGACCTCAGGTCGCGCTCCCGCCGAAGTCCTGAGTCCGGAGGTCTGTCCACGGGGCTTGGGGCACACGCAGGGGGGCCGGCGGGACCCCTCTCCTCTGCCACCGCAGCCCCGTACCCTTCAGCGCCTTCCCACTCGGATCCACCTGGGCAGGAACGATCTGAGGCTAAATATAGCCCCCGCCGGCCTCTCCTCCACGGCTGTCAGGAATGGCTGTAGGTCTGTCAAGAAGGATTAGCTCGCCTTCCAGCCGGTAGTGGTTCTGATCGCGGGGGAGGAAGCCCAGGCGGGAAGGACAGCCCGCTGCTGCCCGGTGCCAGCTTCCAATTCCAGAGGCCTCACAAGATGGCCCATTTCTTGGGTCCCCTCCTCCCCCAGCAGATGGGTGGAGACCTTAAGCCTAGGGCCAGTGACCCAGGAGGGCCAGAGCGAGGCCCAGAGGAGATGCCCCCTCCTTCTGCCAGGCGCTGGTCTCGCTGCCAGGGTGTCTGGGGGCCCCGGGCGTTCCTGGGTTTATGGCCACATCCAGCCGAGTCTCTGTCTCCACTGTCACGTGGCTTCTCCTCTGCGTCCCCACCTCTCCCTGTCCCTGTTTCTTATAAGGACATCTGTCATCGGATTTCAGGCGCACCCTAATCCAGCACGACTTTATTTTAACTCGAGTCCATCTACAAAGACCCTGTTTCCGACAAGGTCCCGTTTGTAGGTTCCGGGAAGACATTCGTTTCCGAGCGGGGGGGACTGTTTACCGCGGTACATGGGGCCACAAAAACAGCCCAGACCCCGAGACAGGGGCACAGGAATGCTGCCTCCTCCCAGGAACCCTCTGGAAAGTTCTTTAGATTGCTCTGGGTGTTTGCAGGAGCCGGAGGAGGTCTCGTCCACCCAGGTCAAGGAGGGGCATCCCTGGGTCCCTGTCCCCATGCTGGCCTGGCCTGGCTGGCCTGGAGTATTTACTGAGTGGCCTCCTGGCGGGCCCCCGAGCGGGGGATGGAGAGGCCTCAGGACCAACAGGGGCTATGGGTCCTTGGAGAAGGGGCCTTGCTGGGACTGATGCCCCAGGGACCAGTAGTCCCTCAGCCCTGGCAGGACGTTCCTGCCACCCAGACAGGAGGGAAACCAGTGGGGCCTCCCGGGGCTCTTTCTCAGGCCGGGAGGGGCAGGCCCAGCAGTGACCTCTTGTCCCCGAGACCACAGCTGGGCATCCACAGAGCGGGGTGGGTTCTGGGTTCAAGTCCCCACTCTGCCCCGTCCTGGCCGTGCCCCGTCTTCCCACCCAGGGAGTGGCCCCACCTGTACCCGCGGCACGAAGGCCGTTGTAGGGTTGAGTGAGTTAGTCTGCGACGTTCTCCTGGGAGCGCCTGCAGGGCCCGGGTCAGAGAACCCTCTCCCTTCCCACCATCCTGCTTCTCCTCCAGCTGAACCCCCATTGCCACGTGTGTCCCCTTCAAGGCCCCGAGACACCTTGCTCACCCCTTGTCCCGTGTGGTTCCATGCCTGGGAGGCAGGCCCCGCCCGAGGACCACCCTGGGTGGGTGTCCCGAGATGGCCTGCCTGCTTGGTCCAGGGCCAGGCCATCTTGGCTGTCTCTCTTTCGTGGACAAGAGCGCCTTTCATGTCGGGTCTGAGGAAGCCAAGCGGAATAATCCCACCCCTGCCTCAGTGCCCCTTCCTGCCTCCTCCCTGCCCTTTGCCGTGAGAGGATTTCCTGCCCTGCTGGTCACCACAGGACAGCTGCTGGGGCATCATACCCGGGGGGAGCAAGGTCTCGGCCTGAAGCAGGACTCCAGGGCCAGCTCAGACGGGCACTGAGGGCTGAGGCCAGGTGGCCCCAGGCCTGGGCAGTTGCACAGCTGTAGAGATGGGGTCTGGGAGCTGCTGGGGGCTCTCATGCCAGGCCTGGCCTCCGCCAGCCCGCAGCCGAGGCTGAGCTGACGGTATCCACCCCGGGCCGCTGGACCCCCACACCTGCTCACTTTGGGGGGCTGAGAGGCCAGGGGACCTAAGACAGAGGTGAGCAGGTTCTAGGGTGATATGATAATGCACTGGTCCCAGCCAGGGTGTGCTGGGGAGTGGGGGGTGAGGGTGTGGCGGGAGGGTGAAAGAGAGAAAGAGAGAGCTGGCTCAGAGAGGTCCCCCTCCCGCCCTCGCCCCCCCCCCCAGTAGTGCCTCATGCAGTGGAGGGAAGGAAGAAGAAAGGAGAAGTCAGTCTGCTAGCTGGGGCCACGAAAACAGCCCAGACCCCGAGGCTGTGTGCACGTGCCTCCCTGAAGTAGGGGGACAGGAATGCTGCCTCCTCCCAGGAACCTTCTGGAAAGTTCTTTAGATTGCTCTGGATGTTTGTTTTAAGCTCACAACTCGGGGTGAAAAGCAGACAGGAAGCACACACGGCCAGCACGGGGGGTGGGGGGGGAGGACAGCTGGGGGCCAGATGGCGGCATGGCAGGCACGGCAGGGCTTTGGTAAGGCTGCAGGCCTCGGAGGCAGCCAGGCCGGCTGCCCACTGTCCCCTCACGTGCACACACACACACACACACACACACGCACACGCACGCACACACACACACACCTGGGGCCCCTCCGTCCTCTGCTGTCTGCTCCCTGAGACCTGCCTGCTCTGGAACACTCCCAGAGGCGCCCTGCCATCCTGGGTCATCCCTCCCTGTCCCCCGGCACAGGCACCGGGCTCTCCCCAGCTTGCGGTTTATCCTTTCTTTCCCGAGTCTTATCTCCCCAGACAGGATTCCCCGAGGGCAGGCACCAGCGTGGTCTCTGTCTCTCGGGTACCTTTCAGGGCATCTGGTAGGAGAGACAGAGGCCGTCTTGGGGCCCAGCCTCGGTAGCTGAGAGATCCGGGGCCTTCACATCTCGATCACGAGGCCGACTGGCGCTATCCCCACGTTTACCCTGATGTATCAGAACATCCAGCACATTTGCATGGTGTGGAGGGACAGCCGGCCACAGTGTTTCCAATGAGAGCCAGCTCAGAAAACCTGCTGTGCGTGCGTGTCCTGGGACCAAGCAGAGGCCTGATTCAGAAATGTCCAGAGTTCCCAGCTCTGCCCCGTCTGGACACGAGCAGCCAAGGCGTCCGGTGACCTTTGGCTGTCTTTAGTCTTTAGTGTCTTTCTCAAGACTTGCAAGGACACCTCCTGTACAGTCAGATTTGACCACTGAGGGGCGCCCACGGGGCTCGGTCAGTTGGGCCTCCGACTTTGGCTCAGGTCACGATCTCACGGTTCGTGGGTTCAAACCCCACGTCAGGCTCTGTGCTGACAACTCGGAGCCTGGAGCCTGCTTCAGATTCTGTGTCTCCCTCTCTCTCTGCCCTCCTCTGCCTGCACTCTGTCTCTGTATCTCTCTCTCGAAAATAAATAGATATTTAAAAAAAATCACAAAATTAAAAAAAGTTAAAAAAAAAAATTTTGACCACTGAGAAGGAGACAGAGTTGAGGGAGAGGGGATGCGAGGCTGGTGGCCACACTTACCCCTGCCTAGCCCTGAGGGCCAAACAGCCTGGCCCATCCTTGAACCAGACCTGGGACAGCAGTGTGGAGCTGACAGGGGCCGCCAAGGCCCCCGCTCTCTGGAGGGCAGGGCAGGTGCGGGGCCCCAGGTGGGAGGGGAGAGGGGGGGAAGGGAGTGGCCGCACCTGCTACGGTATGTTGCCCTGAAGGGCTGTGCCCTGGCTGCTCCCAGGCCACTGCTCAGGGCCACAGAGTATCCCAGCCGGACCGACGCCAGAGGCCATCTGGTCTGTCTGCGGGTTTCCAAAGGGTCAAGTGATTTACTGGAAACTTCATAGCAGCCAATTAACTTCTACAACAGCACCCCTGCACGGTAGAAATACCACGCCAGGGGCGCCTGGGTGGCTCCGTCGGCTGAGTGTCTGACTTCTGCTCAGGTCGTGATCTCACAGCTCGTGAGTTCGAGCCCTGCATCGGGTTTGCTGCTTCGGTTCCTGTCTCTCTCTCTCTGCACCTTCCCAGCTCGTGCCTTCTCTCGGTCTCTAAAATAAATAAAAACATTAAAAAAAAAAAGTATCACGCAGGCCGCACATGTAATCTTAATTTTTCTAGTAGCCCCTTACAAACAAGTGAAAACATTCTCCTCCTCATCACAAGGAAAAACGTTTTGTAACCGCACGAGGTGATAGATGTTAACGAAGCTCATTGTGTTGATCGTTTTGCGGGACATACACACATCAAATCATTATGTGATGCACCTGAAGCCAATACAATGTCGTATGTCGATTATATCTCAGTGAAACCGGAGAGGAAAAGTAAAAACGGGTGAAATAAAGTTTAATATGTAGCCCAAATATAATCAGTTTAGCGTGTAATCACTGCATTGAGTTATCAGTGAGATCTTTTCATAGCAAACGTGGTGTGTCCACTTACGGCACATCTCGAGCGGCCCAGGGTGCATTTTGGGGGCTCCAGAGCGACATATGGCCCGTGGCCATGGCGCTGGATGAGCGGGTGTGGGACCCAGGCCCCCGACCCCTGTTCCGGGCACTTTCTCTCTCCCTGGTGCCCGAACCGGCGCAGGTTATCCTGCAAGTTCTCATCCCCGACAGCAGAGGGAGCTGCTCACAGACGGGAAGGGGTACTGCTCGTGGCCAGTAGGGGGCAGTGTTAGGCCAGTGCCCGGCGTCTTTCCGCGGGCCAGGCCACCAGCAAGGGCTGCACCTGTCCTCCGCAGAGGGGCCACAGAAATAAACAGTCGGTGGTCTTTTGCAGTAGATGGCGGGGTTGGGAGCCCCCGCTGCCCCACTCCCCCGTCCTGACCCCAAGGGGCTTTGCAGGTGTCACGGTCCCCAGTGGCGTGGTGACTTGTGTCCCTGTGTGTCTTGGGAGCGGAGAGGTGGTATCGTCTTGGCAGGAGGACCCGTTCTCTCGCCAGGGGCGTGCCGAGCAGAACCTGGGCAGGTGTGAACACCTGTCCGGCTCAGGTAACCCCATCCGGCTTGGCTGCGGCCCAGCACCGTGTAGGGGGGAAGGCTTCACAGAGTCTAAATATTGAATGAACTGTCACTTGAGTCAACGGTAATCACAGCGGGAGCCCAGCGGGGGCATCCTAATGCTCGCCTGCCCCCTGCGATCACGGGGCTCTGCAGGAGGGGACCAAGGCCCCCGCCCACTGGCGGCCTTCGATCCCTCCACGGGGGCCTAAGGCAGAGGCACATTTCTCCCCTAAGTGTACGGAAAGGTCTCCCACCCGTGTTGCTGTGTGTCTATTAAGCCACCAGCGTTTACTGAGCACCAACTGTGTGCTCTGAGGATAGCTTGGGAGCAAGGCTGCGCCTTTGTGGGGGAGCCTCAGGGAAGGTGGGCAGCTGGCAGGTGCTGTGGGGGCCGCCCCTCCCGCTGCTGACACCAGGCGTCTGTTCTGATTGGTCAGAACCTGTAGGCACCCCGCCCCTCCCAGGGCTTGCCCCTGTTCCCGCCTCCAGCTTCTGGAGGGGACGGGGGCCCATGTGTGCCAGCAGCTGGCAGCAGGAGCCGGGCAAACCCTCTAACCTCCTCCCCCTCGGGTGGCTCAACCCAGGTCCACACGGCCCCCTGCATCCCCGGAGGGACTGAGTCCCCGCCACCCACGGTGTAGCCTCAGGAGCAGTAATGTGCCCTCCTGGCTCCTCCCATTCTTGTCTCACCCCCACCCCCGTGCATCACGGTTCGGTTCCACCCCAGTCGGGTCTCAAGGTCAGCTTCTGGGGCACCCAAATGCAGACAAGAGCCCCCATCTTACCAGTTACCAAGTGTCTGAGTGTTCACCCAGTGCCGGGGGTCCTGGGGTGATGTGGGCCTGAGCGGAGCCTTTGAAAGGACGCAGAAGGTTCTAGAAGGCTGAGAAAGAGGTTGGCAGGCCAGGCAGGGAGAATAGCGTCTGCCCAGGTCTGGCGGTGGGGCAGGGCAAAGTTCAAACAGGGCAGGTGAGTATCCGCACAGAGGCCCTCCCGTGGTGACGCGGCAGGGACCTGCGTCCGGGCGGGCGGGCCACCGTGGGAGGGGGCTCCTATTGCCAGGCCCCGTAGGAGATCCAGCTCTGGGCAAGCGGTGGCCACCGGAGGGTTTGGCTGCCCCGGGAAGACCAGTCGTGGAGCCGTCCTGGGCCTCTTGTACCATCTGTAGGATGCAGATGACAGCAATGTCTGCTCACGGGGACCGAGCACACGGGTGTGCAAGCACTCGGCACGGTGGCAGGCTCGGCCGCACGGGCGGAACACGGGCGGTCACCAGGGGTGCCGGCGAGGCCTCGTGGCACATGGCTTCTCAGCTCCCCTCCCCCCTCCCCGGGGACGCGGGCCCCCCAGGACTGGCTGTTCCTGGGCCGACGTTAAGCGACCTTGGGTCTTAACGTCGTCACCTCTGATGATCTCGGAAACTGCACCAACTCCCCAAGCAGCGTGGCTCCCGAGGAGCTTATAAACCAGGCCTCGTTCTTTAGAGCCGGCGGGGCCGAGGGGGCCCCGGCGCTCACGTGGCGTGTGGCCAAGGGTCCGGTGGCCGTGTCTGTGCCGGGAAAGCCAGGGCGGCCTGTGGCTCGGGCGGGCGCGAGGGGGTCACCCCTGATTCGACGTAGGGCCTGACACCGCCCCCTTCCTCCTCGTCCGCCCTGCCCTTTGGGCAGCTGCCTGGGGGCTGGGCAGGGGTCTCAGAGCTCTTTCCCCGCCACCGGTGGACAGAAATCTGTGAGGCAAAGCGCTCGAAAAGTGGACCTCTGACCTTAGGCTTGCGGTCGGTGGGGCTTGCACACCAGTGGGGCAGCGAGGCAGGAATCCTTGCGGAAGCTTCCGGATTGAGTGACATCAGAGCTCAGGCTGCAGCAGGCGGGAAGGCAGCTCCTGGGCCCCCTCCGTATCCACCTGACAGCTGGGCCTCCAAGCGTCTCCCCCCTTCCCTGCATCCGGCTGGGGCGGGATGGCGTGGGTGCGGCCGCCCCACGAGGTCACTGTGGGGAAGGCTCCTTGGGCACATCCCGTCGGAGTTTTGTGGTTACCACAAACACACGTTCACAGGGGCCGCAAATGCCGGCCCCGGTGTCCCATTCGCTAGAATAGCGCTGAACCTTGGGCGCTGTTGTTTGTGGAGACACCTCGCTGGGTGCCTGGCAAACACAGGGTGCTTCATAAATGCTTCTTGAGTCGGTGGGTGATCTCTGCCTGCACCCCCAACTCGACCCGCCTCGTCCCCGGGCTTACCACTGGCGAAGCGTGTCGTCGACGCCACCTCTGACTCATCTCTCCTTCCGGGCTGTGTTCTTTGAAAAAAAAAATTACAGGTTCCGGGATGGATAATGACAGGCTCCAGCTTTGCAGAGGAAAAATCCGTCTGGGAAACTGTAAATAAGGCAACAGGGAGAACCAGTCCGGGCCGGCGGGTCCATTTTGCTGTCGTTTCGGGCCCCGGGGCCTCCGGAGGGGCCTGGGTGGAGAGTAGAGTGGGCGACTCCCCCCACCCCCCCCCACCCCCACCCCCACCCCCATGCAGGGCCCTGATCTCCCACAGACGGAGCGGACGCCTGGCATGTGGATGGCCCAGCAGACATGTGTCACTCGGGGGCTCTTGGGGGAGCACAGGCCACGGTTTCTCCTCCAGGATGCTGCCCCCATGAGGCGCCTCTGAGGCTGGGAGCCGGGTGTCAGAGATGCTCACCTGAACTCGAGAACTCAGAGTCAGGGCTGGACAGGGCGGGCCGCGCGGTGCCACGTGGCCCTGGGAGATGCCCATCGGATCGCGCCATCCTTGCATCCGAAGCACCCAGAGTCTGCGTTGACCCGCGTGGCTCCCCGCACGAAAGGAGAGCCCTGTCCCGGGTGTAGGAGTGCCCCACGTGGCCCTGACAAATGAGCACAGACTGGGAGGCTTACCAGAAATGTTTTCTCCCTTAGCTCTGGACATCAGAAGCCCCCATGCAGGCCCCGGGGCGGGGGGCGGACCTTCCTACCTCTTCCAGGGCTTAGCGGCCCTAGGCGTCCCTTGGCCTGTGGCCACGTCCTTCCAGTCTCTGCCTCGGCTTCCGCCTGGCTGCCTCTGTGTCTGTGTCCTCTCCCCTTCTCATTAAGACACTTTCACTGAATTGGGGCCTGCCCTCATCCGGTGTGATCTCACGTCAACTAATTATATCTGCAAAGACCCTACTTCCGGATAAAGTCACATCCTGAGGTCCCAGGGGGACGTGACTTGCTGGGGGATGCTGTTGAACTCAGTACACTCAGCCCACCGAAATGTGATGTGACCCCTCAGCTGGCTCTCTCGCTTCCTTTCTCCCCACGCTCCCCCACGACCAAGGTGCTTGTGCCTCAGGGCCTTTGCACTGCCGGTCCTCCTGCCAGGAAGGCACTCAGAGCTCCCCTCCTCACCTTCCTCAGGGGTTGGCCCTCCCAGAAATAACAGTTCATCACATCAGTCCTTTGTCCATGGCTCTGGTTTCCTTCTCGTGTGTCACAGATTCATTGTCAGTCTTGTCCTTTCTAGGAGTCCAGAAGACGAGGGACCCTGTCTGTCCTGTTCACAGCTGTATTTATTCCCAGCTCCTAGAACAGTTCCTGGCACTTAGTACATGCTCAGCTAATCTGTAGCCTGATGAAGGCTTACGTAGTTCGTGCTCAGGCTTTATGGGATACAAAAGGGTCCTTAAAATGGTGTATGCAGGGGCGTCTGGGTGGCTCAGTTGGTTAAGCGGCCGACTTCGGCTCAGGTCATGATCTCACGGTTCGAGGGCTCTGCGTTGGGCTCTGTGCTGACAGTGCGGAGCCTGCTTGGGATTCTCCCCCCCACCTCCACCCCTGCTCTCCGCCCCTCCCCCACTTGTGAGCACACGTGCCCTCTCTCTGTCTCTCTCTCTCAAAATAAATAAACTTAAAAAAAAAAACATATTCAGCAGCTTGACCTCAGGGGCCTCGGGCCAGGGGGGAAAGGGAGGGGAAGCCAGGAGGTCAGCTCCTTGCACCCCGCCCCCTTGCAGTGCGTCAACTAGCCTACCCGAATCTGTTTTGTGTGTTTGTTATTTGAAAGTGGGGGGGGTGGGGGGGGGACAAATTCTGCTGCGTGCAGCTGATTGAATTCCAATCTAGACCAACAGCCCCACTTTTCAGATGAGGACGGGGCGGGCGGAGCAGGGACATGCCCGGTCCGGTTGGGGGAGAGCCAGGTTGGGGGAGAGCCAGACGTGTCTCTGTGACACCAGGGCGGGGTCCCCGTCTGGGCCTGACTGCGGCCCCTCCCTCCCCAGGCGGCTACGGGGGACTCGGCAGCTCAGAGCCGGCACCAGGCTTGCGTGGGAAGGCGGCCGGGGCTCTGCACCCAGCAGCTTGTAGGTCAGAAGGCCTAGGTGGAGCGGACCCTCCCAGCCTCCCAGAGCACAGCGTCAGTTTCCAAGTTCAACACTGCTGTCCTCCAGAGGCCAGCTCAGTGTCACGGGGCACACTTCCAGGAAACAGAGCATCCCCAGCCGTCGCTGGCGGCCAGTCGCGGTCTGATAGCGCCTGATGGGTCAGCGCCCTGGACGCCAGGGGCGGGGGGCTGGCTGTGGCTTTTGGCGGGGGGTGGAGGGGGGGAGCAGCCCACCCAGAGTGGCCAAGAACTCCCTGAGCTTTCTGGAAACAGTGTAACCGGCCACACTGTTTGCACTGCCAAACCCTATTGCTAAGAAAAATAAATACATAAACCTAATCAGAGGTGAATTTGCCACATGCAGGGACCAGTGAACTGTTTACACTGTCGCCTTGCCATTAGCCAGCGTCCATGGAGGTCGGCTGGGTCCAAGCCCCGGGGCCCTGGGGACGTCGTTCTGGGCCCCCCAAGGGCTCCAACAGGCAAGGGCTGTTATCTCCACTTGTCATTTGAGGAAACCAAGGCTCGGCCAACGGGTGGGGTCGCGGCTGGTGAGAGACCCCCCAAGGACTGGACCCCCGCTGTCTCCGGAATAGCCGTCGAAAGGGAAAACAGAACAGGGCGCCATTGTTTGTGGCCTCCAAGCCCTTGTGGTTCACGGTGGAGCCAGGACCTCGGAGGACTGCCTGGGACTCTGAGCGCCACGGTCTCCAGACCAAAAATGAGGTCCGTGGTCCAACAGGGCAATTCTGTGCCATCGCCAAGGGGGAGACGCGGTCGGAGAGACAGCGTTCAGTGCCAAAGACTCGGCATTTCTGGAACCTTCCGATGGTAGGTGGGGACCACGGGAGAGCGGGATCGGATCCCCTGCCTGCTTCCACTGCCCTTAGAAAAGGTGAAAGGTTAGAGGTCAAGCGGGCCCCGGAAGACTAGAACTTTCAAATCAGATTCTCCGGAGGCCGTCAGGCTGAGCCAGCTTCTGTACATTTGAAAATGTTACATTTTATGATACAAATTATATCTCAGTTTTTTGGGGTTTTTTTGTTTTTGTTTTTGTTTTTTAAAGCGTAGGGGCACCTGGGTGGCTCAGTTGGCTGGGCGTCTGACTCTTGGTTTTGGCTCAGGTCACGATCACACGGTTCCTGGGATCGAGCCCCACGTCGGGCTCTGTGCTGGCAGCTCAGAGCCTGCTTGGGATTCTCCAACTCCCTTCTCTCTCTGTCTCTCAAAATAAATAAGTAAACATTAAATAAGTAAATAAAACTGGAAAAGCTTTGCTGGCAAGGGCATGCTTTGGGCCTGGCCTGCATGCCTTCTTTCTTTATGTTCCTCGCTGCTTTGACCTCTTGGGGCTCACTCTCGTCACCATCATGGTTTTCAGGCCAAAAACTGGGTCCTGTGGATTTGGTAAAGGGTATCTTCTCCTTGTTTTTTAGAACTATATTCGCGTGAAGATTTTTCCAGGCACAGAAAAATGGGCCTGACAGTTTGCGCTTACCATCTCTCCATTGGAAAAAGTACGTTTTCTGGAACCAGGGCCCTCCTGGCCTTGTCGGGATGTGGGACCCTCGCAGCCACTGGGTGGGTGAGGACTCTGGAGCCGGTGGCTGTGCCTCGGTTTTCTCATCTGTAAAATGAGAATGAGTGCTGTTGGGATGACGGGTCCCCTGGCCCTTGCCACACAGGTGGGGGAACTGAAACCCCCAGAGAAGGGAATTCTCAGGTCACAGATTTTCTCCTGCCGCGCATTAGATTACTGGAAGGATGTCATCTTTATTGTTGGGACCCCCCCTTTGCCTCTCAAATCCCTGGATCCCTGGCCACACCTGAATCCCGCCGACCCCCCAGGCCATGTCCCAGAAGACCGCGGGACAGTGCTCTATGTAGTAAGCAAATGCAAGGTAACTCAGCACCGCCCCCCCCCCCCAGGCCAGGGAAGTAGGGCAGCAGACAGAGCTCCCTTGTGGTGGCCAAGCTGCCACCCCCTCCTCTCCCCAACCAAGCCCCCAGGAAGAGGAAGCCGCGGAGGTTCTGGCCTGGGTGGCATCCTGTACCCCAGGAGGGAAGGGAGGCCTGGAGGGCCTGGCTTCCTGTTCCCCTTCTGGGGGCGTCTCCGAGCTGCAGGCAGAGCCAGCTGAGCCAGATAAAGGCCCAGCGGGGGCCCTCTCCCAACAAAGGAAGCCCGAGGAGGCCTTTTCTCTCCCGCCTAAACTCTCCAAACGCCTTTCAAGCTCCCCAGCAGACTGGCGGGCTATTCAGAGGCGAGGCGGGGGACGTAACTACCTCACAAATGGGGTGGGAGGCGCCTCTGCCTTCCAGCAACCCAGAGGCAGACCCATTGATTTTTAAAAGGAAACAAACAAAAACCCCCATGATCTAGAATATTCTTTTCAGAGTGCGGGCCCCTTTCTGGGTTCTGCAGGGTGCGTACCCGGGAGGGGAGTGGAGAGACAAGATGGGCCTGGGGGGGGGGGGCCCTGCCCTGCCCCCCTGCCGTGCCTGTCCCCCCTCCCCCTCCTCGGGATCCTTGAGCCTGTCCTGTGATTTACGAGGCCTGCCACCGGCCCCGTGCAGCTGGCTGTGCCTTCTGGGGCCTCAGCTCCACCCAGTCCCCTGTGCTGATTGGATGGACGGGGACGGAGGCGACCGTCCAGACCAGCTGGCCGCTGTCTGCCCGCAGCCTCCAACTAGGAGACGCTGGGTCTGCGGGAGGTCGCCCATGGCCTCCAGGATCGGAACCTTCCAGTGGGGCACGCATTCAGTGGGTCATTGCCCCAGCCCCTGGTGGAGCCAGAGGCGGGGGGAGCACCTCTGTTTGATGTTTGCACTCTGCCCTCTGCCCCTGCTCCTCCCTGCAGCGCCCGGGGCTCCCCGGAGAGGGCTGTGGGCTGTGGGCACCACCCTTGACCCTCCAGCAAAGTCTTCAGCTCTTCTGCACAGCAGCTTCCCATCTGGAACATGGGGGCCAGTGCTCGCTGCCTGCCTCCCAGGACCGTCGTGTGAAATCAGTCCAGAAAGTGCCTGCATCTACCAGTCTCGCTCCCCTGGGGCCACAGTAGGGGTGCTGTGAGGGCGTTGGCTTGGAGAGGTAAAGCCCCAGAACAGCCTGGGCTCCCACGGGTGCTGGTAAATGCTAGCCCTGGTGCCCTGCCGGCTCGGGGGACAAGGAGTGGCCTGCAGGACACCAGTCAATCCCTGGCACACGCTGCGCCCCCCCCCCGCCCCTCCCCCTGCCCCGGGCCTCCGACTCCGCTGGGCTGTTGGGCGCCTCCTGGCAGGGCTGAAGCCTGCTCGGTAACGAGCCCCTGGGGCGCCGCAGGGCGCCTGGGAGAGGGCAGGAGAAGGTTCGCTGGTGCCGAGGCTCATTAAGCACTGCTGTTCAGATGGGGATTAGGCGGGAGCCAGCCCGCGATTCCTTGGGTTTGGTTATTAAAGGCTCCGTGCAAGGTAAACACCAGGCGCTTCCTTTCAAAGCCGCACCTGCTAATTAGAGGGCAGGGAACTCATTAAAACAGTAACTCCGAGGACTGCCTGGGAAGGAGGGCTGGGGAGTGGGGGCTGAGCAGGGGAGAGCCTGGAGCAGAGCCGGCTCCCTCTCCCCCCCCATGGTGGGCGGGGCCAGGCTCCAGAGGCAGGTGCAGAGTCCTTTCTGTAGGGGCTTGGCGGGCCCTCTGGCCCTCACCTGCCGGTATCCCCGGTTGCCTTGGTGGGCTCATGGGGTCCCATGTGTTCTTCCTGTGACGGGGGGTGGTGGGGGGTGACAGTCATTAAACGCGTGCTGCGCTCGGCTGAATCATGGTCCCCGAGATGTCCATGTTCTAACCCACGGAACCTGGCCCGCGTGACCGCCTATAGCAGGGGAATGTTGCCATTGTGCTTAAGTTCAGGACAGGGGACAGGGAGGTGGTCCTGGATGATCCGTGTGGGACCAGTGTCCTCACAGGGTCCTTACGAGAGGGAGGTGGAGGGATGCTTCAGAAGAGGAAGCAGGACGCGGGAGATCAGACGGGGCTGGAGGAGGCGATCAGGGGCCGGCAGCCCAGGAGCCAGGACACCTTGGACTCGGGAGAGACGGGGAGACGCCTCTCCCCGGAGCCTCCAGAAGGAGCCAGCCCTGCTGATACCTTGACTTGAGCCCCGCGACGCCCCGTGTGAGACGTCTGACCTCCGAACTGTGGGGGGAGTGAGTTGTGCCGGGGGAAGGCACGAAGTGTGTTTCATAATGTGAAAAATATTTCATACTTTAAAGTGTTTTTCAATAACATGTGTCTCGTCCCTAAGTCCGCCCCTGTTTCGGGCTCCTCCTGCTCCTTTTTGGCAAATATCTGTGGCCAAGGCCTGGGGCCTGTGGCCAGACCTTCCCTGTGCTTGGACTGGGCCGTGGGGAACTATGGCCAAGGTGAGGACGTTCTAGTCTCCCTGCTCAAGGCACATGGGAGCCGGTAAGGCCCACATTTCCCAGCCTGGTTATGGGGCGGGAATGAATGGGACCAACCCGACTAGGAATCCGAGAGACTACATTCATGCGCTGCTGTGTGACCTTGGGCAAGACACCTACCGTTTCTGAGCTCAGGCTTCTCGCGTGGACCATAAAAAGCCGCTTCTGATCTTTGCAGCTCCCTTAAGGACGTAGAGCCCATTCCGGGCCTGGTGGGGGCGGGGGGGAGGGGGTTGCGGGCCTAGGGCCTCCTGCTCAGGTGGACGCGGAGACATTTAACGAGTCCGTGTGTGGGGCACCAGGACCTCGGGATGAAAGGAGTGTGGACGCCTGACTCACCTTTATGGCCATTCTGTGCCCTCCGGGGGCTTCCTGCTTCGGCGTGGAGCTGGGGCCGCAGGTCCGGTTTGGCTGCCTCTCGGGAGCCGGGGCTCCAGACCCGTGACCCCAGGGGCAGCCTGGTCCACAGAGTGGGGCCACATGCGGCCAGTGGGACCCAGGCACCAGACCGCGCTCACGCCTGCAGGCAGGAAAAAGCAACGGGAGTGCCATCTTCAAGGTGCTTGTCGCCCTGCTGGGAGAGGGGACTGCCGCTCAGTGTGGTCCCACCGGGCCGCCGCTTTCCAGAAGGGACAGCAGGGGCTCCCAGAGGTGACGTGGCTTCCCTGAGGTCACAGTGCGGTTCACAGCCAGCTCTGCGGGCTTGCAAAGCTGGAGCTCTGGATTAATATGATTAAACGTCCTCTCCTGTTTGTACCTGCCCTGCCCTGCCCCCTCCTGTGCTCTCCTTCTCTGTCCTTTCCTCCCCTGCCCTGCCCTCCCCGCTCCCCTCTCTTGCCCTCTCCTGTCCTCTCTTCTTCTCCCCTCTCCTCCCCTGCCTTCTCCTGCCTTCCCCCGCCCTCCCTTCCTCTCCCCTCCCCTGACCTTCTTTTCCCTCCCCTCCCCTGCCCTTCCCTGTCCTCTCCTCCCCTCCACTCCCCTTCCTTGCCTCCCCTGCCCCACCCTCTCCTGCCTTCCCCTGCCTTCCCCTGCCCTCTCCTGCCCTTCTTTTCCCTCCCCTGCCCTGCCCTCCCCTCCCCTGCCCTTTCCTCTCCTGCCCTCCCCACCCTTCTGCTTCTCTAGGCCGCAGTGAGACCAGGGCCTCGCTGTGTCCTGACTGGTAAACACGAGCCTTTTTCAGTAGTGAGGGGAAGGAGCGTTTGCTCCCACAGCCTATTTAGTTATTTATGTGGAAACGCCTGATTCGGTCTCCTGTCTGTGCCTCTCTCAGAAACCCCATCTCTCCTTCAAGAGGCCATTCTTGACTTCTGTTCACCACCACCACCCCCCCCCGGGTACCCCCAGCCTCGGCAACTTCCCTCTTCCCCCCACCCCCAGTCACCTCCCCTCCCTTCTAGCGTTTACAGGATGGGCTCAGGCCTGCCAGCCTGCGGTGAGCCTCTGAGTCCCCCCAGAGACCCCAGTAAAGATCAGGTGGTGCTCCAGGGCCGGGGGACCTGGGAATCTGTATTTCTAGCAGGTTCCCAGCGTGTCCACTGCCCAGTAAGCTCCCCATCGTCTCTCCCTGCAGGAGGCTTTCAGCCTGCCCCTCACCTGTATTTGCTCTCAGAGGCCACCGGCCGCTTCTGGTGGCTGTTAGTGACCCTAAAAGCTAGTGACCAATTCTCGGTCTGTGCTGTACCCCCGCTGCCCCCAGTTATGTCCCGGCAGCCTTTCTCCCTTCTATAAGCCCCTGCACCGGGCAGTTCCCACCAGACGAGCGGAACCGGAGGGAGAGGGGTGTGAAGGTGCAACGATGGCGGGGCTGGCCGGCCAGCCGGGGTGGGGGTGGGGGGCCAGGATCTGCAGGTGCCCGGCTGTGGCCTCCTCCAGGGAGGCCTCAGCTGTTTTCGGGGCTTCCGGCTGAATGAGCCAGGGCCACACAGATCATCTAGAACCGTCTCCTTACTGAGAGTCACCTCCGCCTGGACCGCAGTCATGTCTGTAGGACACGTTCCCCGCAGCACAGACGGGTGTGGGGCTCGTGGGCGGGAGGGGGGCCACACCTCCATCTGCCTCCCGAGCTGCCCGGGATCCAGCTCCTTCTCTCCTTCGTGCCCTCCCGAGGCTCCACTGGGCCTTGCCTGTCACTGACCCAGCTGCTCCCTTCACCTCCGGGTCTCTCCTTGCCCACAGACACAGCGGTGTGTGGGGCCAGCCCCACACCACTGTCCGGGCGCTGGGCGCAGGCCGGCCTGTCACCCCTGGGCCGGCCCCTCAAGGCCGCAGGCCCCCTACGGAGCCGGGCGGGAGGAGGGCAGAGCTCAGGCGTGGGGCGGGGGGAGGGGGGGCTCCTGTCTCAGAGTCGTTTCCAGGGAGGCAAGCGGGCGAGTTCAATCCGCTTTTTAATAAATGAGTCCTTTGATCTGGCAAAAATGAGTACTTAGCGAGGAGCCAGCGAGTTGGCACCGCGGCGGGCGCTCCGCCTGGCTGAGCGTGTGCCCACCCGGGGCTCTGGAGCCTCAGGAGGTGAAGGCCGTGCTGGGCAGGAGCAGGGTCCCAGAAGGGCCAGGGCGCGTGCTTCCTGGGGCACGGGTGGCATCCCCGGGGACGGGGCGCTTCCTGCCCCAGACTCGGTGCCTGGCTCCTCTCCCCCAACCCCAGTGAGCCTCAGCTTCCTGGGCCATAAATTGGGGCTATCGGCCCTGCGCTCTGGGGGTCTCGGTGTGGCGTGCCACCATGACGCGGACAGAGCGGCAGGGACGTGCCTTACCCGCCCGTCGTTCACCCAGCTCCACCGCTGGTCCGTTCGGTGGCTCTGTGGCCACAGGAAAAGGCACCGGCCTGAGCGCGCTCATCTGCCAGCTGGAGACCCGCTCTGGCCCGCTCCAAAGCCCCCCCGCAGTCCCCCCCCTCCGTGGCCACCTGGCGGCCGCGCCCTATGTCATCGTCAGGGCCTCCCCTTCGCGAGCCTCCGTGCCCAGGAAGGTGCCTGGGGGCTTGGCGTCCCCTTAATCCCGACCAGCCCCTCCAGGTGTCCTCAATAATCCAAGTGGAAACTTAAAACGCGTGCTTCTGAGGCTGGCGCCCCTCGGGCAGCATCTCTCCCGTGGACAGGCTCCCCCTTTAAGGTGCGTGGAGCCTCGTGGTCCTGTGCCCTGTTCCAACAACGACGGCACCGGTGATCACACCAACGGAGGCGAGAAAGACAGGAGGGGGGAAGGGGGAGGGGGCCGTACCCATTTCAGAGCCGGGGACCCTGAGGCCCAAAGAAAGGAAGCCGCAGCCTGGGAGCAAGTGTGGCCCTTAGCCTGCTGTTCACATCGGGGCTCGAGTAAAGAGTCCCCAGCATACTCCCGGCTGCCGGGTGGGCGGATTCCAACAGCGGGAGGTGGGGCACGGGGGACTCCCCCCCCCCTCCCTTGGGCTGTGCCAGGAGAACAGCCAGGCAGGGCTCAGGGCCCTTGATGGCGGCGGGGTGGGGGGTACCTAGGCATTCTGGAATCCCAGCGTCTTGGGACCGGGACAGAACAGGGCATGGGGACTGGCTCCGGCATGGGGGCCAGCTGGGGTCCTCCTGGAAGTTTCCAGGCTGTGCCTTGGGCCTTCGTGATCACCAGGGGCCGTTGGCGGTATCCGCGGACCCATCTCTGGCTGTGTCTGACTCGGTGGTGTTTGGGGCTTGGCTGCTGGGTTCTGAGCTTTTCTTCCTTCCTTTGATTAGTCATTCAACAAACATGTATGAAGCCTGGCTCCAGGCTGGGAGGTTAACAAGGGTTTTTGGTCAAGGAGCTCCCAGTCTGAGCACCAGATTTAGAAAACAGTTTTCCAGGAGCCAGCACTAAGGCGGGGGGGGGGGGGGGGGGGGGGGGGGAGGGGTTCCTCGGGGCGGGGGGTTGGTGCCCAGAGCTGCTCCAGGAACTCCTGGACAGGACAGAGCATCACAGCCCAGTATGCACCCGGCCCGCTTGCCCGAGCTGTAGCCACGCTGCCCTTGGACTCCCCTTCAGGATGGGCCCTCCAGCACAGCAGCATGCTCAGGGGACCGACAGGCGGGGGCCGTGCACGCAGGGAGACCTGGGGTCCTGGAGCGGAGGGTGTGGCCCCTGGCCCCACAGGCTCTTTTTCCGGGGGACACTTGGGGAGGGCCGGAGCTGGGGGCGGGGGCGGGGATGTAATCCAGGGCCCAGGGCCGGGGTGCCGTGTGCCCGGGTCTCAGGTGTGGCTGACGTCCATCTGATGCTTGAAACGGTTTCAGGAGGTGGTATTTTTACTCTGCGCCTTACACGCTGGTATTTTTATTCTATCCCATTTCCTTTTTAAAAGTTGTTCTCCTGTGGGATATGTCCCCGAGTTTGAGAGACCTGGGGCAGAGGACAGTTCAGGCTGTTCCCACCTCCGAGATTTGGGGGTGCCAGAAGCGTCCCTGGACCCCCGTTCATCTTTGCCCCGAGACCAAGAATGCACGAAGCCAGCCCCCTGCACCCCTCTCGGCCTCCTGTGTCCTCGGTCACCCAGCCCCTCCGCCCACACCTCTGCAGCGGCCGGTGGTGGGTCAGTGGTCCTTTTTCAACACGGTCAGAAGAGACCCAGCATCAGAATAAAGATCTCGACCGATGGACGTAGGACCGCAGGAGGGTCCCTTCCTGTTCCTGAAGCTTCCTGCTTCCAGGCTGTCCCCTCACGCCCCCCACCCCGCTCACCAGGCAGGGACTGAGAAAGAGCCCACCGGCCCTCCCTCCCCCTGCCCGCTTTACCCTCACCGTGTCCTGCTTCCCAGTCTCGGAACAACAGGTGTTTACCCTTCTTGGTCTCCAGAGCTCACACCTCCCTCTGCACCTGTCTTCGCTCAAAGCAGCCATTTGTATTAAGTCGGTCAACCTCCTTTGCATGATGAGGGGTACCCCAGGGCCCCCTGGGCTTTCCGGGCCGTTTCGAGGGACAGTTTCATGTGGAGGGGAACAATACAGACCACGGATGACAGCATGTCAACATCTGGGTGTGATTCGGGGCAGCTGACTTAGCCCCTCCGTGCCTCAGTCCTCTCATCCGCAAAATGGGTACATAATAGCAGAAGCTACCTCATGGGCGTGTCAGGAGGGGCGAGCAAGTTAAGATTCGTAAAGCATTTGAACAGCGCTTGCTGTGTGAAATCAGATGATGTCGAACAATTGTCTTAAAGCGTGGCTGTAAGGAGACGTAAAATCATCTAGGCCTTATTGGGCGGGTCCTTAGAACACAGTGTTCTAAGCATGTGTGTCTGAGGCCATATTCCCCCCCCCCCCCCCGAGAAGTGGCTACGGTCATTATGACCATTTTACAGATGACAGAGTGGTGCCCAGAGAGGTTTAGTAACTTCCCCGTGGCCACACAGCCCCTAGTGAAGGAGTCAGTTCCTGAAGCAAGGTGAGCTTCATAGAAGGAGGCTGAGTATTCCGGCTGCTGTCGCTTGAGGACCAGTGAGGCAGTTGTGCAGAGCTCGGCCAGTGGGACGTGGGGCCCACAGCAGCTCATCCCGCGAGCATCGCAGGTTTTAGCAGTCGGGCAGGTGTTTGAGTGAGGTCAAGGCTGCGCAGGTGGCCCGGGCCCGGCCCAGGGGGCTGTCACGAGCAGAGCGGCTACCATGAGGGACCACGAGGCCCCCGTGCACCCGCTCCCCTCTCCTGGAGGGCCACTTTGGCACCCAAGGGATTTAGCTGCCTCTGGCGTCATTTCCCCCCCGGAGCCGGGCACTTGTCACGTAATTCCCGTGCTGTTTGCTGTGACTGCCGCCGATTATCCCCCTGACGATTTGTCCTCGAGTCTACCCGGGCGTCGAAGCCAAGCTAGCAGGCCTGTCGTTCCCTTCGTAGGGCATCTCTGTCCTCCGGAGGAGGGGCACACGGGGGCCCCCCGTGGCTCCCCTGAGCAAGCGGCGTGCAGACTGCCCGGGCCCTCGTGGCCTGCGTCCGGCCGTCCCTGGAGGCCCCCTGCTTGCTTCCCTCCTTTATACGCCCTCCCGCCTCAGTCAGCCAGGACTCCGGCCCCTTGCTTCCCTTCCATCTTTCCGGGGAAGGCAGCAGCCAACAGCCCCGAAAATCGCCGCCCCCTCGAGGCCCCTTCCATCCTCGGATGTCTGTCCCTGGACCTGGGTGTGTGCACCTGTGGGTGGCCAGGGAGAGAGAAAACGAGGGTTCCTTCCCATCTTTCCCTTTAGTCTTCCTTTTGAAGGAAGGGACTTGAAAGTCCTTTGCCGGCCAGATTCTTCGATTCTCGGGTTGCGTCCTGACGCAAGACCGCGTTCGGAGTTGCGTTTTCGAGGGGTTTCTCGTGTGCCCGCGGACCCGGAATGAGGGGCCGTGCTAGCATGGGCCTTCCCGGAACTCACCCCGTCTCGCTCGCTGCTGAACCCTCAGCGCCGAGAACAGTGCCTGGCACAGGGCAGGGGCAGAAAAATTGTCTACAGTTAACGACTGGGGCCGTTTTGTTCTCGGATGCCCCCCCCCCCCGCCCCCACGCATACCCGGCACCGCTTGGAGCGCACGCTGGGGGCTTTGGGAAGCTTAGGGAACCTCCCAGTCTCAGCAGGTGAGGCCGAAGCCAAAGTCGAACTAAAGTGTACAAGTTACCTGAAAATTAGCGGGCGCGCAGGGCCAGCTCCCGAGGCCGCTGTCCACGGGGCGTGCTCTGCATTCGGACTCAGCCTGCTCTCCAGGTGTAGGGCTGAGGGGCGCCGGGCAGGGCCGGGCGGGGGATCCTGGAGGCCGATTAGCCCCCTGCTCCCCGCTCCGCCCACCCCGTTATCCCTCCAGGCTGGGTACGCAGCCTCTCTGGGCCTCCAGACTCCGTTCGGCGTCTGGAAAATGAGCATGATGATGACAGGGTCTGCCTCAACGGGTTGTTGCGAGGGCTAAGTGAATTAAAATACGTGGAAAGTACTTAAAGAACGGTGCGGAGCGCAGAGCAGATGCTATCCCCGTGTTTATTATTATTTTATTGCAGTTACGGTTATTATTCTCCCGCACGCTCAGTGGAAACCTTTCCGGCTACGGAGAGACGGTCCGCCGCCGTGTACCGGATCGTGCGGATCCTTGTACGTTTCCTGGGACCCCCGTGATTAACATGTTGTAACGTGTGCGTTTCAAGCCGGCACCGGCTTCAGGAAGCAGGGCCTCGCCGTGGTGGCTGGCCCCCCGCTCGGATGGCCTCTCCCTGGGGGCTGCGGGACACCAGGGACACGCGTCCGGGGGAGAGTCAGCAGGGCCCCTGCCTGCCGGCGGACTGCAAGCGCAGGGGGCAGGTGAGCGAGCGAGGCCGTGCGCGCGCCCGCGTGCCTGTCGGCCCCGCCTCCAGCCCCGGTCCTGACACGGTGGGCGGGGCCGGGCCGAGCTGCCACCGAGCAGATGCGACGTCCCGGGAGGCTGTTTGCTGTGGCTGTCACCATGTTTCCACGATCCTGTGACAGAAACCCTGCCCCGACGTTAATTTACATTACAGCCAGTGCACCCCCCGACGTGTGTTTTTAAAGGGTATAATTTCTATCAACTTCAATTAGAGCTATTTTTATTTTTGTCACTCTGAAGAATTTCCCCGCGGTTAAGCTGTCGTTTTTCACTATAATACCCCTGGCAAGGGCTGGGGAAAAAAAAAAATTAATAGTCTAGTGATCACTTAGCTAATGCACTGTCAGCACTTGATAAACTGACTGCCCTGGGTGAGACGGCCCAGTTCCTTCCACAGTAATTATGTCATGTTCACCTGCAGCGGGCAGGGCCCCTCTGGTGGAGGTGCGGGGCTCCCCACGGAGCCCAGGGCAGGCACTCCCCCCCAAATCTGTCTTTGCGGTAATTTAGGTGCCCCAGGGTGGACGTCTGCCCATCTTTCTGGCTGTGTGGCGTTTGACAGGTTGCTAAACGTCTCTGATCCACTTTGGAGAAGGGAGCATACCATAAAGGTTACCGCTCATGAACCCCCTGACCTCCCTAGCTCGGGGCAAGAAAGGAGGTGAGGCCAGAGGGCAGGTGCATGGGGAGCACGGTGCCTGGTAAACGGGGGCACCGGGGCCATCCGTGCACGGACAGAGGGATGTTTGCGAGCCCCGGATGAGGCGTGGCAATTAAACCAGGCACCCGCTCCGAACACAGGAGGGGCAGGCATGGGGCTCTGATGGGCCGTGAGCCTGGTGTGGGGACAGAGGGAGCGGCCGCACCTGCAGGAACGGGCCTTCCGTCACCTGAGTCAGGTGCAATAAAGAGGAAGGACCCGCCCTTGTGTCCAGCGCCGTGGCGAGGCTCCAGGGATTGTGTGGTGTGGCCCCTGTGTGGCTACGTTCACACAACATGCTGGAAGTGATGGCCGCAGGAGGACACGGTGGGAGAGTGTCACAGAGCGCGCCCGTGACCCAGCTACCTGTGTCTGCACCGTGGCGGTGAAGGCAGGGGCCAGCGGTGACGCCACATGGGACAGAGTGCGTGCACACACATGCACACACGCACACACGCACAGGCCAGGCTGGGGTGGCATCCTGTGATGGCCTGTGATGTGGGGCCACGATTTTGTAAGATGTCCTCCTGGGGGAATAGCAGGAAAGGGGACGCCAGGTCTCCGTATGACTTCTTGCAATCACATGTGAATCTGTAAGTGTCTCAACAGAAAACATTAAGATTAAAACAAAAACAAAAGCTGGGTCACATCTCTCTGGGCTCCCTCCAAACGACAGCCACAGCCTTTTACGGGACCCAGGAGGCCCCCTGAAATGTCACCCCTTTGCTTCCCTTGATCTCTGGCCCCACAGGCCCCTTGCTGTTCCTCAAACACACTGGGCACACTCCTGCCTCAGGGCCTTTGCATGGGATGTTCCCTATGCCTGGAACCGTGACCTTACGCGTCCATGTCGTCCCTTCCAAGACTCAGATGTCTCCTCCATCCGCCGTGTTGGGGACATCGTGGCAGGGCCTGGGGTTACCGAGTGCCGCCGGTGGGGAGGGTAACAGTCTGGGCAGGTGTGTGGCAATAGGGGTGAAGACACTATGGGAGGAGGGCTGGGGGGGGCGGCCAACTCCTCCTGGGGAGGGGAGCTGGGGACACAGACCACGGAAGCGGGCACACCCTTGGCTGAGGAGGAGGCAGAGGATATGGGGGGAGACATTTCAAGCAAGAGGGAGGCACGGGGCATTGGCGGGGTGGGAGGAGGCCTCGTGGGCATTGACGGTGGCTTCTGCCCCGAACCCTGAAGCGAACCTCGGCCCTGCCCCTGGGGAGCCAGCACCATGTACAGATGGGGAGGCCAAAGCCCAGAAAAGTAGAGTCACTTGCCTGCAGGCACACAGCTCTTAGGCGGCCGAGCTGGGATGTGAACCAGGCAGGATGGTTTCTGCAGCTGCCCTCAGCCCCTGCAGGACGCCTGGAGGAGAGAACGGAGGGTAAGGAGTCCAGTGGTACTCGTGTGGGTGACAGGTGCCTCAGGACACGTCAAACTAGATAACCAGCCTGGCCCCACCGTTCCTACTTCTCCTAGCCTTGCCTCTGCCCCCGTCAAGGCCTCAGCTCCCCTCCTCCCACAGACCCCTCTTCCCCCGCCTTTTGGGAATAGCGGCAGACGGTACACCCCGTTCCCCACCGCCTGCGGCCGCGCAGCCTCCTTGCTGCTTCTAGAACAGAGATCCGCAAAGCGCAACCCGCGGGCCACATCCATCAGGCAGCCTGTTTATGTACAACCCATGAACTAAACGTGCATTTTACGTTTTTAAAGTTGCAAAAAAAAAAAAAAAATCAAAGGAAAAAAATTTCATGATGCGAAAATTATACGAAATTCAAATTTCCGTGTCCGCAAATAAAGTTTTATTGAAACAGCCACACACTCTTATTTTCATGTGGTCTAAGGCTGCTTTAGCGCTACGATGCCAAAGTTGAGTAGGTTCAACAGAGACTATAATGGTCCTTAAAACCAAAAATACTATCTGGCTTTTTCAGGAAAGGTTTGTAAGCATGCTCCCACCTCAGCGCTGTCACATTTACTGTTCCATCTACCGGCCACACCCTTCCCCCACATACCTATCTCCACGGCTAGCTTCCTTGTTTCCTTCAGGTCTCTGCATAAATGGCCCCTGTCCCTGGGGCCGGCCTATGGAGAACTCTAACTTTACTCACCCACCCCCCTACCTAGGCTCTTCTATTTGCCTTCCTGGCACTTTCTACAAACTGACACATGAATATGCCTGTCACTCCAACCTCTCCAACAGGAAATTTAACTGTTTTGTTTGCTGCTGTATCCCAGGCACATTGTAGGCATCAGGTGCTTAATATATGTTTATTGGATGGATGGGTGGATGGATGGATGGATGGATGGATGGATGGATGGATGGACGGACAGATGGCCAGCCGGATGGATGGATGGATGGATGGATGGATGGATGGATGGATACATAACCAAATGGATGGATGGAGAGATGGATGGATGGATGGACAGATAGCCAGATGGATGGATGGATGGATGGATGGATGGATGGATGGATGGACGGACAGATAGCCAGACAGATGGATGCAGGCATTAGGTGCTTAATATATGTTTGTTAGATGGATGGATGGATGGATGGATGAATGGATGAACAGATGGCCAGCCAGATGGATGGATGGATGGATGGATGGATGGACGGACAGATAGCCAGACAGATGGATACAGGCATTAGGTGCTTTATATATGTTTGTTAGACGGATGGATGGATGGATGGCCGGATGGATGGATGGATGGATGGATGGATGGATGGATGGACGGACAGATGGATTGATGAACAGATGGCCAGCCAGATGGATGGATGGATGGATGGATGGATGGATGGATGGATGGACTGATAGCCAGACAGATGGATGGATGGATGGATGGATGGATGGACAGATGGACAGATGGCCAGCCAGATGGATGGATGGATGGATGGATGGATGGACGGACAGATAGCCAGACAGATGGATACAGGCATTAGGTGCTTTATATATGTTTGTTAGACGGATGGATGGATGGATGGCCGGATGGATGGATGGATGGATGGATGGATGGATGGATGGATGGATGGATGGACGGACAGATGGATTGATGAACAGATGGCCAGCCAGATGGATGGATGGATGGATGGATGGATGGATGGATGGATGGATGGATGGACTGATAGCCAGACAGATGGATGGATGGATGGATGGATGGATGGATGGATGGACAGATGGACAGATGGCCAGTCAGATGGATGGATGGATGGATGGATGGATGGATGGATGGATGGACAGATGGCCAGCCAGATGGATGGATGGGTGGATGGATGGATGGATGGATGGATGGATGGATGGATGGATGGACAGATAGCCAGATGGATGGATGGATGGATGGATGGATGGATGGATGGATGGACAGATAGCCAGACAGTTGGATGCAGGCTTTAGGTGCTTAATATATGTTTGATGGATGGATGGATGGATGGATGGATGGATGGACTGATAGCCAGACGGATGGATGGATGGATGGATGGATGGATGGATGGATGGATGGACAGATGGCCAGCCAGACGGATGGATGGATGGATGGATGGATGGATGAATGGATGAACAGATGGCCAGCCAGATGGATGGATGGATGGATGGATGGATGGATGGACGGACAGATAGCCAGACAGATGGATGCAGGCATTAGGTGCTTAATATATGTTTATTAGATGGATGGATGGATGGATGGATGGACGGACAGATAGCCAGACAGATGGATGCAGGCATTAGGTGCTTTATATATGTTTGTTAGACGGATGGATGGATGGATGGCCAGATGGATGGATGGCCAGATAGATGGATGGATGGATGGATGGATGGCCAGACGGATGGATGGATGGAGGATGGACAGATAGACAGGTGGGTGGGTGCATGGTTTGTTGGATAGGTGGATGGGGTGGATGAAAAGCTAGGCTGGGCCTAATCACATGTCTCTTGGATGCCACGTGGAGAGTCAGAACTTTGGTAAAGGGTTTTACGTCAGCAGGATGAGTGATGTTTTGGGAAGATCACTCAGACCAAGCCATGGCTGGGGATGGAGTGGGCCGGGCTGTATGCCCAGAGACTGATGGGAGGCTGTCTCCCTGGGAAGTGGGCCTCGGCAAGGGTAGGATAAGGGGACCCCGGGAGAACCGGGGTGTCAGACAGAGATCGGTCCAGCTCCCCGTGCCAGCCTCCAGCAGGTGGCCCTCCAGGTTGATGCCAAGGACTCGGGGGCTCCATGTCCCCGGGGGCTCTTGCCTGGGCTGGACTGGGTCACTGACAGCACTCTGTTGCCTGCAAGGCATTAGGGAGCGCTCTTGCCTCTGGGAACAGGAGACTCCTGCATGCAGCTTTCTGCCCTGTCCCAGGCCATGAGAGGGAATCGCTGCCTCAGAGGCCTTCCTTGGGGGAGGGAGCCAGGGACCTGCCTTCTAGAATGTTCCCTCTGGCCGCGAGAGCAGCAGAAGCGGGGCCTGCCTGCCTCTGGCCAGTTCCCACTGGCCCGCCTGCGGTCCGGATACCTCCCAGCCTCCCTGTGACCCCACCCTTCCTGGCCACACCTGCCCCACCCAGATGTGTCTCCCGAGGCTCCTGGTGCATTAACGGCAGACTCTGGCTTTCCAGTAAGGCTCTCCGAGACATCTCACGCCACCTGCCCATCCCACAAAATGTGGCCAACGCCAAGTTACCCTCTCTGGGCCTTGGTTTCTTCATCTGTATAACGGAGCCTAACAGTTGCTCCCGTCCCCACCCCCACCCCCCACCCCGACCCGAGGAAGTCTAAGGTTTAATGGGCCGACACCTGCCAAGATTAGCAAGAGGCCTGGCCCCTGTAGGTGCTGTGGGTGCACAGCTGCCACCAGAGCCGATAGGCAGGCGAGCCTCGCACTTTACGGTCGTGCCGCACGAGCTTTCCACCCCGGCCCTTCGGAGACACCGTGTTCCCGGCTTGGCAAGAAACCCCCGCTTTATCTGAACCGGGAGGTTCTTCGGCCCCAGCAGCCCCAGGCCTTGATCCGGAGACTTTCTTTTTGCAGCAGGTGGAGTTGGGGTCCCTCGTCTCCCGGGCTTCCGGTGTGTCAGGCTGTGCTAGGCTGAGTCCTTGTGACCGCCCAGGCTGTGGGTGTGGGTCTCCGCACCCCCCTTTTACGGGTGAGGAAGCTGAGCAGGCTGGGCGACCTCCGTCTGCCTCCCGTCCTCTGAGCCTCAGTTTCCCCCTCTGTACCGCAGGTTAGTCATACTCCCCCACCTGAAGGCGCAGCTCTGGGGAGTGGTTCTGTGCATGCTTCGCAGATCGTCCAGGTGGGGAGTCGTGACCCTCTGTCCCCTTACGTGCTTGTGGCAAGCTGTCACCTGGCTAGACTCGAAGCCGGGGACAGAACCTGGCTTTCATTTTTCTGAGTCCTGGATCACGTGTCCGCTTGGACTTCTCTTGTCCTCCAGGCTGGACGAGCCTGGTGCCTCTCCCCCTCCTTCCAGCCCCTGAGAGGTGGGAGCACCTGGGAGGGCTCAGGTGGGGAGGAGAGTCAGATCGAGACCCCCGGCCGAGCCGGCGACCCTCCCCACCCCACCCCCACCGCCCCGGTGCTGCAGCCGAGCGCCCCTAATTGCTGTCACAGATGCGGCAGCCACCAGCCTCTCCAGCACGATCTGCTGTGTCGCGTGAGCTTAATTAGTCCCTGATTACTCATTTACTGGGTGCTGTGTGTATTCCACATCTAATAACTTTCCAATTACGCCCGGTCTGCGCCGCACATTTAATAACCCTTTAGTTGTCTGCTTATCGGGGCCTCTGCATTCAGCAGCCCAGTCTCCCCCTGACCCGGAGCCTTAGCGTTCCCTTTACTGCAGTGTTTGGAGTTCTCTGCTTGCCGTTACGGGGCTGTTACAGGGAATTAAGGGGCGTCAAATTCCGTGTTTGGGCCTCTGATGCACCAGCTCGCGGTGCAGAACAGGGAATCCCACCAGACAGAGCACATTATCTTTGGGGGTGGGAAGGGGGAAGGGCGCCCCCACGGCAGGGCTGCGCCGTGTCCCCTCACTTCCCTCCCGGGCAGGCCTGTGACCCCCGTGTCCCCCAACAGGCAAGAGGTCTCCGGCCGGCTCAGCAGGCGCCCCTTAGCCAGGCCCACCCAGCCTCCCAGCCAAGGCTCACCTCCGGCCATCCCTGTTTGGGAGGGAGGTGACTTTCCTCCCGAGCTCGGCTTCCTGCCTTCGCCCGATTTTTCCCTGGGGCAAAGGGAAGGCCGTGTTCTTTTGCGCCATCGGGACCCTGGCGTCTCCTCCTCTCCTGCAGCCCCACACCCTGTCTCCTTCTCTCAGCCTCGCTCCCGTGACAGATCGGTCACAGCCCATCAGCAAACCCACTGCCGTTTTCCCACGGCACAAACTTGCGTTCTGGAGACCGCGGTCCGGCCTTGCCGTGTGTCTGCTGTGGCCGTGAGTATGGGAACCAGGCCCTGCTAGTATTCAGTGGGAGGCAACTGTGTGCCACGCACTGGTGGGTCTAGGTGCTGGACAGAGGCCACAGCGCTGGCCTGATTCTCAGCTGTCATTGTGACCAGCTGGGGGACCTGGGGCCACTGTCTTGACCTCTCTGTGCCTCAGTTGCCTCCTCTACAAGGTGGGAGTTAAGGTAGGGCTGTTGGAAGGATTCAATGGGCCGTGGATGTCAGGCGCTTGGTGGGCCCCTGGCGTATAGCAGGTGCTCAGGAAATCTAGGGTAGGCATCACTCGCCCATTTTCCAGAAGTGTCACCTGAGCTCAGAGCAGTCATGATTGCCTGTCACCCTTACTTATGGCAGCAGCTAAGCAGCTCAGTCCCACATCTGCTTTATTCGAGGCCGGCACAGCTGGCTTCCTGGCGTGCCTCCTGAGCCCACTTGGAAGAAAAATAAGATTCAGGGTCGTGGTGGAAAGTGGAGGGACCCCTGCCCCAGTGACTGCAGGGACTCCAGGCCGGCAGTCGGGGCTCCAGGCCGGCAGCAGGCAAGGGGGGCCTGGAAGGTGGCCCTCCTGGCTGCGGCCCAAACCACCCAGAGGCCAGGCGGGCCCTCCAAGGCACCAGAGCCTTCCCCAGCACACAGCCCTCCGGGCTTCGTGGGGTCCGCCGGCCGCCGCACCCCTTTTCCTCTTGCTCCTAATGCTTCTGTTTGCAGCTCATGAGACCAGCTGCCATTTCTTGAGCACCTACTACGTGCTGCGTACCTTTAGCATCCGATTCTCCCCACTGTCCCTTTGGGCAGTAGACGCTCACCGCGATCACGCCCACTTTATGGGAGACGGGACTGAAGCCCGGCGAGGCTAAGTCACTTGGCTGAGATCTCCCAGCCGGGGAGGGTGGCCGGGACCCAGCGTGCACCCACGCGGGGAGACTGAGAGGTGGGGGTCTGGCTGGGCCCCCCGGGAGGGAGGCGGATGCGGGCTCTGCCACAGAGGCTGCCGGAGGGAGAAATCCTGGTGTCCTGCCCAGCCTCTGGGCTGCTCATCCCTCAAGCTGGAACTTCCCCGGTTTTCAAACATACATGCCGTGCAGGCTACAACACGGATGAGCCCGGGACGCGTTGCTGAGCGAAGGGGCCGCATACCGGAGGGTGGCATATGAATGGCAAATGTCAGAACAGGCAAATCTGCGGAGACAGAAAGGCGACCGTGGCCGCCAGGGCTGGGGAGGGACGACAGGTGACTGTCAGCGGGTCGGGCCGCTATTTGGGGTGACGAGAATGTTCTGAGATGGATTCTGGCGGTGGTTGTGCGACTCTGAGTGTGTTAGAAGCCCCTGAATTGTATGCTTTAACTGGGTGAATCGTGTAGTTACGTGAATAGCTCAGTAAGACGGTTTTTAAATTTTTTTAATGTTTATTTATATTTGAGAGAGAGTGTGTGAGCAGGGGAGAGGCAGAGAGAGGAGGAGACAGAATCTGAAGCAGGCTCCAGGCTCCGAGCTGTCAGCACAGAGCCCAACGCGGGGCTTGAACCCACAGACCGTGAGATCATGACCTGAGCCAAAGTAGGACGTTCAACCGACTAAGCCACCCGGGCGCCCCACAATAAGATTATTTTTTAGAACAATCCCCCCCCCCCCCCCCCAACCGACTGCTCCGAGATACTGCTGATTTCCAGGGTCCCCAGGCAGGGAACAGGGTATGCCCCAGGCCCCGTCCTAATAGTCCTTTAAATGGAGACAGGCCCTGGGGTTGGAACTCTTGGCTGTGTAGAGAGGGCACTGTGAACGTGTGGGTTCAGATGCTTTTGTTTAGTCAAGAATTGTCATCCGTTCGGCTTTGAAACCTGAGGAAAGGGGACTTCACCTCCGCTCGATGGTCTGGCTGGAACCTTGGCCTCCACCTAACGTGAGCCGACACGAGATAATCCGTATTCACAGGACCACACGCACCCGGCAGCCTTGTCCGTCCGTTAATACTGACTGGGCCCCACCAGGAGTCACGGGCAGCTGCTGCTGAGCACGGAGAAAGGGGGTGAAATCCTTTTACCTCCCGGAGGAGCTAGCCCAGAGCGGGGACTGGCCTCCGGGCCCCTCGTGCTTCTGGCACACCGCGGTGCCAAGGAACATTTGTGTCTGGGCCCGGCACTGTTCAAGAGCTTGATGTGTTGTATCAGTTAGTTATCCACAGCTGCTGCGTAACAAGTTTTAGCAGCTTTTAGCAACACATTTATCGTAACACGACGCGGCCGGGTCCTGCGCTTGGGGCCTCACGGGCTGCCAGTGGAGGCGACGGCCGGCCGCGTGCTCATCCGGAGACTCAACAGGTTCACTCAGGCTGTTGGCAGAATTCATTTTCCTGGGGGACACTGGGCTGCTACGAGCTCCCACGTACAAGTGTTTGCGTGAATGTGGGTGTGGGGTTCTCTTGGATACCTACCCGGGAGAGGAGTCGCTGGGTCACGTGCTAACGCTCCGTGTGACCTCGGAAGCAGTTGCCGGCCCAGTCTCCAAAGCAGCTGCCCCATTTTACAGTCCTACCAGCAGCATCTGAGGGTTCACACGGTGTCGTAACACGTTTTGCACTAGTTGCCAACGCTTAATAATCATGAGAGTGCGGCTCTTAAAAGTGGATTCACAGCCTCCTCTCGAAGAATCAGACCTGGCAAGATGGAGCTCTGTCCCCTCCATGTAATGCCCGTGGCCCCGAGACCGTTGCCATCCCCCTCCAGTCTCAGCTACCCAGTACCTTGTTCACACGTCACTCTCCTGGTCCCTCAGGGATGAGTTCGAATGTCTCATCCCTCCCCTCCCCCCTCCCTTTCAAAGCCTGCTCCCTTTGAAGGCTTTGTTCAAACTCCACCTGCTCCAGGAAGCCTGCCTGGATTTCCCCAGCCCCCGGGAGGGCTTCTAGGTCCCACAGTGCTTGTCGTCCGCACCCCTCTTGCCCAGTCAAAGCCTCTTTTGCCGCCTGTCCGTCTCTGCTGGAAAGCCATGGCCCCCAGTTGGTGTGTAACAGCTGAATCTTCTCCCAACTGCTTGGGTTCAAATCCTGATGCCTCCAGTTACAGGTAGGAGCCCAGGTCACTTTGTCTCTTCATGCCTCTGTGTCCTGGTTTGTGACAGGGCTGTTGGGAGGATTAAGCGTGACACATAGGTGCTCAGTAAGCGGGGTCCCCCTGCCCACAGCTCCCCCTTCTGGGAGCCACCCCTACCCTCCAGGGGCAGCCCCGGGCTGCCTTCCCCCAGCAGGACCCTGGTCCCCAGGCTCCAGGAGGAGAAGCAGGAGGGGGACCTCTCCCCTCTCTCCCTTCCACCAGCCCGTGGGCAGGGGTCAGAGCCCGGGCCCCCCACCGCCCGCCTCCCCTGCCCGCCAGCCCACCCCGGGGGGCTTTCAAGAACGCGGCCCTGTTTGGCCAGGTGCCAGCCCCGTGGAGAGTCCCCAGGCTGGCTGGACAAGCCATCCTGTGACTAACGGTGGCCCCAGCGGCCTGCGCCTGGCAGAGTTCCCCCAGGTGACGAGGACAGGACTGTAAGAGCAGCTAACACCCAACAAGACGGGGTACGGGTGCGGCTCCGGGGTCCCTGCCGTGCTGATGGGCCCCCGGCCCCTGAGCGAGCGAGCCAGCGAAGGAAGTGTGCTGGGCTGGGGTGCCGCCTCCTCCTGGCTCCAGCCTAAGCCGCCAGCACGCCCGTGGGATTTGCGGGGGCTGTGGTCTGGGCCGTGTCACCATATGGATCCCATAAATTAAAGCATGCCCGGAAACAAACGGTAAACGTATCGCCGCTTGCAGGGAGGGCTGGCGGGGCCCCGGCTCGCCCGGGGGATTCTGGGCCATCCATCTCTCTTTGGGCACTTTGGTTTCGTGGCATTAATCCCTAACTGGATCAACATGGAGTTGTTTTCCGACAGCCATACCGGCCCTGGGGCTCAGAGGCGGGAAGTGGGGGGTCGCCAGTGGCAGGGACTGGGCCCCCAGGCACTCGGGGCAGGGCCTGGCTCCCCCAGGTTGGAGGTGTTGAAGTCCTGTGGGTTGGGTCGACCCCGCCTCCGAGTCTAGCGGCTCTGAGGCCTCTGGCTCCTCCGCGCCCCTCTCTGAGCCTCGGTTTCCCCAGATGTGGGAGAGGGTGAGGCAACCCGCATAGTCAGGGTCAGAGAGACAGAAAGTGGGATGGTGGGTGTCGGAGGGTCTGGAGACTTAGAGCACACCAGGTACGAAGTGTCTGTTTGGGCGAGAAAGTTCTGGAAATGGGTGGAGGTGACTGTTGCCCATGGTGAGCAGTACACTTAAAAATGGTCAAGATGGGGGGCGCCTGGGTGGCGCAGTCGGTTAAGCGTCCGACTTCAGCCAGGTCACGATCTCGCGGTCCGTGAGTTCGAGCCCCGCGTCGGGCTCTGGGCTGATGGCTCAGAGCCTGGAGCCTGTTTCCGGTTCTGTGTCTCCCTCTCTCTCTGCCCCTCCCCCGTTCATGCTCTGTCTCTCTCTGTCCCAAAAATAAATAAACGTTGAAAAAAAAAATTAAAAAAAAAAGATGGTCAAGATGGTAAATTTTATGTGAGATGTATTTTACCACAGGGGAAAAAAAAGACAGGACGCCTGGGTGGCTCAGTGGTTAAGCGTCCACCTCTTGATTTCCGCTCAGGTCGCCATCTGGGCTCTGTGCTGACAGCTCGGAGCCTGCTTGGGATTCTCTCTCTATCTTTGCCCCTCCCCCGCACACGCGTTTTCTCTCTCTCGAATAAATAAACTTTAAAAAAAAAGAAAGCAAGGGACTCCTGGGTGGTTCCGTCCGTTGAGCGTCTGACTTCGGCTCAGGTCACGATCTCGCGGTCCGTGAGTTCGAGCCCCGCGTCGGGCTCTGTGCCGACGGCTCAGAGCCTGGAGCCTGTTTCAGATTCTGTGTCTCCCTCTCTCTCTGCCCCTCCCGTGTTCATGCTCTCTCTCTGTCTCAAAAATAAATAAGTGTCAAAAAAATTAAAAAAAATAATAATAATAAATAAATAAAAATTTTTGAGAACGAAGACACGGGTGGGGGATGGGCTGACCCCCTGCAGAGCGGACTGAAGCTTCGCTAAGTTAATTGTTACGGTTATAATTAACTAGCACGTAGTTATTGCCAACTCCTGGCAGGAGCTGAGGGGGCTCAGGGAGCAACGGGGCCAGCGGGTGCGACCCCAGTACCCAGCGGCCAGCCCGGTGGCCTCGGGCAGGGTTCACTGGGCAATCTTCCCACTGGTTTTGCTGGGGACCGGCCCTGTGCCGCCCTGAGCCTGCCCAGCTGAGTCCTTGATGGCCAAGCCGGGCCATCGCGGGGGCGGGGGCAAGAGTGGCGTCCGGGGGCCCACCCACTGGGCACCTCTGGGCAAGTGTGCCCAAGACTCACCATGTCCCCTCCTGTCCTTCCAGGTCACCTCTGCATCTCTGGAGGCGTCGACAGCCGTCCACCCCCCAGCCAGGGAGCCTGAGCCCCGGCCAGGCGCCCCAGCAGAGAGCACGCCCAGAGGCCCCAGGACAGCCCAGGAGCCGGGGCCCGCCCGCTGTCAGCAGAGCGGCTTGGACGGGGCCGGAGCAGACCCCGCAGGCGCAGGTAGACGCGGGCGCTTTTCCGTCCCCGGGTGCCGGCGCGGCTCATGCCGTCCCCGGCAGGGAGGGCGGCTCCCAACACGGAGCTCGGGCACAGACCTCCGCCCCGCGGTCTCTCCGCATGGCTCCGGTCTCCCTTAACTCGCGTTGGGATTTTCTCGTTCACGCTCCTCGCGTGGTGGTTTGACCAGAATCCCTTGCTTCCTGACTCTCTCGTCCTGGATATTCACAGACGGCCCCTGTTTGTTGTATTTATTATCCGTGATGCTACGGTACTCACCCGTTCGTCTTTAAACGACCCCGAATGGGGCGCCAGCACCCACTGCCCACCCGCCAAGACACGCCCTCTGCCTGGACGGGCCCCGCCCCCAGGGGAACCACCCGCGGGCGCGTCTCTAACCGCACACCTGTGTTTGCCCAAACCATGTTGATCTACGTTTCCTGGCGGTTTGGGCCGCCTCTCAGCCGGCTGCCCTCCCCAGACTCCGCGGGTCCCTCTGTGTGGTCGCCGCCCTGTGCTGCTCCGGCGCGCGACCCCGTGTGCGCCCTCTCTCCGCCAGTGGTGCAGGGATGGTTTCTGGGCTTTTCCATCGTGGATGCGCAGGCGCCGGGGCCTGGCACACATCTGTCTCCCGAGTTAGCCTCAGCTGGGCCAGGGGGAACCAGGGCGCGTGGCTGGGGGAGGACGCTGCCCACCGATCCCGTCGTGCCCATCTCGCTCCCACCGCACCAGCCGCGGAGACCCCGCCTGCTCGCCCATCTCGGCCCTTTCCCTGACGACTGTCCCTCCTTGGGTGATGGGCCTGTGAGTGTAGAGTCCGGAGGGCTGCGCTGCGGGGCCTGCGGGACCCGGGCCGGGGGCAGTGAGTGGATCCCAGGCAGGCCGTTTGGCTGGATGTGGGGGTGTGTGGGCGTCTGCGTTCTTATCCGGGGAGGGTCCTAAGAGCAGGTCCTGAGGCCGTATTTCTTTCCACAAGAGCCCTCCGAGGGGGTCCCTGTATGTGTCCCGCCTGTCACTGCCCAGAGAGGACTGAATCCTGAGACCCGTGCCAGCCCCCAGTGTGAGCCCACGCTGAAAGCGCTTGTTAGCGGGCCAGGGCTGGAGGAGACGGGCTGGTGGATGTGCGGAGCGGGTGGTGGGGACATCCGCCTCCAGGACAACCCCAGTGCCTACCCCTTTCTCTCCGTGATGTGCTCTGGGCAAGGGGCACAGCCGGAAGACCAGGGGTTCACGGGTCACGCAGCCCTCTGAGGGATTCCCAGACCCTGGCAGAGGGGCACGCGGGCGGTGGGCGGGGCACGCAGGTGGTGGGCGGGTGCTACGGGGAGCCACGCCCCCTGGCACCCGGGCACTCAGAGCCCTGGACCAGTGTCTTCTGCTCCGTGCCTGCTCTTCCTCATCTGAGAAATGGGAACGAAGGCTAATTGGGGGAGGCGGGGGGGGGGGGGGGCTGGCTTACAAGGGCAGACGTGGGTATCCACTGGGATGGAAGAGCGTTTAGTGCAGGTCTGGCCCCGAGTGCTGGCACGCGTGGGCTGGTGTCAGCGCCCCGGTCACCTGCCGCGCCTCTTCCAGGCAGCGTGGAGCATCCTGGAGGCTGCTTCCCTGCCCTGCCCCCTCCACCGCAATCCCGCCTCGGTTCTGGGTAATATCCGGCAAAACTTGACCGTTGGGGACTCTCCCCTCCCCCCGCGGGCGCACACAGGGCCAGACCCGGGCCTTGGGCTGCCTGGGGCAGGGCAGGGGCCCAAGGCCCCCGTCTGCCAGCTGCTCCTGTCAGGCTGCAGCCCTGCCCGGAAGGGGGTGGGCAGCTTCACAGCCAGAGACCTGCCAGGAGCACAGTCCTGGAGCAGGCCCCTCCCCGGGAGGCCGCTGAGGCTGCTCAGAAACGTGACAGTGACTAATGGTTTATTACGCACCTGCCACCTCTCATCGGGCGCGCAGGCACAGCCCCCGGGTCCAGCTGTGCACTGCCAGCTGGATGGCGGGCAGGCACCGGGGGTGAGCGCGTGCAGACACCTGGATACGGGAGCAGGGACGCCCAGGAGCGGACCCAGACCCAGCAACTACGGCGCGCACGAGGGGCCGCACGCAGGCACGTACATACAGATCCGTGCGCACGAGGGTCCGCACGCAGGCACGCGCGCACCCACGGGCCCCGGGCCTCTCTTACACGGGCAAGTAAACACGCGTCGCAGACACACACGTACAGAATACACATCCCTATGCACACACACACATACTCACACACCACTTCCTCTCTCCAGAGCTCTGAACCCCTGTCCCCCCAACTGTCTGTCCCTGCCCCCTCATGGTGGCTTCCCCCCAGTGCTCCCTGGGGCAGGGGCCTTTCCCAGAAGGTCTGGGCGGCTACGGGCAGATCGAAGGCGTGCATCTATTGCCTTGAGGGGTATCTACCCATCGCCGTCCGTTTCTGACCCTCGGCTCCCTGCAAACAGCCCGTAGGCAAGGACAGCAGTGTGTGCGAGGAGGCTGTCACCGCAGGAACCCTGGTGCCAGGTGACTGGGCTGAGTGCCCCCAGGGACACGGGTCGCCACCCTGCTTTGTTCTCTCCCAGAGGCGGATGCGGCATGCTTCCGAGTGACCCCCAGGATGTGGTCACTTGTTGAGTGTCGGGAGTTTAGCTGTGGGGCTGCAAGGGAAGCGGGGACCTCAGGCCAGGATTCCTCAGGCGGGCAAGGAGTCTCCAGCCGGTGGGAGAAGGGCACAGCCGAAACCCGGCCATGAGGCAGCCTTCCTCGTAGGGTGACGAGCCCCCAGGCTCAGCTCTGCCCGAGACTGTTCAGCCCGTAGCCCAGGCTGTGCCGTCTGCGTGTGGTATAAACTCCAGCGAGAGGCTGCTCCCAGTTCAGCACGAACGGATGGGAACAGGCATTCCGGACCAACTATCATTGTGCCGCCGCGGCCTCCTTGGGAGAGAACCGGCACGATCTGCTGATGGGCGAGGGTGTGGCTTGGTGTCCGAGACCCATGCAAAGTTCAGAACCTTCCCAAAGCGTAGCCGCCCCAGCTGCGAGTAGTTCGTGGTAAAAATGAGGTCTTCCCGTAGCAGGATGTCAGTGGGATGAATATCAAGGAGCCGGCCAGGGTTGCCATGCCAGGCTGTGCAGGTTGCACACTGCACAACTCCAGGGTGTGCCATTCTCCTTGTGTCTCTGTGAATGTGCTCTCTGTGTGGTCATCCTGTGCAGCCCCATCGTACAGCTAAGTGGTGGCCCCATAGTTGTGCCGCACGGACCCTAGATGTCCTTTCCGAGTGGTGGAACGGCTTCCAAAGTAGCTCCTAGTATCTTTATTAACAGAGACAATGGAAGTCACAGACCCCTTTCCTGGAGTTGCCACGGGGGCGCAGGAGACCAGGCCCCGATCGACTCTCCAGGGACAGCCGTGTTCCCAGGGCTCCTCTCTTCCTCACTCGCCACGTCGGGGGGCCGGGCCCCGTTGCGGGTGGTCTCTGGGTTCCTTCTGTCCCCAGAGCTGCGGCTCTCCTCCCACCCAGAAAGCCTCCACTCGCATTACTCCGGGCTTTGGGGACCCCGGTTCGTGGGGCAGGGGCGAGCAGGAACGGGGCTGCGGGGTGGGAGGGTCAGCGAGCGTATCTCACACCCCCCTGGCCCCTGGGTCGGCCCAGCAGGTGCCCGACCTCTCCCTGCTCTCATGACCCACCATGGCGGTGGCGTATCTTGGAAGAGGTCTGTCTGACCTCGTTCCTGCTGCTGCCGTTCGGGGACGACCACCGACCTATGTCTCCAGACAGCACACACGTACCGCCTTGCAGCCTGGAGGCAGGAGTCCAACGTGGGTGTCCCCGGCCTGAAAGCAAGGAGTGGGCAGGGCTGCGTTCCCTCTCCGTTCCGGCTTCGGGAAGCTGTGCGGATTCCCCAGCTCACGGCCCCTCCTCCACCTGCACCGCGGGCCACGCCGTGTCTCTGCTTCTCCACGCACATCTCTGCCGCCTTCTTCCACCCGTGAGGGCCTCGTGTAACCACAGGATAATCCAGGGTGCTCTCTGTCCCCAGGTCTCCCTTACTTCCCCTTTGCCGTGTGAGGGACCCTTGGGCAGATTCACGGGTTTCAGGAAATAGGACATAGACGTCTTTCGGGGCCATGATCCGGCCGATCCCAAAGTCACTCGTAAAATCGTTGGGGCACCCCCGCCTGCGGGCGCCCTTACAGGCGACCCTGAGCCCGTTGTGGTTCCCGGCTGGGGGATACCGGGTCCCGGTTTCCCTTTCGCCTGTGTCTCTGCCGCCTCTTGGCTTCTAGAATGCTCTGATGCCATCGCCAGTGGACGCGGGCAGGAGAACACATAGGAGGAAACACTGGATGCTCCCTCACCTTGGCCTTGAGGGGACCCACGTTTCTTCCCGTTGGCCTGAACCAGTTCCCACCACATCCGGGTGCCAAGGGGGCCAGACGGTGACAACAGCCCGCTGCAGGAGGGGCCGGGCGCCGTTGAGGGCTCACTGGTCATGTGTGCCCCAGCACGCTGCACCGGGCTCCGAGAGCTTGGGGCCGAGCCTTGCTGGTCCCCCGGACGCCCTCCCCGGGTCCCTGTGTGCTTTCGGGGCAGGGCTGGGCGTCCTCCTGTCCTTGCAGGGGCAGGAGTGGGAAGCCTGGCCCCTTGGCTTCCAGCAAAAGACGCATCTTACCCTCGGGGGCTTCACCTGGAGTGGGCTCCTGCCTCCTCCTCCACTCCCTACTCCCGCCTTCTCCCGCGTCCCCCTGGGTGCTGTGCCTCGGAGAACACTGGCACACACGTCCGTAACTCCTTTTCCGCTTCCAAGAAACCACCTGAGATGGCACATTTCCCGGGACCGTCCTGCTCAGCCTTGTCTGTGCAAACGGCAGGAAAATGCATGCTCACCTCTGCTCCCCTCTCTCTCCAGCACCTCCCGCCCCCCCCCCCCCCCCGCCAGGGACACCGGGCAGCTTTGCTTTGCATGCAGGTGCTGGGGCTCACCCAGCTCTCCCGGGAAGGATGCCCTTCAGAAGTCAGGCCGAGGGCACGAAAGAAGGAAGCCAGTGGAGAATCAGGCGGGGTCCTAGGAGCTGAGCCCCTCAGGCCCGGGCCAAGTCCCCGCAGAAGGGAGAGCCGAGCGGAACATAGCACTATGACTTGCCCGGAAGTCGAATGTACGTAGGTGCCCGCCGCGGGGCTGGTTAATTTGGGGGGTTCCTGCTCTCTAGGTACAAATCCCAGCCCGTGGTACCAGGCAGACGGCCTCCCCGTAACCCGGCTCTGTCCCTGCGAGTGCCCACAGGAACACCCGAGCTGGCCCCAGCCCCCCCTGCCCCCCCACCCCTGCAGAGAGCGCCTGGTGGCCACCTGAAGTCCTGGCCCCACAAAGGCCTTTGTCTCTTGGTTGGGCAAATGGGCTCCCGGCAGCAAGGCAGGGCCTTCCACTTGGGGACTTGGCTCAGGCCCTGAGAAGTGCTTGGCAGGCCTTGCTCGGGGCGGGTGCTGGTGCCGAGTGCTTTGACAGAGGACTCGGGGGACTGTGCCCCAGCTGCCAAGTGGCAGCCGCTCGGAGCGCCCAGGGGCCGGCTCGGCCGCTGCTTCTCCAGCCCTGCCCGCGCCCGCTTGCCGGCTGCGATGGCAAGGCCCCTTCTGGCAGCCCGAGGGCCTCCCGAAGCCCTCACCTCTCTCCCTTCCCTTGTGGGGCTCCGGCCAAGCTGGGATCCGAAGTCTGTTTTCTCTGCGACAAGCCGCGTGTTTATTTTCTCAGGAATTCGGGTAACGCCGGGGAGCTCAGAGCCTGCAAGTCGGGGCAGGAGGTTGAGGAAGCCAGGCCGCCTTGAGGGGCCCTTTGCTGGTGGCTTCCTGTCTCCCCGGGAGCGTCTCTGAATCCTTCGCGGGGACTCACCCCCGCGGGCCTGCAGACCCTTCTCTCTGTGGCTCGGCGGCTTACCCAGGGTGCTTGGGGACTGCAGCCACCAGTTTGCTACCGTATAGGTTCGTGTGGCTCAAAGAGCATCATTTCCAAGCCTCGCCGTGCCCCACACCGACTTGCGCCGTGCCCTGATTCAGAGCAGAAACCACGTGAAGACTGGGCGTCTCTCCCAGCAGACCTTTGCTCGTGTCTTCACCATTGCCTGTTTTGCACATCTGCACTGTCATTTACGTGTGTGCATTTGTTCACAGACATTTATTGAGCGCCCACCGCATGCCGAAGACCGTGTTGGGCAAAACATGTGACGCCAGGTGGTGTTAGGTGCCGTGAGGAAAAGTAGGGCAGGGGGACCCAGGGAGGTGACAGCTGCGGCTTTAGGCAGGGTAGACACAGAAGGCCTTGTTGAGGCGGTGATGTCAGGCAGAGAGTTCCAGGCCACCGGGAGAGCAAGTGCAAAGGTCCTGGGGCAGCCTGTGCGCAGCACACTTGCCCTCTTCGTGGGACCACGTGTTACTGTCTGTCGTCTTTCGCGCTCCTGAAACTGGCACGGTTCACGTGATAGGTGCTCCGTAGACATTTGTCAATACAAATGTCTAATACGAGGTTTCAAGTCAGCTAGTGCCGGGGACCCGGACGGGGGAACGTAACGAGAAAATGTGATTCTTGTACGCATAGGGGGCATACATCTCCTCAGGCTTCCTGGACTGGGGGGTTGATGTTCCAAGCAGGTTCTTACTCCGTTCCAGAACCTCTCTTCCCTCTCAGGGTGCTGCTCTAAACTATAAAATTCTATGGGGCGCCTGGGTGGCTTAGTCGATTAAGCATCCGACTTCGGCTCAGGTCATGATCTCATGGCTCGTGGGTTCGAGCCCCGCATCTGGCTCTGTGCTGACAGCTCAGAGCCTGGAACGAGCTCTGTATTCTGTGTCTCCCTCTGTCTTTGCCCCTGCCCCTCTCATGCGCGCGCGCGCTCTCTCTCTCTCAAAAATAAGTACACATTAAAAAAAATTTTTTTAAATAAACTATAAAATTCTAGGGACCACTGGTGGCCCTTCCAGAGGTTTGACATGTTGGGGCCAAGGACACTAGGTCACCTGCACATGTCTGGTTCTTTCTCCCCCTTGAACTCGGATGACTGAGAAGCTGTGAGCTCCCTGGATCAAACACACAGGAGAGCGTTCAATGAGCAGCTACTATACATCAGGTGCTCTGAGCCTAGGGAGTTATCTTCCTGGTCGTACAGCTTCCCTGCAGCTACAGTGACACATGACCGTGAACTCAGGTTTGTTACCTTCCAGCCGGGGGGTCGGAGGCACGGGCAGGTTGCTTCCTTTGGGCGGCTGTAGTCATTGCTTTGCCAGCTTCCGAGGTCCTTGGCTCATGGCTCCCTGGCCACATCACCGCAATCTCTTCTGTCCTCAGGTCGGCTCCCATGCACCTGTGCCCCCCTCTTACAAAGACCCTCGTGATTGCATTGCCCGCCCCCTCCCCCCCGCCCGGATCATCCAGGGTCATCTGTCTGTTTCAGGGCCATTAGCTTAATCACATCTGCAAAGTTCCTTTGGCCAAGTGATGTGATACATTGACAGGTTCCAGGGGTTAGAACACGCCCGTCTGTGGGGGGCCATTATTTGACCTGCCACGCCAGACGCTGTGGCCGGGCTGAGCTGGCCGTGTACCGCTGTGGGGCATGGGGCGCAAGCTCTCGACTGGAGAATGGGCAGGCTGGTGGGGACTGCGGCGGCCTGCGGGGATTTACTGGGCGCTGACTCTATGCCAGGCACCCCTGTGGACGCTTTGCCAGGACCCGCCCCTCAGGCTTCGTGGCCACGCCCCAGGGGGACCCGAGACAGCCCGAGCAGGTGCACCAGGGGTCTCCCTGGGCCACTTTCTTCCTCTGGAACGAGAGGATGATGACAGGACCTTTCTCACGGGGCTGTTGCTGTGAAAGCGACCTGAGTTAGTAGGCTCCGCCTTTACAACGGGGAATGGGGACCCTCGGGGGTGCTCTCACCAGCCCGGCCGGGAAGCGTCCCGGAAGGGGCTGGATTCCCACCCATTCCAGGATGGTCTCGGTGCAGTTTGGTGTTTTCTCAGGTCGGGGCACAGCTAAGCCCTGGAAAGGCGGCCAAAGCCACAGCCCTGGGGCGGGTGGCTTCCTGCCCCGGCCCCCAGGCTGCCCTGGAATCCCCCTCAGAGTCCCCCCGCCCCGCCCCAGGGACTCCTGCCTCTGCTCCTCCACGGCCCTTCCTCCCCACCAGGGCTGGACCCTCCTCGGCTGCAGCATCGTCCCTGTGTCCCCTCCCCGTCCACGGGGCACCCGCCGAGGCCTGAGGTCCCGAATCGAGGGCACCGGGCCTGCACCCCTTCCTTCGGCCTGGGCTGCACCGTCCTTGGCCCCTGTCTCCCTGCCATCTGCCCTTGGCGTTCCTGACCTCTGGGAACGCGGCCACACGAACGGCTCCTTGTGCCTGGGGCGTGCCAAGCACACCGCGGGGACTTGGCGTGCAGTAGGGGCTCAGAATAGATGCTGAACGATTGTACGAATGAGCAAGGGTGACCTTGGGGGGCACTGGGACCCCCGTGGGATCCGGGGTCTTGTCTGCTCCCCGGGACACGGCCATAAGTACCTTGGCCCGCCGGGTCCGCTCGGAGAAGCCCGGGGGGCCCGAGTCTGCACAGGGAAAGCAGAAAGTGGCGACCACGCTCCCGCCGCCCTCCTCCCTCCAGAGCTCTGTGTGCAGCCCGAGGGGGCGTGTGCCAGGGTGGGCGGGGGCCTGGGAGGGCCGGAGGAGGGCCCGCTGCCCACGTGCTCGTGTCGCGGCTCGCTGGGCAGCTCGAGCACGCGCGCTCTCTCCCCACGGACTTTTCCGGAGTCTGCTCCCGAAACTGAATTGCAGAGCTGAGAGCCTGGCCCTGCTCCTCCTGGCCCTGCGGCTCCGCACCCCCCTCGTCCCTCCCCCAGGACGAAGGTTGCTGCTCGAGGCCGCCGGGCCGGGCGGGGGTGGGCAGGGTCAGGGGCTGGGACAGGCAGTTCTCATGGACCAGAAGAGCCCCAAGTGGAAAGTGCTGCGCCCGGGTGAGTCCCCCGGGGTCGGCCCCGTGCATGAGCAGGGCCCAGGGGACTGATGTCATGTCCCCAGGGGCCAGAGCGATGACCCCAGTCAGGGCCCAGGGGCCCAAGGGCAAGCACTGGAATCCTGAGGGGGTGTAGCAGGGCACCGAGGCGTGGCAGCAGGTACCCTAGCCGCCCGGGGCCTCCCCCGGTGTGTGCTCGATGCCCCTGCCCCGGGCACCCCCTCTTCCCCATGCCAGCTCTGGGCACCTGAGAGGAAGCACAGAGGAAGGTCCCTGAACCCTCCCCTCCCTTCCTTCAGAGGAGGGAGCACCCGATGCCCGGGACGGGGCCAGGTCTAGAACCCGAGCCACCTCCTGCTTCCGGAAGGAAGTGGGAGGAAAAGGGGGAGGGGGAGGGATGCGAGCCAGGCAGATCCAGAAGGCCGAGGGCACATGCGTGGTTGGGGCTCAGTCTCCAGGAGATTCCGGGAGGGACAGGCGTGCATGGCACAGGTGATGCCAAAGCCCTGGAGCTCCCGTTCCCGTACCCGGTGGGGTGTGAGGGCTTCTCATCACCTCCCCTCCCCTCTCATCACGGCCAGCCTTGGGGGCAGCACGGACGTCTTGCGGGCCCCCCAGCTGGCAGGTGGGAGGAGGCACAGACTCCGGGCCTGACCCTGCGCGCCCTGGCCTGGATTCGGTCTGATCCAGGAGGAACGCACGGACAGGCACACTCCCCTGCTCGTCTGTAGATCGGCCGGCCGGCTGTGCGGTAGTGATCTCCCCGACCCTGATAGTATTCAAGCGGAGCCCCCCAAACCGGTTGGAGAGTCGAGGAAGGGCAGCGATCAGATGGGACGCTCTCAGATTCCAGGTCCCTTCTCCGTGCACCTTGTCTGTGCGACAGGAAGGGCCATAGCAGGTGGCGTTTAGCGAGCACCTACTGTATACCAAGGCTGTCCGCCCACGTGGCAGGCGCCAGTTCACAGAATCCTCACAGCGCGCGGTGAGGTAGGCGCTGTTCTCCCTCCCTCCCGGCACAGCTCAGCCCCGCCTCTTCCAGGAAGCCTTCCGCGATTGCTCCGTCCCCGGACCCTGCCTTTTTCTGTCGTGGGAAGGGACCTTACTTGGCTTCTGCTGGGTCTAAACCGGGGCACTGTGAGAGCAGAGGCGGTGGTGTTACTTCTTGTGTGGGATGTTAGGGGGGAAACCAGGGCTGTCCCGGGCAAACCAGGACATATGGCTGCTCAGCTTGTAACATAATCACTGGCTGTTTGGGTGTCGCTTTTTCTGGTTCTTTCTCGCTGTTATTTCAAACAAAAGACAGAAACGGGAAGGGGAAGGAGGGAGAGGAACGAGCGAAAGGCACAGGCCCTTGGGTCTGCTCCTCTCTCAAGGAGTCTCACTTTCCTCATCTGCAAAGCGGGGGTGCTGGCCGCAGCTGCTGAGAGGGTCGCGGGGAGGAGTGGGTGAGGCAAAGCGCGTAGCCAATGTTCGGTGACAGTGTCGTCGTCGCTGGCACGTGTCCCTCTCTACCTGCGTCCCTCCGGCACCGACCCGGTGCCCGGGAGGGTCTGTCGTGTGCTTCTTGCCGGCCGCCTAGAAGAGGCTCTGCAAACACAGGTGCTCAGCAAACCTTTCTAGGACAGGTGGGTGGATAGTAGAGGATGAGCAGGTGGCGGGACACGTGACTGATGGAGAACGGCTAAGTCTCCTCTCCTCCCCGGCCGCCTGGGGCGGTGTGACCGTGGTCCTGCCCCCGTGGCCCCCGTGGTCACCCACCGCCAAGGCAGGGCCAGGCTCCTCCGCGCCTCCTCCGTTAGGCCCTGGCCGCCTCCCTCCCCGCCTCCGGGCACCATCAGGATGGGCCAGTCTCGAGTGGGTTTCCAGGCCTCGTCACCCCGGCCGTGTGCGACCGTGTGTGTGTGTATGATTCCGAGTTTGTGGGTGTGCGCGTGCCCGGCAGGCCCAGCGGGCGCGGTGGCCCCTGTGGCTTCGGGCCGAGGGAACGAGTGAGACGGCGGCTGTGGCGACCAGCCAGGCCTGCCGTCCCGGAGGGTGTGAGGACGAGGTCGCGACACACGTCTGACCTGCTGGCTTGGGGGCGGGCTGTGCAGGAGAAGGCCCAGGAGGCCAGCTTCTGGGACCCCAGCCCCCTCCTGCCGGGCGGCCCTCTGCCACCAAGCCGGAGGCCAGGACAGACGCACAGAGTCCCTCCACCCCTTCGCCTCGGTGACGGTGGCACCACGGTTTCCCTTACGGGGGCCGAGAGACTGTCCCAGGCACCCCTCGCTCCCCAGACGTGGTGTGAAAAGTGGATCTCCGGACCCGGCCGGCCTGGGTTCGAATCCCGGCACTGCCACTTAGAGCTGTGTGCCCTGAACGAGCGTCCTGCCCTCTCTGGGCCGCTGCCTGCTGTAAACCCCACGGGTGGGGGCTGCAAGGGGGCGAGGGTCAGGGTGTGAGGCCCTCGGGACCACCCAGCTCGGCCACGTGGACGGTCAGCATCCTGATTGTCACTGCCCCCTTGTCTTTGCCGTTGTCTGGAAGCATCTGAGCCGTGTCACCTCCCGCTCCACCCACAGCCCACCTCCTCCAGGTGGGGAGAAGCGCAGGAATCTCAACACCCCGACTGGGCCAGGGAGGACCCCCTGGGACCCTCACTGGGCCTGGGGTGGGGGACAGCCCACAAGTGAGACCCAGCTCCCTTCTCTGGAACAGAGTAACTGCTCAGAAACGGGCTGGAAGACATCCTGGGGGCAGCCCCTGGCCTCTGCTCCTCTCTCCCCCTCACCCAGTGAGGTACAGGAAGGGCAGGAGCATTTATTAAGCACCAGCTGCGTGGGGAAGGAGCATTTATTAAGCACCAGCTGCAGGCCAGCTTTTAAGCCATTTGCCCTGTTTGCAGATCAGGAAATAGTCTCAGTGATCGGGGAGGTTGGCCCCGGGCAGATACAGGGCCCAAGACCAGCCCAGCAATTCTGGAGCAGGAGTGTCCACCAGGAGCCAACCTCCACACTCCGGGGCGGCCTCTCTCCCACCTCCTTGGGCCCAAGCGACCGCCCCCTGAGCCCTCGGGGACCCCAAGCGCTGCTCCAGCCCCTCCCCAGCGTCACAGCCAGCAAACCCTCTGCAGCTTTACTCCCTGCACACTCCCCCCCGCCCCCCTTCCAAGCATGGCCTCAGGAACCAGACCACATGGGCAGAGGTGCGCGCCCTGCCCAAGGCTCAGTTCCCCGGGATCTCCTTCTTCCCCGGGGCCCGGGAAGGCCACCTGGGGCATGGTTTCTGGTGCGGAGTGAACCCTGGTAACCTCGGGCCATCTGGAGCCTGCCGCCGTGGCCCTGCCCTGCGGCCACCACCCCAGGGGCTGGTCTGGGATGAGCTCGGTGACTGGGCGGGCTGGGCTGGCCGCCTCGAGCCTCCCTAATGGCAGGTTTGGGCACAGACAGAGCCTGTGGCCTGGTGGCGTGGGACGGCGGCTTCGCTCCCCCCACTGCCCCCCTCCCCGCCCGCCGTGTGGTCCCGGCGGGGACACGTGAGCACAGCCTGGCTCTGTCCTCAGAGCTGTGGGAGGCGGGCTGTCACCGCGGGAGCCAGGAGCTGGAGGTGAGCCCAGACGTGGAGGACGGCAGCGGGTGTCTGCGCCTTCGCCCCTCAGCACCAGGCCCTGCCAAGCCACAGGTGCCCCCCCAGCGCAAGCTGTGAGTGGGAGTCTGCTGGGTGCAGGGCTGGGGCTGCGCGGGGGGAGGGGGGGGGCTCTGCGAAGGGGCACGCAGGGTAGCAGAGAGGGGGTCTTCCGGTGGGGCCAGCTGCCCCGCCCTGTCCTGGGGGAGGAGTTCGTATCCAAGGCGACCTGCAGGTTGGTCCGGAAACCTCCCTGCACGGCCACCATCCCGGGGGGCGTGGGTCCCGCCGGGTTTCCGGGCTGCCCCCACCACGGGGCAGGTCGTGCACCGCACAATCGCAGGGGGCCATGTGCCGTGGCCCAGGGCGTCCGTCCCGCCTTCTCCACCAAGCACATTTGGATTTTCGGTTCTGAAATCCTGGCCACCTTTGATTGTAAGCCCGGAATGTCGGCGGGATGGCGCGGGTGAACGACTGCGGGTGACGGGCACGCGTGTTGGGCCGCACAGGGCGCGAGGGCTCGGGGCGCTGCAGGAAGCCGTGACCATCCCTCCGAGCACGCCGGGCATCCGATCCTCCTCCGGGATCCGTGTGTCGGGCTCCGTGGGTACCGTGCCTCCCTGCTCCCCGCCCCGTGCCCTCCGTTGCCCTCCTTGCCAAGATACAAAGTCCTCACTCTAGGACTCACCGATGGCCTGCGGGCCGAACAGAGCCTGGGGAGGGAGACGCCAGACGAACCCTCTCCCGGCTGTGTGACCCTGGGCCAACTGCCTAACCTCTCTGTGCTTTCGTTTTCTCACCTGAAAAGTAGAGGAGATCGACTACCTCATAGGGGTGTGGGCAGATTAAGTGGGATAGTGACGGAGGTACTTGGAGCAGGGACAGCAGGCAGAGAGGGCCGAGTGCTCTTCACTCCGCGTGTCCTGGGCAGAACTCCCAGCCCCGCGCTCGCCTCTGACCCTTGGAGGTCAGAGGGCGCCCGGGGCGGGGGGCAGCAGCAGGCTTGGCTTGGGGTAGGGCCCGGATTCGTAAACACGTGCAGGGTCGTAGGGGGAGGCCTCCGTCTCTCTTGCTCCCTGGGAGCTGGGGGCAGAGGCGCCCCACCCCCGCCGTGGTGCAGAGTTTGCTAGAAGGTCTCTGCTGGCGTGCACGAAAGCACAGCGGCTGCGGTGGCCGCTCAGTCTTATCTCGGGTCTTCCGCAGGCGGCCCTGTCCCCGGGAAAGGGGTTTATCGGCCTGGGCGTCTGCATCCCAGCGGGCTCGGGGACACATGTGGTCAAGCGGATTTCCCTGGGAACGGCAACCCATCCCCCCCAGTGCCAGCGGCCAAGGCTAGGAGGGCCGGGCCAGGGGCTGGAAAGGGAGGGAAGGGAGGGAAGGCAGGGGGGCGCGTCCACCTGACCCTGACATGGCCCCCTCCCCCATGGTGGGACCTGAGCCGCTCAGGAAGGGCCCGGCTTCTAGACCCCCTTCTCAGAGCCCGTGATGTTCCCTGGCCCGGGGCACTCGGTGCCCGACACGCGGCTGCCCGTCCCCTCAGGCCGTCTTTGGGCTGGCCTCCCAGCAGCAGCCAGTGTGGGAGGGTTGAAGCCAGAAGCCCATTTCCGGGCAATGAGCTGTGGGAAGGCCACCTAGCCTCCCTGACTCCCCCACTAGGGCGCAGGGAGACACCTGCTCTCTTTGCTGGGACAGCAGCTCTGTGCTTGGAGCGTTTACTGCACAAGAAGGCCCGTGCTTTGCACGGATTCACTCTGTGACTTCTCCCCACGACTCCAGGGAGGTATGCACGGTTATTGACCCATCTGAGAGACCACAAGACTGAGGCCTGGGAGAATCGTTGCGCCCCGTGGCCTCGTACATGCCCCGGGTCTCTGGGCAGGCCTAGCAGGCAACTTGGGAATGAAAGTGGCCGCCTGTCCCAGTGGCCAGCCTGGTCCCCAGCTATCCAGGTGTGTCAGTGCCGTTCCACTATCTCCTCCCCTCAGGGAGAGGTTTTACTAATCCGGTGGTGCAAACCGCCAGAGACGGGACCTCAGAGTTAAAATATCCAGGCTGGGAACCCAGCTCTGGCACGTACTGGCTGGTCAAGCCTGGGCAAGGCACCTGGCCCTCCTGGCCACGCAGGGGGCCGTGCACCCTTCCCTCGCTCCAGAGGACGCCCCCACCTCGTCCCTGCTGTGGCCGCTCCCTGGGAGCCTTGGGCCCCCCTTCCCTCCCCTGAGGTCTGTAGATGAAACCACGCTGTCTGCGGGCTTCCTGTCTGCCTCTTCTTCTTTGTTTAATGTTACTTGTTTTTGAGAGACAGAGAGACAGAGCGTGAGCGGGGAAGGGGCAGAGAGAGAGGGAGACACAGAATGGGAAGCAGGCTGCAGGCTCCGAGCTGTCAGCACAGAGCCCGACGCGGGGCCCGAACCCACGAACCGCGAGATCATGACCCGAGCCGAAGTCGGACGCCCAACCGACTGGGCCACCCAGGCGCCCCTCCCGTCCACCTCTTCTAAAGTGTCCGTTCTTCCCCGTCACCCGCCTATCCTGGGCACAAGCCACCACCCACTAGTGTGCTTAGCAGATTTTCCCGCTCACTGTTGGCTGTCCCCACGGGCAGCACAGCTCCAAGAGAGCAAGCATCCGTGTCTGCTTCTGCCCCCAGCACCCAGGGCAGCGCTCAGCGCACAGTAGGCCCTCAATAAATACTTGCCGAACGAAGGGATGGGTGTATCGGCAACACAGGAAACGGAGAGAAGGCTCACAGCTTCCCTCTTATCGACTGTCGCCCCCACCTCCCAGCACATAGTAGGTGCATCCAAGTATCGGTTTCCTTCCCTTTCCCCCAGGCGAGCCACTGCTCAGTCTCCCAGGCCTCTGGTCCTTGTGGGACCGCTGAATTCTCGCCAGAGCAGAACCAGCTGCCTGTTCCTGCAGGCATTTCTTCCCGGCCCCTCCCGGCAGGTGCCGGCTCAGGTTTTGAGGCCTGGAACCCACTCCCTGGTGGGCTGGCAGACCCCTGGCAGGCCAGGAGGGAGCCTGGGCATGTGCTCCCTCTACAGCCTGACCCCGGGGTCTGGCCAGAGCCCCGTGGCCACGGCCCAGGAGGTGAGGGAAGCAAGTGGCTGTGGGCGCTTCTGCTCCCGCTCCCTGGAGATAAGACCTTGGCAGGGTCCAGGGCGCGGCCATCGAGAGGGTGCTGGCCCACTGGCCTTCCTGCAACCTTGCAGCACGCAGCAGGTGGAGGCGCATCGCTGAGGCAGTCCCGGAGGGCTTCCTGGAGGAAGAGAGATGGAGCTGTGACTTGAAGGATTCCAAGATGCAAAGGAAGTTGGTTAAGGTCTTGGAGACAGAGGGAGATGATTCTGGGGTGGGAGGGGGTGGTGCCCCAGGGCCTCATGTAAATTGCGGAGATGCTGGACCACCCCCCCACCCCCCGTGTCCCCTCTTTGCCCCTGGATCAACCCCATGGTCCTGCAGATAAGGAGACTGAAACCGAGGGGGGGGGTCAAGGTCACAAGCAAGATAGAAGCGGGGGCGAGGTGAGGCGAGGGAGGCCCCTCCCCACCCAGTTGTCCCCACCTCCCAGCTTCTCCCCTCTGCCCGCCCCGCCCCCCATCTCCGTGGCCCTCCATCGTGATCCAGTTAAGAGCTGTATCGTGGACATTTGGTCTGAGCGCGGTGCCACATGGTAACGATTTGAAATCCTGACATAAACACACTTAACAAATTGGCTCCATTGGGTGTGGCCCCGGATCTAATTAGATACAATTAATAGTCACTAGGGGCTCTGTGTCATCGGCCCCTGATCCATCATCCAGCCCAGAAACCAGCCCTCTACTCCTCCAGCCGGGAAGCGCCGTCCCCAGGTGGGGAAGACTCCCTCTCCCCATTCTTTGCATTTTATGGGGGGACCTGTGGGTTTCCGAGTGGGTCTGAGAACCCTCTGGTTTTCTGGTAACATCTTTGCAATGCATATGAATGCAGCCTTTTGGTATCGAGATGAAATTTGCCTAACGTAAAACTAACCGTTTTAAATATTTTTTAAATTACTTATTTATTTTTGAGAGAGAGAGAGTGAGAGAGAGAGAACAAGGGAGGAACAGAGAGAGAGGGAGACACAGAATCCGCAGCGGGCTCCAGGCTCCGAGCTGTCCGCACAGAGCCCGACGCGGGGCTCGAACCCACGAAGTGTGAGATCGTGACCTGGGCCGAAGTCGGACGCTCCACCGACCGAGCCCCCCAGGAGCCCCTAAAACTAACCATTTCATATGGCACTTAGTGCGCTCGGTGTTGTGCGACCGCCGCGTCTATCCAGTTCGAAACCATTTTCCCCGCCCCGAAAGGAAGCCCCCTTACCCATCAGCTGGCGTTCTCCTCTCCCCTCCCCCAGCCCCAGAACCACTAACCCGCTTTCTGCCTCCGCGGGTCTGTGTTTTCCGGACATTTCGTATAAACGGCATCTACAAGACGTGATCTTCTGTGACTGGCCTCCTTCGCCAAGCACGTTTTTAAGGCTCATCCACGTGTAGCGTGAACAGTCGTTCATGCCTTTTCCTGACTGAGTAATATTCCGGCATGTACGTCGGTCACATATGACGTGTTCATTCTGCCGCTAGCGAACATGTGGGCCGTTCGCACCTCTGGGCTGTTGTGAATAACGCTGCTGCGAATAGACGCGTACAAGTTTGACTTCCAGCACCTGGTTTCAGTGCTTTGGGCGATCCGCCGAGGAGTAGAATCTACTAGTCCGTGCGATTAACTTCATTTGAATTAATAAACGCGTATAGAGCTCTTACTAGGTGCCAATTTAACATTCGCGACATCCCTAGGAGGCGGGCACCGTCAGCCCCATTTTACAGATGAGGAAGTTGAGGCTTGGCAGTCGGACAGTCAGGACTTGAACAAGGCAGCCGCACCACGGCGGGTCTCACTAACGCGGAAACGGGGCCAGCAGCTTTGGGACGGTGACTCACTTCTCAGGGCCTCAGGGCCCAGCCCACAGGCCGGGCCCAGGAGGACTCACTTGTGCCAACCAGCCTTCAGGCGCCTGTTGGGTAAATCTGGGGCCGGTGTTTCTGTTTGTAGCGAGAAATGTCTGCACAGAGCACGCTGCCGATGGGCCGCTCTTCTTGTCCGGGGCACCCCGCTCGCCTGGGGGCCGGGCCTCGTGCAGGGCTAGCTGGGGGGGGCGCCCAGAGAGGCCTCCCCGAGGCCCAGGAATAGACTCCGGCAGCGTGGGCTCCCAGCCGACTCCGCTCTCCAGGGTGCCTGCTCTCCACGGGTGCCTCCCCTCTGGGCAGGCGGGCGGGAGGGCAGGTTGTCCACTGCACATCAATCACACGGCCCCGGCCTGGCTGGGCGCCGCCCTCAGAATGTGGTTATCTCCCAGCCACACGCCGCCGCGGGGCCCGGGGAGCACAGGCGGCTCCAATGGCTTATCTCCCCGTCTGGTGCTCCCTCCCCGGTCCCTGAGTCCAGCCTTATCTCGGCATCCCGGGCCCTTCCTTTACCCAAGAGCCCTGGCCAGGGCGGGACGGGGACCCGGCGTGGGCACACAGAGCTCGCTGCCCGAGTGCACGTCCTCTCAGCCTCGTGCGGGCGCACGCACACGCACCCTGCTGGGCGTCTCTCTCGGACACACACACACACTCCTGTCTCAGGCTGGCCTGGGTGACTGCGGGTTTCCCCAGAAGCTGCCCACACTTGCTCGTTCATGCTCCGTGGGTGTCCGTCTGCTTGGGGAGGGGAGCAGAAGCCAGGAGGAGACAGCAGCAGGGGCTCGAGGGGGGGGCTGGGATACCAAGGGCCTGCCACGGGGGCGCCTGGGGGGCTCAGTCTGTGAGACGTCTGACTTCAGCTCAGGTCGTGATCTCGCAGTTCGTGGGTTCGAGCCCCGCGTCGGGCTCTGTGCCGACATCTCAGAGCCTGGAGCCTGCTTCAGATTCTGTCCCTGTCTCTCTCTGACCGTCCTCTGCTCACGCTTTGTCTCTCTCTCTCTCTCTCAAAAATAAACGTTAAAGGGGCGCCTGGGTGGCTCAGTCGGTTGAGCGTCCGACTTCAGCTCAGATCATGATCTCGCGGTCCATGAGTTCGAGCCCTGCGTCGGGCTCTGGGCTGACGGCTCAGAGCCTGGAGCCTGTTTCGGATTCTGTGTCTCCCTCTCTCTGACCCTCTCCTGTTCATGCTGTGTCTCTCTCTGTCTCAAAAATAAATAAACGTTAAAAAAATTTAAAAAATAAATTAATTAATTAAAAAAAATAAATAAACGTTAAAAAAAATTTTTTTTAATTAAAAAAAAAAAAGTGTCTGCCATTAAAGAGATACCCCCCCCACCCCCGCCAAGAGCAGAAAGGCATCCCGCTGGAGATGGGAGGGCCCTGTGTGCCTCTTGCCTGCAGAGCCTGGGGGCAGAGGGGACTGTGGGTGCCTTGGCTCAGAGGCTGGTCTCACCGGTCCGTGGCCGTTCCCTGCCACCCCCAACTTTGGCTCAGATTCCGATTGCTTTTCCCCTCGGAATCCAGTTAATATCGACGATCCCTCTGGATCTGGAAGCCGTCCTTTTTTCCAAAGCAGCTTCCCAGGGCCGCCCTCCCCAGGACTCACCGCCGACCGAGAGCCGGTCTATACCGCTTCCCTCCATGGGCAGGGACAGGCCCAGAGGGGTAGGGATGTGCTGGTGAGGACCGCCCAGCCCAGGCCCCCTGCTCCAGAGACCCCCTCTGAGAGGAGAGGAATATGCCTCACGCTGGCTGAGCCCCGCCCCCCCCCCGCCCCCCCATGCCCCGTGAGGATGTGGTCGTGCGGCAGGCTGGCCTTCATCCGGCAAGGGTCGGGCTCCGCTTGGAGAACCTCTCACTGGCCCCGTAATGTGGCTGAGACGCAGGGGCGCTGGCTTCCCTCCCAGCTCTGCTGTTTGCTTGCTGTGTGACCTCAGACCAGTCTCTTGACCTCTCTGAACTCTCACCCATCCCGCAGCCTCACCCGAGAGACCGCGTGAGCTCCTGCTGGTTGTTCAGCGATGGGCCTGCCCAGAAGACACACGGAGCAAAGGAGTCTCAAATACTGACAGAGAAAAGATTTCGGGTACCTGTCCCTCATCCCCGGAGACCTCCCTTTTTCTTCTCGTTCAAGCTGGGACCTGTGCAGCCAGAGGCTCAGCCCCCAGAAGGGCCGAGAGCTCACAGCCAGGCGTGTGGGTAGAATGTTCCGGATGCCTGGCAGGCTTCATCTTCGGGGACTTGATGAGCTCTGGTTAATGAAGCCCAGGGGCCTCCTGAGGAGACGCGAGGTGGAGGGGTGGGGCCCAGCAGGGACGCACATCAGGCCCCACCCGAGTTTTACTTTTCTGCGTCTGGAGGGATCTTTGGCAGGTGACCAGGTGACCAGGCCAGGGCGGGAGACCCGCCTCCGCTGGGCCAGATCAGCGAGCTGGGCACCTGCCCCCGCCCTGCCTGGCATAGCCAGATGTCTCCAGAAGCACTCCCTGTCACGCCAAGCCCTGGCGGCCTCTGCCAGATGGGAGACAAGCCCCGTCTCGGCCGGGAGGCCCTTTGCCCCAGCAGAGCAGGGCAACTTGGGCAGGTGTTTGGGGCGGGGTCTGCTGGGGCGTGTCCGGGCAGGAGGCCGGTGTCTCACAGCACGGCCCCCACCGTCGGAGTCTGCCGTCGCGACACCTGGGGACTCCCCGGTGCACGGAGTCAGGGCCCGGTGGGAGACGCTCGCCTCCTGCCCCCACCCCTGGCGATCGGCCCCTTCTTAGGGTCCCTGGGGAGCGAGGCAGGCGGCAAAGCGGAGAGCCACAGCTTAGGCGGAGGTCTGGCGGCCGAGCGGCTGGGGGGTGGGGGGTGTCTGCAGCCTGGCGAGTGGCCACCCCCACCCCAGGGTCGGGCTGGCTGCTGATGGATGGTAATGAGACCCGGGGAGTCTGATGAAGTTCATTTTTCACCTGTGCGTGCTTTTGCCTCCCCGCTCTCTCGAGGCAGCCGGTAATCCATCCCGGAGCCCTTCAGAGGCCTCGGCGGTAATGGGGTCATAGATCACTCCCTCGTGGAGACAGCTGGACAGGGGAGCCGAGCCATTAGGAATGACCGCTGGTGACCCGCGGGCCAGAACGCTCCGGCTCTGGCTGCAGCTCCAGACGGCGGGAGGCTGTCAGGGTCGGCTCGTGCCCCACGAGGGGGGCAGCGGAGGGGGGGGACCCTCCTCCCCGAGGTGGGGAGCTCCTGGGCCCAGGGTGACGCCTGTCCGGGGTCCCCGGTGTCTGGGTGACAGCTGCCCCTTGGGTCAGGGTCTCTGTGTCAGGTCAGGGTCGACAGGTGTCTGCTCAGGGCCCACCCCCACCTCCCACCCTGTTTAAGTTCGGGCGACGGCTGACGGCAGGTGGAACCCCTCAACGTGCCGCCTTGCCCCAGGAGCTCAGCGGTGGGGCAGGTGCCCCAGGTCGCCCACGTATACAGCCCTCCTGCCCCAGAACCAGAGGGGGCAGCTGATTCTGAAGGGGGCAGAGGGCCCATCCCGCCTGGTTGAAATCCTGCCCCGCTATCTCACTTGCTGTGCAAATGGCCAGTCCCGTCATCCTCTGCGGCCTCAGTGTCCCCATATGTAGCGTGGGACAGTAACCCAGGCCTTGCGATGGTGCAACGAGCCATTGTGTGTGGCATGTGCTCCCGACAGCACCAGGCACCTGGCACTCTGGATGTGGGGTCCGGTCTTGTCGTTGTCGGTGGCAGCATCATTGCTTCACAGCACAGGCTTGGATCCTGGCTGTGTGACCTTCCAGGAGATCCTTACCCTCCCTGGGCCCCAGCCTCTCGACCTGTAGGATGGTGACGACGGGACGGAACGGGCTGATTCGTGAAAAGCCTTGGAAGGGAGACTTCACGGAGCTCAGTGCCCCGGAAGGATTAGCTTCCCCCCGCCCCCCCCCCATGCTACCCTCCTGGGATGCTCTTTCCGGAACCTTCTCCTGGGGTTCTCGTTATCAGACTCCACCCCAGTGGTGTGTTGGGGAAGAAGAGGGGGCCAGAGCGATATTCCTGGAACCCGTACCTCTGCTGGGTCGACTTTGGGAGGGGCCGCGACTCCCCCTACGGTCACCCCTACCCAGCTGGGTTTCCGGAAACGGGTGCTCGAGGGCTGGAATGATCAGCACCCCCCTCCGTCTTCTTTCCAAGCCCCACCGGTTGGGCACCCCCTCCCCCCTCACTGCGAGGGCCCAGGTGGGGTGAACCTGTGGAGACGCCTCCGGCACCTCCCTCTGGCCCCTGCGGTGGGCAGGCGGTGCCCTTGGCCTCCTCCAGGACCAGTCAGAGCCTGTGCTGGGTGTGCCCGGGGGAGCTGGGCCCACAATGGGCAGTTGTGTGGAACCAGAGCCACACTGGGGAGGGAGGGAGGAGGGCCTCCCAGTCAGTGGGCCTAGATGCTGGGAGCCAAACACTCCTCGAGGCAGCCCTTCAGTGACAGGGCGTCTGTGTGGGGAAACTGAGGCACAGAAGTTTCTGGGGCCCACCGGGGCCACGCAGCATCACACATGAGATCCTCTCGTGCCAGCTCCCCTGAGTTCTTGCCACTCTGAGTAGGGGGCACTCTGGAACCACCTGGAGACCACAGAGAGCCGTGCGGGGTGACCCCATATCGTGGTCTCGGGCGTGAGCTCCCCCCAGCACCTGAGGGTCCAGCCTCCAGGCCCAGCCTAATTTCTACAGCAGCCAGCTTCCCAGAATCGCCCCTTCAGTGTCCGGCCTCCTCACCCCTGACCTCCTGTGGCCCGGTCTCTCCTGGTCCTGCTGAGGGGCCTTTGCACTTACTTGGAAAGGGCCAGGAACTCCCTTTCCCCGGAAGTTTGGCGTGACTGGCTCCTTCTGCCCTTCAGGCTTCAGCTTAAATGTCACCTCCTCGATGAGGTCCTTCTGGGTTGCCTTCCCCAGAGAATCACTCACTCTCTTCTCACCTTGATTTGCTTTCTTCCTCCGACTAGGCGCTAATGACCGCACATTTGCTCATTTGTCGATTTCCTCTTTTTTAAAACATCTGCCTCCCTTGGCGAGAACGTAGGGATGGGAGAGCTTGCCCGCCCCTCTGTGCACTGGTGTGCCCCCACAACGTGGGATAGTACCTGGTAGGGACATAGTAGCTGCTCAGTAAACACTGGCTGCCCAAACCGGTGAATGGAAGGACGGGTGGACAGAGGAAGAAGGAGGGCTACGGAAGGAAGGAAGGAAGGAAGGACGTCTTGATGGTTGGATGGGCGGGTGGAAGGAAGAAAGGAAGAGAGAGGGAGGCAGACAACATCGAGGCTTCTTCCCTGGACCCGATTCTGCCCATCGATGAGGGACAGCGCAGGGAGGGGGCGTGGGCTATGACAAGGTGGCGGGAAGGCGGCTGAGACGAGGCGCCTCCAGGCAAGGCCACAGGTGCATCACGAGTCCCAAAAGGTGGAGGAAAGCTGGGTCACATGGAGTCCTCTCTGAACCTCGGGTGGCTCTTGCTGACGGAGAGAGGGAACTGGGCCCGAGGCCGCCCAGCCAGGTGCCGGCGGAGGAGTGGCCGGCCGCCAGGCACCAGCTTGGGCTTGCGTCGCCTCATGTGAAGCTGTCTGATGCAGCAGAGCCTCGCGGGGACGCTGCCAGGGTCACAGCAGGGCCCTTGGGGGCGGGGGGGGGGGGTGTGTCACGTGGATTTGCATGGGGTTTGTGTGCAGGTGGCCTGAGACCCGGCTGTTCCAAGTCCCTTCGGGTGGCCCCGTCTCTGCTTTTCTTCCTGCCCCCCGCCCCCCGTTTGTTACCCTTCCGGAGACCCTGAGACAGGGAGCAGGAGGCTGCCCTCCTCTGCCGGCTGAGCCTCCGGGATCTCCTCTCCTGTGTCAATAAGAAAGATCCCGAGCAGTCACGGAGCCCTTCCTGCCGAAGCCCCCGTTCCCTGGTTAGCACGAAGTCCTCACAAAGTACGTGAGGCCGTCCCCATTTTACAGAGGGCCACACGGAGGCTCAGAGAGGGGCGTCACGTGGTGGGGAGGCGCTCTGTGCGGACTGGGGCCCGACGGCTCCCAGGGACCCCGCAGAGCCAGGCCCTTTGCCCTCTTCCACGGGAAGAAACGGGCGCTGAGGAAGCCTGAGGGGGTCGGGGCATTAGCGCCAGCGGCTGCTCCCCGGGAGGGGGCGTGCGCCAAGACGCATCGTGCTCCCCCTCGGACTTCCGTGTCCCCAGAATCCGGGACTGTGGCTGGCAAGTGGTGGGTGCCCAGTGAGTGCTTAGCGCCTGTCGTTTCGTGAGTCCACAGACGCGGCCCTGCCCAGGCGGGAGGACACCATTCGGGTGAACGGGGTGGGGGGGGTGTTGCTCAGCAGGGGTTGGAGGCCGGTGGGGGGGTGGGGGGCTGTTTGCCTTCAGGCAGGGACGTCCGGGTCAGGGTCAGACCTGCCTGGGCGGGCAGCTGAGCGGGGCCACGGCCTGGCCAGGGCAGCGAGCCCCCCGTGAGCCCAGATTCCGAGCGCCGGCGCTGGGTCCCGCCGTATAACAAGATGATGGGTTAGGGTCAAGCTGTGGTCCCATAACTTGTTGGGAGACGTTTCAGAACAATAAAGGTGTCCGGCTTTATATCCGCTCGTATTTTATCCCGGCTTTAGCCTCTCCCGCTTCCTTGCCTTGGATTTACTGTGCGTCTGTTTTAAACGGGGGGAGGTTGACTCCAGCGCTCCCCGGCGGTGCCCGTCCCCTCCTGCCCGCCCTGGGGAGCCTGGCCCGTCACGCTCCCGCGCTGGCCTCCGCCTGCTGAAATATTTACCTCCGGGCGCCTCTGACAGCCGAGCTGTCTCCTGAAGCAAAGGTGATTGGCCCGCCGATATTGCGACGTGGCACTTTGTGTCTGCTCTCGACACGCAGCACGCTCCCCTCCGGCTGGGCCGGCTGGCGGGGCGGGCGCCACGGGGAGGCGACAGCGGGCCGCTCGATCACGGGCGCCCGGGGGGTTGACACCGGGAGGGCGCCGGGCTCCCCCTTTCCCGCCCCCACCCCGGGCTGTCAGCCCAGCAGGCTCCCGGAGCGGCCAGGAAAGAACGCGACAGACCCACGACAGACCCACGACGGAAGCGGTCAGGGCAGCGGACACGGTGCGGGACTCTGCCGCGCGCTGTAGGTTTACGGGCGCGTTTCGCACCTGCCACCCGACGAGACGGGCGTTTTTGTCCCTTGTCAGTTGGAGACGCTGAGGCGCGGAGAGAGAGGCAGGCGTGCTGCGTGAGTGTCCTGGGGCTGCCGTGACCAAAGGCCACGCGCCCTGTGGGAGGCGGGGGGCGGTGTTGGAACAGCAGAAACGTGTCCCTTCACAGTCTGGAGGAGGGGTGGGCAGGCCCGCACTCCTCCCAAAGGCTCCCGGGCAGGATCCCCCCTGTCGCTCCCAGCTTCTGGTGTGGCCGGCCATCCCGGGTGTCCCCTAGCTGGTGACCGCATCCCTCCAGCCTCCGCCTCTGCCTTCACATGACCACCTTCCCTCTACGTGCCTACAGCCAAAATCCCCCTCTTATATGGACGGCAAGCCTTAGATCAGGGCCTCTGTGGTCTGGTATGACCTCATCTTAATTATACGTGCAAAGACCCTGTCTCCATCTGAGGTCACACTGGTTCCAGGTGGACATGCGTTTGGGGGGGCACAGTTCACTCCAGTATGCTTGCCCCCAGTCACGGTACCAAATGCTGTTGGGCCATGCTGGCATCTGCTAAGCCTGCCCTAGAGCTCACCCTGTAGAGAATTCCCTAGAACCCGATGGTTCCCGGATCTCTATGCTCCGCGCTGTTAGCTGGCTATGCCCCCACTCCGGGTAGGGGGTGACATCCCCAGGAGCGACTCCTACCCAGGAAGTAGAGGCATTGGTGGATAAAACCCCTCCTCTGTGTCCTTGCCAGGGTCCCCAGCAGGCCTGCTCTAGGTGGCCCCTGTGTGGCCCTCCTCCCTTCCCCATCCCACCCTTTCACTGCTTCCCATCCTGGAATCTCCTGACAATCAAACCCCTGGCATCTGAATCCTTGTCTCAGGCTCTGCTTCTGGGGGATTGCAAATTAAGACAATACAAACACTAAACATAACAAAACAGCCCACAGGGGTAACTGAGACCGTTTAACCATCTAATGCCCGCAGCAGGCCCAGGGGGCAGGGTTGCCAGATTTAGAAAGAAAAACAAAACAAGAGCCCAGTTACATTTCAGCTCAAGATAAACAACGAATACGGTTTTTTGTACAAGTATATCCCATGTAACATTTGGGATATACTCGTACTAAAAACTACTTTTTGCCTAGGATAGGGGAGGGGTGACGGAGAGTGACAGCTGACGGGAGTGGGGTTTCTTTCTGGCGTGGCGTGTATATTCTAGCGGACCGTGGTGACAGTTGCCCAGCTCTACGAGTAGGCCAAAAACCATGGAATTGCATACTTCAAATGGGTGAATTATACGATATGAAAATTGGCTTAATAAAGCTGTTACGTTTCTATGTTATTCGGTGTTTATCTGAAATTTAAATTTCACCGGGTACTCTGTATTTTATCCGGCAACCTTGTTAGGATCCCCAATTCACAGATGAGAAAACTGAGGCCCAGCCAGATAGCACAGCCAGGAAGCAGTAGAAGGGACTGGACCCGACCCAGGTGATCGATCGGCCTCCTTAACAATTAGGGAACGCTGCCTCTGGGAAGCCGGCAGATCTCCCGGGGACGCGGAGTCTGAGGCCAGCAGGGGAGACAGAAGCCAGGCGGACGGACCCTCACAAAGACGCCTTTCTGTCCACCCAGAAGTGGGGCCTGTGCCTCTCAAGCGGCCGAATCCCGGCGTGGCTGGGGTTTCCTCTTCTCCCCTCTGTGCCTCCTTGGGCTCAGCCTCCTCCCTTTGACAGGACTGCAGGCTGGTCAGAGGGAGGAGGGTCGGACAGAGTCCAGGCAGGTGCCGCGGCTGCAGGCCAGCGGCTGAAACCCTACAGCTGCCTCCTCCCGGAGCGCCCGAACCTGAGGCGTGCCACCCAGAAGGGGAGGAACAGCTGGGTCTGGGGGCCCCTGGCCGCGTCAGGCCAGAGGGGAGGTGGCGGTCTACACCCTCCCCGGGCCGGAGGCCGCACGACCTGATGTCTGTGACTGACGCATCACCCCCTTTGAGTCTTGCTGGCGGTGGTCACACAGCTCGGGCCCGCACGGTTCCTGGCACACAGTAGGTGCTCAGGACCTGCTGCTTCTCTCTGGAGCTGGAGGGCTGCTGGGGCCGCCGGAGGGTGTTCTGTTGACCTCGTTTGCAGAGACGACCCCCCACCTGTTGCTCACGGAGACAGGTCTGGAACCTTCCGGGACAGTCCTTCTTCAGGCTGTGGGTGATTTGCAGTCCCGCAAAGGCCATGGGAGCCACACCCGTGAGAGAGCAGGTGACTCCAGGGCTCCAGTCTTTTCGGGGGTTCTGGTCCAGCACCAGGCAGCCCCCCAGCCTGGTGGCCCGGCCTGAGTCGGGGGCTTGCAGCGCCCCCCCCTCCACCTCCCCGCCACCTCTCACCCTCCCCCAGCAGGTGGGCGTCATCGCAGCCAGAGGGCAGCGGAGGCTTGGCCGCCAGCCCCGGGGTCCCTTCATGCTGGTCCCACCCTGTCTGGGGCCCGACGGAGGGCTTTAGGTTGTGATGCAGGCAGCAGTGGAATCCGCCCCCCGCCCCCCATCCCAGGGACCTTCCCGATGCTTCTGCACTTAACGTACCTGCAGACAAAGGAATTGATGAAATGCCCCCACCCGTTGCGTCAGGCTGGCGGGCCTGTTTGCCGGCTGCCGACTTGGGGGTTTGGGTCATGGGGTTTTGCTGGCCTCCCCAGGACAGTGACACTTGAACCGCCTGGCACAGGAAGCTGGCCTCCAGGCGGTCCAGGAAGGCCCCTGTCCTGCCTGCTGCCCACAGACTTCCTCGAGGGTGGGAGTCGGCCAGGGGGCAGCGGGAGCGGGACGGAAGGAGGTCAGGGCCTGAGAAATGAAACGTTCGTGAATGCAGGCCCGGCACTCACAAAGTAGGGCAGAGCCATTAGAGCTCATTAAAGTTTAATACCTGTCGGAGCCCCTGTGGCCCCGGCAGACACAGTTCTAATGTGATGGGTGGAGAGGGGAATTCTCAAACCATCGCGGAGGCGGGGGGCTTGCTTTGCTCCTATGAACAGGAAGAGGACAGTAAGGCTTTGAGCTCCACCAGCTGCTGATTGGGTGGGCTCTTGGGGGGGGGGGGGGGCGGGTCTGCCCCGGGACTGTCCCCTGGGGCTGCTGCGTTTGTCCCAGACAGGCCTTCCCCTCCTCTCCCTCTGTGGTTCACCTCGGGGCTCCTGGCCCTGCCGGCAGCCGGGTGTGGGCTCCCCCTGCAAGCCCCTGGGGGACTCAGCATCAGCTCAGCTCGTCTGTCTTAGCCAGAGTGGAAAACCCCTCATCTCCCCCCAGAGCACGTTTTCCTGCAGCGAAGTAAACCTCCCCCGTCCCGTCCCGTGTCCCACCGCCTGCAGGAAGCCAGCCTTCCCTGGGCACCGAGAACGCCCTCTGTGCTGGCCCCGCCCCCTTCCATCAGCATACCGAGCTCAACCGAGGGCAGGCTGGAAGCATCCTGGAAGTCTTCCTGGAGGAGGTAGCGCTCTAGTCGGGTCTCGAAGGACATGCATGGGAATTAGCTGGGAGTTCGCAGTCGGGGACGGTGAGCATGTGGGGAAGGCAGAGGCGTGGGCGCGTCGAGGAAGGGAGGCTGGGGGGTTGGGCCACAGCAGGCGGCAGCAAGGTGGGAGATGAGCCGGAAGGAGGGTCTGGGGCGAGTCGGGGCCAGCCCTGCACGCCAGGCCGAGTTTGGGCATTGCCCTGACCCCTGGTCTGAGAATCGAATGGATCCAGCTTAGAATAATCTAAGCCTGGGCAGCCAGGACTTGAGGAGAGCGTTGGCTATGGAGCGCGTTACAAAGGAAAGGAAGGAAGAGACAGATTATGACGTCCCTCCCGAGCAGCAGGCTCTTCCGTGTGAGAAGGTTGGCACGAGTCTCCCCATCTCACGGGTGGACAGACTGAGGCCAGTGAGCGGGTCCAGTCTGCCCTAGGGCGGAGCAGGAGGAATGCAAAGGAGCGTCTCTGGGCGGGCAGGCCCGGCCGTGCTGGACACAGGCTGGCATGTGCACCAGCCGGAGACACCCTCCCGTGGCCGGTGCCCAGGCCTGCGGCTCCGGCTTCTGGCCGGGCGCCATGCCCAGCCCTCACCGCAGCGGCTCCAACGCTCCATTCTCACCAGGGCTCCCCAGAAAACCCTTTGCATCTTTCGGCTCACCCTTAATAAATGCTCCCTCCATCTGTCACCTCCGCCCTCCCCTGCCCACACTCTCCAGGGGCCTGCCCAGAACAGCTCCGAAATCATCCACCGCCTGCCTGCTCCCGGCTTCCTCCTGGCCCGCTGCCGCCCTCCCCGCGCCGCCCTCCCTGGGCCTCAGCCCCATTCCCAGCCTGGCCCAGAGCAGAGCGAGCCCAGAATAGATCTAGAGAGAGGGGAAAGCCACAGCGTGCAGGCCTGCAGAGGGATGTCTTGGGGAGTCCTGCGGGACCTGGGGTCGCCCCAGACTAGACCCAAGACCCCCACCCGGAGCACGGTCCGCTGAGCTCCGAGGTGCCCTGGGGTTTTTCCTGCTTCCTCTGGAACGTTCTCTCAGGTATTAATAGGGCTGTGGAGAGCGTCCTGTCAGCCCCGGGCAGTCTGCTCCCAGCCTCGGCCCGTCCTGCTCGCTCACAGCTCACGGTCCACAGGGAGGCCCCCCTGGGGTCCCCTGGGAAGAAGGTGGGGTATAGACAGCCCCGTGCCTTCAGCCCCAGCCCCCCAGCCTCCCCCAGCCTCTTCCACACAGGCTCAGGCGCCGGTGGGGGGAGTGGGCGGGTGTATCTTGTTTTAAGAGACAGGAAACATTCGGCCGCAGGCCCCAGCGCAGACGGGCCCCCGAGTGAACTCCAGACCAAAGCAGATCTGCCTCCGCTGTGGTGCCGGCTCCCTGCCCGAGAGCCCCGCAGCACCCACTGCCCGCTGCGTGCGGGAGCCGCCCCCCCCCCCCCTGCCCCCGGCGCCCCTGCGGCCGCGGCCAGAGGCCCTCTGCCCACTGCCAGGCGCCAGCCAAGGAACCCAGCTGGCCCAGGGCCCTGGCGGTGCTCTCTGCTCCCTGACTTGAGAATGGGGAGGCTGTGTGCGGTCTGGGGTGGCCGGGCCATTTCTGAGTTGTCCCAAGGGCTCGGGGCCACCGTCTAGGGTCTGCCCGCCTGGAACGTGGCTGCGTGGGGGTTACAGGCCCACGGGGGGCTGGAGCCACAGGAGGCCATGCCTGGAAAGGGGGCTGCCGCCTGTGACCCTGGAGGCAGCGAACTTCAGATGACAGGGAGAGAGAGAGGGAGAGCCAGGGACCAGGAAGGGACCAGCTGGCTAAAGCGGGGTGCAGGGGGGCGTATGGAGCCAGCACCCTGGGGCCCTCCCTGGCTCCCTGTCTCCCTGTGAAGTCCTGTGGGGAGGAAAGGGAGGGGTGAGGCTTGCCTTCCTCACACACGCGGTCAGGGGCTCTCATTTCCTCCCTTTCCCAGACGGGGAAGTAGACAGCAGCTCAGAGAGGCAGAGTGTGGGACCCAGAGCCACCCAGCAAGGCTTGCCGGCCCCAAACCCCTGCCTCTGCACACACACACACACACACACACACACACACACACACACTCCTTTGTGTCTGCCCCCTGCTGTGGGTGTGGGGCTGTCCCCTCCCGCCCCACAGCCCACAAGCAGGTGCCTGGTGGCCGTGTTTCCTTGCATCGTCCCCGCCCAGAGCACGTGGTCCCCGTGGCCCGTCTCTTGGAGGGACTAATTCTGGAAACGGAGCCTTCCTCCCAGCTTCGGGAGCTGTCACGTCCGAATTCACGAGGTTCCAAAGTCACCTTCTGGGCAGGGAGCCTAGGTTTCTGACTCAGCCCCTGGGCCTCCCCAGAGCTTCTGGCAGCGAGGGCGGCACCACCTGCCGGCCGAGCCGCCATCTGGCCCCGCTCAAGGACACCCGTCAGCTTCACATCTGGGGCGTCTTCGCTCCAGCTTCTCTGGGGACCTGCTGGCCTTGTGCTTCAGGATTAAAATGACAAGGGAAGGGAGCCCCTGGGGCAGGTCTGATTTATTTCAGGCGGTCCCCTGGGACCCTCCCCGAAGCCCTCACGGAAGGAGGCGGGAGGCTTCCACAGCGAGAGCTGCCCCCCACCCCCCTGCAATCAGCTTTACAAAATCCCGAGGCCCGGGCTCCATCCATGGACGAATTACTTTAGAAACTCCGGGTCAAAGCTTCTGGGTGATTCCGCGTGCCACCCAGGCGAGAGCCTCGTGTAGATGCACCTCGGCATTCTAGAGCGAGCCGGGTGGCTGCGGTTCAAACCCCAGGAAGTGGTGTCGCCTCTCTGTGCCTCAGTGTCCTCATCTGCAAAATGGGCGTGGTGGTGGTACTGACTCCCACGGACGGTGGTGAGGGTTCGATGAGTTAGTGCACGTGCAAAGCCCAAGTGCCCACTGGGTGTGTGGGGTGGGAGTGTTAGTAAAGTCATTCTTCGTCACGGGGGGAAGCCGGGCAGAGACGTGAGAACCCACTCCCTCCCAGGTCAGGAGGCGGGGGCTTGGAGGTGGCCGGGCTGGGTTCAATCTGAGCCCCACTGCTGGCTGCCTTTGGGAAAATGGTGGCATCCCCGTCCGCGTCTGCAGAGTGGGGATATACCTGTCGCCCAGGGCTGTGGCAGGAATAGATCGAGGTAACACAGACCTCAGTGTCCCCAGCTGTGAAATGGGAGCGTAGGCTAGGATCCAGAGACCAGTTTCAGACGCCCGCAACTCCGGTGTCGTAGCTGAGAGGGCGAATCGGACCGCTCAGCCTGATGCGGGTTCCCGGGCCAGGGGACAACATCCCTCCCTGTCGCTCGGTCCTGCTCGGAGGAGTGCGTGCGCGTGTGTGTTTAGATGTGTGTGGACACGTACGTGACGAGTGTGGTGTGCAATTGTGCATATGTGGCCGCGTGCCATGTGTGACTCGTGCGCGTGCCGTGTGCACAAGTGTTTGTGTGTGCTCCATGCAAATACGTGTGTGTGCGTCTTTGCACACGCATGTGGATATTGCGTGTGCCGCGCAGTCAGGGGCCCTCCCGAGGGGCGTCAGCCTCCCCTCCCGACTCACACTCACAGGGGGCTGCCTGGTTCGAAGGCCCGGCCAGGGTGCCCCCCAGATCCGAGCCCCCCGCCCCTGCCCGCCACCCCGGTAGGGGCCCGTGGCCTCCAGAAAGCTGTGCTTCCAAGGGGGGGTTCCGTCCCCAGGGGCTGCAGGGACCTCACCATGTCTCACTGAGAAACAGTAAGCATTTGGCAAAGGATAAATAAGAAGGACAGGGGTGCCTGGGGGGCTCATCTGGTTAAGTTCAGCTTCAGTCATGTCATGATCTCACAGCTCGTGGGTTCGAGCCCCACGTCGGGCTCTGTGCTGACAGCCGGGAGCCTGCTTCCTATTCTGTGTCTCCCTCTCTCTCTGCCCCTCCCCTGCTCATGCTCTCTCTCTCTCTCTCTCTCTCAAAAATAAATAAAACATAAGAGGAAGCAGAAAACGACTCCCACATCCCCACACCGGCCTCGGGAAGAAGGCATTGCCAGCATGGCTGTGCCCCCTCTGAGTTCCCTCTCCCCCGCTCTGGTCCCCGCAGGCTCCTGGATAAGCCTTACCGGTTTTCCCAGCTCTCCTGCCTCGCTTTCCTACCAAGCTTTGTTGGCGTGAGTTCACTGAGCACCTGCTAAGTACCAAGCATTGCCCTGGTCATGGGGGATACAGCAGTCAGTGAAGCAGATCACGGCCCTGCCTTGTGGGTGCACGAGTGCAGGTACTCTAGAGAGTTCGGGCGAGGAACAAGCAAGGCACATGTGCGAGGCTTCTAGAACGACCCCTGCAGGTAGGAAACGCTGTTCCCTCCCACCTCCCATTTTGCCGGTGGCCGAGAGGTCACTGCCGGCCAGGGGCAGACCCTGGACCCACTCGCAGCCGGGCTCCGGAGAGCTTGCCCTGGGAGCAGCGCCCGTGGCCCTGGGACCCGTCGGGTCAGCCCGCCGCAGGCAGCGGCCCCGAGTGAACCCAGGCAGCCTGGGCGTCCTGGCCACCCTGAGCCACCGACGGTTAACGATGGCGTAATTCCTCAAAAGTCAAGAAAAAATATGGAATTGGCCCCCGAAGATTGCGCCAGCCCTCCCCCCTCTGCTGACACTTTGAGGTCATCAACGGTAATGGGAAGGCCCGGAGTGCGTGTGCGCGTGTGTGTGCGCGTGTGTGTGTGGCCGTGGGGGTGGGGGGGGGCTTAGAAGGAGACTCTGGCCAACCCGACCCAAACCACGCCAATGCCTGTTTGCAGGAGGAGGCGGCTGGGCCTGAGGCCTGCTTTGCATACCCAAATGAGCAGGAGTGCAAACCCAGAGACCCTGCGCTCCTGTGGCCCCCCCAGGGACCCCTCCCTGCCCAAGACCTGCGCGCGGGTTCCAAACCGCGAGCGTGGGAGTGCGGGGCAGGCGGTGCCCGGGGACGGGAGCTGGCTCTCTGACCCCCGCCAGGTGGGCGCGGTGGCAGGGAGGGGGCGGTGGGGACCCCGCCCGGGCAGGAGAGAGAGGGAGTGAGCCTGATGTCATGCATTATTCAGCAGCTCCTGATTTCACATTATTCTCCCTGATACTTTTACAACCTGTCAGTAAATAAAAAGATTCTACATTATTTATAGAAACGGAGCAGAATTGGCCACGAGGATTTAGTATTGCTATTATTAGAGAGTCCTTGGGACCACGGGGACGGGGGGACTCAGAGACACTGCCGCCCCAGCCGGAGGGGAGCGCAGTTTGACTTGCCGACCTCAAAGGTACGTGGCTACCTTCTTTGGGGGCGCCCCCCCCCCAAACTCAGGCACCGGCTAAACCAGCTGGCCCGGAGGCAGGTGGCTGTCTACCTGGCTGGCAGGTGGGTCCCCCCCCCCCCGGGGAAGACTGACACCTGTCCTGGCAGCTCGGCCCCTTCCAGGGGCAGGTGGCCGTGGCTGCGGCCACAAGGTGGTGAGAGGGGACCACCTGGGAGAGAGAAAGAGTGCTGGGTGCCCCGGGGGCCGTGTGCTGAGTGAGGCATCGCAGGACGTGTAGGAGGCTCTCCTCCCCGAGTGTTTATGGAGCACCTTCTGTATACACAAGGCTTTGCTCACAGCGTCCGGACAAGGCGTGTGCCCCCCAGGCGTGTGTTGCGTCGACAGTCCCTTTGTCCTCCCGCTGTCAGGCCACGGGTCCAGTGGGGGTTTTGGAAACGGCGACGGCAGACCGTTCAGAGGACGGACGACCTCTGGTGCCCCACTCTCCACGTTCACGGACGCTGGATCCTGCCCCGGGCGCTTGCCCTGCTGACGCCTGGGCTCCCGTACGAGGCACATGCTGCTGGGCAGACTGGCCACCAGCCTGCTGTGAGAGCAGCGTTTCTCGGTCTGGGTTCCAGCAGCTCGCTCCCCGAATCTTTAACCGTTCTGCTCTCTGTTCTTTTTTTTTTATAGAATTTTTTTTTAAACATTTTATTTATTTTTGAGACAGAGAGAGACAGAGCAGGAACGGGGCAGGGGCAGAGAGAGAGGGAGACACAGAATCGGAAGCGGGCTCCAGGCTCTGAGCCATCAGCCCAGAGCCCGACCCGGGGCTCGAACTCACGGACCGCGAGATCGTGACCTGAGCTGAAGTCGGACGCTTAACCGACGGAGCCACCCAGGCGCCCCTCCGCTCTCTGTTCTTAAGGCAGTCTAAATGCAATTAATGCGAGCAGATGCTGGCCGCGGACGACCGCCCTCTACGTGAGCATTTCTGGGGCGCTCGGGGCCTGCGTCCGCGCCCGGTCACTTCCCCACGGGGCTCGCCTCGGGATGACCGTGAGTCCTGAGTGCCGCGCGCTGGGTTTCTCAGAACCGGAGCCTGGTCGGAGGGGGCAGCCATCTCCCCCCCCCCCGCCCCGCCAGTCCTCCGGTCCCCAACCTGAGAACCCCGGGCCCAGAGAAGGCAAGAACTGTATGCCGTTCCCCCGTGAGCCCAGCGTTCGGCACACAGTGGGTGCCCTACGGTGTCTGGTGTGGAGTTGGGCAAGAAAGGTCCCCGTCCTGGCGGGGGTGGGGGGCAAGCCTGTGGGTCCCCAGATGGGAAGCAGCCTGCTGTCGGGACCACAGCATTTCCCAGACTGAGCCCAGATTTCCTGTGCCAAGAACCCCCCCCTCCCCCACCGAGCTGTGACCCAGGTATCGGCCGGGACTGCGGGCTTATCTCTAGGACCCGTTTCCAGCTTCACTGGCAGGACTCGGTTCCTCGAGGGCTGTTGGACCGAGGGCCTCAGTCCCTTGCTGGATGTTGGCTCGCGGCCTCCCTTGGCTCCTTGCCACGTGGCCCTCTCCCACGTGGCGGCCCCCAGCGTGGCAGCCTGCCTCATCGAAGCGAGAAGCCGGGAAGGCAAGAGAGCAGGCGTCGGCGGGAGAGGGGAGCTGCGGTCTCCGTAAACTCATCCGGGCGGGGACGTCCAATGTCGCTTTGCACTCTGCTCCTTAGAGGTCAGTCCCTAGGCCCAGCCCCTCGCTGAAGAGGCCCGAACCCCGGACGGGGGGCGGGGGGGGGGGCTGGCCAAGCGGTCCCAGCGATGAGCATTCCGAGAACAGAGGGTCGCCGAGCCGGTTGACCTTGGGGTGTTGACGTGTGTGCCTTGCTTGGTGTTTACGGGGTCACCACCCCGGGGATGGTCGGGGATTCGGGGGACGGGTCTGCTAAGGCACGGGGAGCACGAGGTGAGGTCGAGGGGCTCGCCCTTGGCCTCTGCAGGCAGGGGTGTCCAGGAGCTGCCGCCCCGCTGGCCCCCCTGGCCCTCCGGGCGTCGGGGTGGACTCCCCCATTTGTGGGCACAGGTGCCTTCCCACGGGCCTGCCACCCAGGCCACGGCTTCAAGCCCCCGTTGTCCCAGCAGATGTCACTCGGGAGCCCCCGATTCGCGGATGAAGTGATTAGGGACGTAAGGGGAGTGACTACGGGATATGAAGCTGCCAAGCTCTAGACCCCGCGTCCTGGGGCGACCGTCACGAACTCAGTGGCGGAAGACAACAGACATTTACTCGGTCGCGGTTCAGGAGGCCAGGAGGCCAGATTCAGTCCGTGGGTGAAACCAAGGAGGGTTTCCTGGTGGCGGGGGTGCTCTGGGGCATCGGTCCCTGGCCTCTCTCGGCCGCTACATCCCGGCCTCTGAAGGCAGCCTCATCCAGCCTGTGCTCTGTCCTCACGTGGCCTTCTGTGGCCATCAAGGCTCCCTCTGCCTCCCTCTTAAAAGGATGCATGTGACTGCATTTTGGATGATCCGGGCTAATTCCCCTCATTCAGAGCCTTAATTTCACCACACCTGCAGACTCCTTTTTTTTTTTTTTTTTTTTGCGCTTTCTATGGTAGCGTCTTTACCCTGGCCCTAGGTTCCAGGGCCTAGGACACGGACATCTTTGGGAGGAAGCCAGCCCTGGCTTCCATTTGTTCAGGTGCGGTTGCAAAGCTGAACCTTTGACCTACGCGTACGAAGTCAGGTTTCTGCTCACGGCAGTCCTGGCTTCTGGAAGGTTCCGTGTGGCTGGGACCCGCAGGGGACACCCTTCCGAGCCCCAGCTGCCCTGCTTGCCTCATGGCTGGCCCGGGGGGGGGGGTCAGATGCTTGTTCCTGTTTGACGGCCCTTGTGTTTCCACACATCCTGCCAAGCAGCTGTGACACTTAGTGGCTGTCATGCTCAAGTGGGTGGCTGGGTCCCTGGCCCCCAGCCCCAGGAGGGCAGAGCCAGGCGTGGGGTCTGCACGGTAGCGAACAGCACGGGGAGGCTGGCTGTTCCCCCCGCCCCCTCAGGCAGGAGCCCTGTTTTCTGAGCTCCCCGTGGGGGGACACTATGGGACGCCTGTGTCCTGAAGGAGAACCCGCGGTAGCTGGGGTGTTCGTCGGGGGTTGGGGGGGGTGGGATGAGCAGCTTCAAGGACTTCTACCCGGGAGGGGCGGCCCTGGGCACTAGAACGGGATGTTGCTGAAGACACGGAAGATGGATGTCCCCACCTCCGCAGCTGTCATCCCCGAGGACAGCAGGCCACTGCTGCAGTTGAGTTTGGAAAGGCCGCCTTTAACCGTGAGTGTCCGTGACACCCGATACCAGGGGCTATAGTCCCGGGGTCCCTGTGGCCTCCAGACTGCCTTGTCCATGCACTCGCTGGCCATTTTTCTTTTTTAACATTTAATTATTTTTGAGAGAGACACACACAGAGTGCAAGTGGGAAGGGGCAGGGAGAGGGAGACACCGAATCGGAAGCAGGCTCCAGGCTCCGAGCCGTCAGCACAGAGCCCGACGCGGGGCTCGAACCCACGAACCGCGAGATCACGACCCGAGCCAAAGTCGGACGCTTCACCGACGGAGCCCCCCCGCCAGGCGCCCCACACGGTCGCTTTTATTTATTTATTTATTTATTTATTTATTTATTTATTTATTTGTGTTTAATGTTTATTTATTTCTGAGAGAGAGACAGAGCGTGAGCAGGGGGAAGGGCAGAGAGAGAGGGAGACACAGAATCTGAAACGGGCTCCAGGCTCCGAGCCATCAGCACAGAGCCTGACGCGGGGCTCGAACCCACAGACCGCGAGATCACGACCCGAGCCAAAGTCGGACGCTTCACCGACGGAGCCCCCCCGCCAGGCGCCCCACACGGTCGCTTTTAGCACACGCTTCCAGAGCACGGGTATCTGTATGTTACATGCACGTATGTACCGCTGTCCCAACAGCCTGGGGCCTTAGAAAACTGACCCCAGAGGAGGAGTTCAGAAAGGATTCAGACATTCGTTCAAAGAACCGTCCCTCCCGGAACTCCACGCTCCCTGGCCTCGCCGTCGATACCGGTGCTCCGCCGCTGAGACGTCGGGCCAGACGTGTTTCTCACACGTTTAGGTCTGCAACCCCCCATGCGACGTTTAGGTTTTGTATCGCGACCCGGGCCCCGCGTGCGCAAATGCATCCTTGACGCAATGGGTAACGGACTCTGGGGTTTTCCGCGGAAAAACGTCTTAGCCCATTCGCACAGACCGGCTTCGCGGCCTCTCCACGGGTCTCCACTTGGCAATCTGGCGACAGAGGTGCGTGTGGGCTGGTGCCACGGGGCTTCGGGGAAGGGAGAAGGTGTTGTGAATGAGATACGAATAGGTATGAGTAGACTGAGGCTTGGGAGTCTCGTCTCCCCCACCGTCCGGAATCCCGAAAGGGGAGGTGGGTCCTCCTCGGGTGCACACGACATCGGGCGCTTGGAAACTGCGGAGTAAGACGGTAGTGATGAGTGAGTGAATGAATGAACCGATGCCCTGGAGGTGAGCTGGCACAGGCAGGGGCGGGGACCCCTGCGCCTGGGGGTCCAGCCCAGCCTCCCCGGCCCTGCTCCCGCCCCCCACCCCGGGCTGAAGCCCACGGCCAGCCCCCACCCCACCCCCCGCCGCCCCTCCCCATCTCCCCCGCCAGCCGCAGTCCCAGTCCCCAGCAAACCCTCCCCCGGCAGGCGGCCTCCGTCGACCCCCGTCCCTGGGATCTGCTCTTTGAGAGAAGATTCGCTCCCTCTGCCGTTGGCGGACCCGCAGCAGAGCCGGGGAGAGTCGGAGGCAAGGCCCCCATTGGCCTCCGGAACTTAACGGCTCGTTCCCCTGTCCTGAAGGTGCTTTGCTGCCAGCCTGGCACTGACAGTTTTATTGGCAGGCGGGCCTGCTAGAAGGATTGGAGGCTATTTACAGTGTTGAGGCCATGGCTTTGCGAGGAGACAGTTAACATAAATCCGCATGATGGATCCGTTATCACGTCATTGAACTTGTGGCGGACCCATCGAAGGCCAAGCAATAACACACTGTTTCCTGGGTTTGCACAGCCCTGGGATACATTAAATACACTTTATTTATGGCTCACCACCGCTGCACTGTGGGCAGGAGAATGCAGCTTTTGCAACTACCGTCTAATTTTATGATGAGCATTAAAGCCGGGCCTATAATTTGCACCTTTTTATTCATTAGACAGTGGTGCAGCCATAAGTCAGAAAGGCCCAGGGGTTTAGATGCAGATCCAGAAGATAAACTATTGACAAGCCAGATGTATTTTTACATTAGAGCGCCTTTACAATAGTTTATGTGGAGAGTGGAATATAAATTGCGTTATTAAATATGAACCACTCTTGCAGCCAGTGCTTGTGAGCAGAAGGAGGGAGGGGGCTCGGAGCCCGGCGCTGGGAGGGGCCGCCTAATTTCTCAAGGTTGAACGTGTAATTCTGCTCCGTGGGGTGTTTTGTTTTGTTTTGTTTTTCCCCTTTGGACCCCACGTGGGAGCAAACGGCGTGATGGGCCGGGCTGACCCGCTTCTGAGCAGGCGGAAGTCGGGGTTCTGCTTTCCGCCCGGCTCCTTCCGGGGAGGGGGGCTCGGCTGCCGGGCCAGGAGGGCCTGTGCCCTCGGGAGGGACCGCGGGCTGACGGCGGGGGTGGGTGCCGCCTTGCTGACCGGGCGCACGGTGCTCCTCTGATTCTTAACGGACGTTCCAGAAGCCGGTGGCGTTCCTTGCTAGGAGTCTGGCGGGAATTTGAGGGCTCCCGGCGCTGCGCTTTGGCAAGTCCCTGGGTTCCTGGTCCTGGACCGGCTTGGTGGCCCCGGAACTTGCCTGTCGCCTAGGGCTCCTCAACCCTGCTGCTGTTGACTTGTGGGGCTGGGTCATCCTCCGAGGGAGCCGTCCTGTGAGCTGTGGGATGTCAAGCGGGCCCCCCCACTCGGAGCCACTAGCCCCCACGCCCCCAGCAGCCGCGTCCCTGTCCCCCACCGTCTCCTGGGAGTGAAGCAGCCCAGCCACCGATAAATCCCGTCGGGTGCCTCAACTTACTGTCACCAGACCCAGGTTCACGCTGCCTCTCAGCCATCGTCACCACTGTGACTTTCGCTTTCTTGGCCTTTGTGTCCTCACCTACAAAAGCACGGGGTCAGAGTACATACTGGGTTTCTGGCTTCCCGGGCGCTAAGTTCCGCTCGTTCTAGAAGGACTGGCACAGGTGTGTGGGGACAGCTGCAGGACTCCCACCCTGACTGCTGGCCCCAGCGTCTCTGTGAGCGGGTTCGCCAGCTCTGTTCCCCCTGGGGAGGCCTTGGCCACATGTGGTCACACGCTCAGGTGGCATCCCTGGGAGACCGATCCCGAGTCCAGCGGGGCTGGGTAGGGCTCAAGGCCCCGATATTCATAAGGTTCCACGGGGCTTGATTGGGGTTCTCCAAATCTAGCGTCATCAGCACCCCCTGGAAGGTGGGTTGAAATCCTAATTGCCGGGCCCCAGCCCGGCCTTTCTGACTCCGTGGGCCGGGGGGGCAGCCACAGAGAGAATCCGTGGACCAGAGGAAGCCACGGTGGGGGCAGGGCTGCTAGAAATGGGCCGAGCAGGAATCTGTTGGGCTGCACGGAGCGGGTTAACCGCCTGGGTGTGGTCTCCACGAGTGGAAGCTGCGAGACTCGGGACCCCAGGGCTGTGCCAGGCTGCCCCTGACCCCCGGCTCCTTCAGAGGCAGACCACACGGCTTGCTCACCGCCTTTCCCCGCACACTGGTCCCCTCAAGTCCTCTCCGTTGCCCATGGTGGACTGCCGGTCTCCCTTCTGGCCGCCCGTCCAGATCGGCACTTAGCACAAGCCCCGCCTCCTCCAGGAAGCCCATCGTGACTGCTGGAAACTGCCAGCACAGACAGGCCACCGCCGTCTGGGGGGGGGGGGGGGCGGTGTTGGGGACAGTTACCCCTGAGAGGATGGGGTGCAGAGCTGAAGGGACGGACAGCCTCCGCGTCGTCCCTTCCAGGCCGCTGCCCCAAGATCTGCCGGGGCAGTGGGGAGAAGAGACTGGGGTGGGCCAGGACAGCAGCGGGGGACCGGAGCAAGACCCGGCGGTTTGCAGGGCCAGGGTAGTCGCTTGGGAGGGAGTGGCCGGAATCCGGCTACCTTTGGACTGTAGCGTTGTTGGGACTTGGGGGCAGGTCAGAGGGGGACACCAGAGGAAGAGGAGAGCAGAGGTCCTGCAGGTTTTGACTTGAGGCGCTGGAGGGACAGTGTTGCCAGAAGGAGCGCTCTGGGGAGAAGGAGAGGAGCCCCTTTCTGGCCACGTTGAGAGATTCTGCTAGACGCTCAAGTAGAGATCCAGTTGGCAGTCGCGTTAGAGTCTGGCGCTCCGAACGTGGGTGTTCTCCCCACACAGATGGCGCATGAAGCTGGGAGGCCGGGTGGGGGGACACCTGGCAGTGAGCGGCGGACGGGGAGCACGAAGCCCCGGGGAGAGCTGGCCCGGGCACTGCAGCGAGGGCGCCCTGCCCTGGGGACAGCTCTCCCCGTGGAGGGCGCGTGGACGTCAGCAGGCGCTCCAGACTTTAGCAAGGGACCGTTTCTCCCTCGCCTGTGTGCCACGCTCCTCGGCCTCGAAGGCCTGCTGCGGTTGCCCCAGGGGAGTCTGAAGCCCCTCTGGTGCCCAGGCCTTACCCCAGAAGTCCCGACAGACGGGGTCTGCGTGGGGGTCATGCAGGGGGAGTTTTGAGAAGCCCCGAGGGACTGGGGTGTGCAGCCAGGGCTGAGAACCCCCGCTCCGGGAGCGCCCAAGTCGTGGGGCGCTGGCGGGGATGGTCGTGGCTGGGATGGTCGTGGCTGGGAAGGTGCCTGTGAGACCCGGCCGGGACTCTTTGGTCCCTCCTTCTGCTGGTAGTTGTCACTGTCACGGGTCTGGGAAGTGCCCGGCGACGTTCCTCGACTGGAGCCTCAGAACTCTCTTTGATTTTTGTTTTTAAAATTTTTTTTTTTTTTTACATTTATTTATTTTTGAGAAACAGAGAGAGACAGAGCACAAGTGGGGGAGGGGCAGAGAGAGAGGGAGACACAGAATCCGAACCAGGCTCCGGGCTCCGAGCCGTCAGCACAGAGCCCGACGCGGGGCTCGAACTCACAAACCGCGAGATCATGACCTGAGCCGAAGTCCGACGCTCACCCGACTGAGCCCCCCAGGCACCCCTCAGAACTCTCTGTGGAAATAGCATCTTTGCAGACGCAGTTAGTTTAGATGAGGTTATACTGGATAAGGGGGGTGGGGCTTAAATCCGACACTGGGGTCCCTCTAAGAAGGCCACGTGAAGTGGCCAAGGGTGCGGGCAGCCCCCCGAGAGTGGAAGAAGCAGAGAGGATCCTCCTAGAACCTTAAGAGGGCGTGGCCCTGCCCATGCTTTGATCTGGGACTCGGGGCTCCCAGACTTGGGGGAGAATGCCTCTAGGACGGCCACCGGCCTCTCACACGGGGCCAGGCATCTCCAGGGCCCCCGGGAGAGGGTGGGAGGCCCCTCGAGCGGCAATGTTGTGAGCCTCCACCAGGGGGCGCCACTCGGGCCCATAAGCCGCCCCCCTCCCCCTCCGTGCTCCCACTGTGTGCCTCCCCTGCTGTCTGGTGCCCTGCCGGTCCAGTCATGTCTCCTGACACTCTGGGCCTCAGTTTCCTCTTCGGCCAAACAGGCAGAATCACAGTACGTACTCAAGGGCCCTCGGGAGGCTTACGCTTAACGTTTAGGGAGCACCCAGAAGGCACTGAGCGTGGGAGCGTTTGGGAAATACACCCCGGAAGGAGAGCTGGGCAGGTGGGGGTGCAGGCGGGGCCCCGGCCTCTCATGGACCAGGTTTCCCAGCCCTCTGGGCCCAGGACGGGGGCTCTGAGGGCTGTCTCTGGCCTTGGCCCCGGATCATGGTTGGATGGGGACCCGGGGCGTTCACCAGGTGCCTGCTCTCCACGGACCACCCCAATTCTCCTGTCTCTCCGGCCCTGGACGATACACCCCACAAAGGAGCACAGCAAGTAAGGCGCCGACTCCCCCCTCATTCAACGCGGAGTAAGCCAAAGCACAGAGAGGGGCGGGGCCTGCCCGGGGATGCACAGCCGCCTGGGGTCCCGAGGCCACCAGACCCGGAAGTGCTCACTCCGTCGTGTCTCATATCATCCTTGCCGCAGCAGCCCACGCCCCGGGGGTGTGCGATCGCCCCGCCGTGCGGCCGTGACCCTGAGGCCCGAGGAGGCTCACGGGCCCAGGGCTTAGAGGATGTGGAGTTGGGTAAACCAGCGGCCCCGGCGAGCTCGTCACTGACGCATTCAGGACCGTTGGGCGGCTACTTCCTGACCACAGAGGCTCCTTCCTTCTGAGAAGGCGGGTTTCCTGAACCATCTGCCCCTCTTTCTGCAAAGCTGTCCTCGTGCCTGGCCTCCGCGTGTGCACATGTGCACCTGTGCCCGCACAAGGGGTAACAGCTAGTGTCGCTTTTTATACCACTTGCTTCCCCAGAGGCGGCGGGAGAGGTCGGCTGTATTTCCGTGCTTCTCGTTTCCTTTGAGCTCCCCCCCCCACCCTCCCCCCTCCCCACCCCGGGGGGCCCCGACTCAAGAGTTTTCTTCCCAAAAGAACCAACAGTGGTGGGCATTCACTGAAGGCTTCCCCGGGACGGGCCTCTGTTCAGTCCACACCGCACCCCCCACGACGTCGGCATTTTTAACGTCCTTGCCGAACACCTCCAGGGGGCACCCTTCCTGGCATGGTCCTGGTGAATCCGCAGAACTGACCGTTCCTTTGTGTGGGGATGAGCCAGTGTGGGAAGCCGGGTCTGGACCCGTCTGGGGACCCGAGTCCCCGGCGGTGCCCCCCGCCACCTCCCCAACCCCCCGGCTGTGTCTCAGGCCCGGCTCGCCCGCCGCAGCCCCCGCCACCCGCATCTGGGGCTGTGATGCAGCAGAAGCTTCTTCTAATGGGTTAAGTGACTTTGCTCCAGACACAGTCCCGTTTACATTATCGGCATGAATAAGAAATGAAAATCTGCAGGGGTGACTGTCAGCTCCTCCTGTGCGTGGCTCCCAGCAGCTCTGACAGTGAGAGGCTCTGAGGAGAAGGGGCCACTAAATGAGGGATGTCAGCTTGCTCCCAGGGCGGCCCAGCAGGTGGGGGTCACCTGCAGGGAGCAAGGAGGAAGGAGAGGCCAGGAGGCAGGGAGGGGCGTGCGGGGAGGAGCACTGGGCCAGGAGTCCGGGCCCATGGCACACATGCTTATCGAACAGCCAGCCGCTCTGTGCCTGATGCCGTTCTGGCCCCCCAAAATTTTTCTTACGAAAGGGCCTTGCCGTCACAGATGGGCATGACCAGAAAATAAACGTGTGCACAAAGTGATCCATGATCCAGGCAGAGTGTGTGATGAGGTCTTTGGAAACCGTAAGGCCAGGGGAGGGCAGGAAAGGGACACGTGGAGCTGAAGTCGCAGGAGGTGACATTCCAGCCTGAGGCTGGTGAGGAAGCAGAGGGCACGGTAGGTGCAAAGGCCCTGAGGCGGGCAGTGAGGAGAGGGGTGGGTGAGGCCGTGAAGCAGCCGGGACGGGTGCTTGGAGGCCCCTCAGGGCTTGGGCCTCTTTCTGAGCGGAGCGGGAAGGAGGCTTTCAGGTGCCCCGTGGACGGAGCGCTGTCGCCCCGGGGTTGGACTCGGTGGGCCCTGGCAGGCAGGCTTCGGGGGAGCAGCTGCTGGAGCCCGCTGGCTGTTCATTAACGAGGCCTGGCCGCTCTGGGCTCCAGCGGGGCAGGGCACGGCACCCTGCTCCCCCACCGGCTGCTTTATCTTGGCAACAGATTGCACAAACCCCACAGCTAATATTGAACTTGCCTGGATTTTAAAGAGCAGCTGTAAACAGCACCGCTCCCGGCCCCCGGCCCTCTGATCCCTGCCTGCGGAGGGCAGGGTGTAGCTGGCCCCAGGCCCCGCCTGGGCAAACACTGCAGAGGGCAAGGAGGGCAGAGCCAGTTCCGCGGGAACCAGAATCGAATCCTCTGACCTGCCCCCCTGAAGAGTGAAGATGTTCCTTTGGGCGGGAAGTGGCCGGAGGGACTCCTGTCTGCAGAGAGAGGCAAAGGTCCCAGACAGGCTGGGGAGCCATTTCCGGCCCTGCGTGGGCATCCTGCCCAAGCAGCAGCAGCAAAGCCAGGCCTCTGCCCTCCCCCGTGCCCGCTCCCATAGGCCAGCTCTAGCCTCAAGCCCCCTGGGGACGCCCAGCCGGCCCCCACCCCTGCGCGGGGCTCCAGGCCTGGGCCCCCGTTTCTGGGCTGTGGTCACCTCCTGCTGTACCTGAGAGTCCCGGGGGGAACTTCAGGGCCCTGGGAGAGTGGGCACCCGTCTGTCTGTCCGCTCGCCGTCCCCACCCCTGCTGCTGCTGCATGCAGAGCTCTCCCCAGGTGCCTGCCCCCAGGTCATCGCGTGTCTCGAGGGGGCCCCTCTGAGCCCCTGGCCGGTGTCCGTCCCGGCATCCGCTGCCCACAGAGCGGGGCTGAGCTGAGGACACCTCCAGAGGTGGCGCGTCCTGCCCTGATCGCTGTCCGGGCCGAGCCCCTAGTGAGACCCGAGCCCCCACTCCCCAGGGCTCTGCAGGCCACACACCAGCCTGCTGTTTGGAGCTGTTGTCTACTCACACGGAGAATGTTCTGGAGTCTCTTGAAGGAGACCGAAAGGCAGCTCTGGTCTCCCCAGCAACAACGACCCCGTGCGTCCCTTCACTCATTCATTTGTTCGCTTACTCAGTCGGTCCCTCGGGACCGTCTTCGGCTTCCCTGTGTGTTCTCAGCACCGGGGCAGGAAGTGGGCCTCAGCCCCCCACCGCCCCTCGCAGAGGCGGGGGCCACATGTCCCTGTTGGAAGTCGAGGCTTGAGATGCAGTGTCAGGGCTGATGTTCGAGGCAGTTCCCCTGTTCTACCCGTGGCCCGCCTTCCGTTAGGGGACCGGGGGTTTCCTGGAGAGAGGCCGGGCCTTCTGGAAGCGGCTGGCCCGGGCCTGGGCCTGGGCCATGGGACCGGACTGTGTCGACATTGTAAGCGCTGGCCCAGCCGGACTCGTTGGTACAAGCCACACGTTGACCCTCCAGCCGGTGGGATCCGCCCGCGTCACGCGGCCTGGTCCTCGCCCGCCTCTGGCCTCCGGGGTTGGGGGCGCCCACCCACCCGCCAGCCGCCGTCCCTGTCCCTTCCCTCCCAGCCCTCCAGGATCTCGCTTAAATACTTTAAAACAATCTAAAAGTAATTATCACGAACAGGCTGCTTGGGAACACCTGCTCCATCCGTCCCTCGGAATCACTAATGTGCCCGCGCTGAGCGCTGACAGGCATCGGGCTCCCCGCGCGTCCCGAGTCGCCAGATGCTCCCGCGCCACGGCGCCCCCCTCGCCCCCCGCCACGTGGCACGGCGAGGGCCGCCCAGGCCCGTGTTCCTAGCACAGCTGTCACAGCGATCAGTAGGAAAATCATCACCCCACGAAGTCATACATATGGAACATCATATTTGCAGAATATTTATTTTAACATGTGTCAGGGCCTCCTCGGGTTGCAGGCAGAGGCTGTCCCGCACGTACGGGCGGCTGCGGCTTTCCTTTCATCCCAGAAGACAGCGGGGCGGGCAGAGGGCCAGGCTGGCGGCGGAGGCAGGGGGGCGGGGCTGTGCACCCAGGGCTCCAGTCGGCCCTCCCTTGGTGCTCGGGCGCGGGGGGCTTGGCGGTGCCCCGTGTCCCTGCCTGCCCCTGTGCGGTCACAGCTGTCGCACAGCTGCCCGTGCCGTGCCGTCCCAGCCAGGGGCCCGAGGATGGGAACCGCGTGAGGTATTTCAACAGGAAGAAGCTCACGCAGGCCGCGGGTGGAACGGGCCGAAAAAGCAAAGGGAGGACACACAGGTCCACCCCCGGGGGCCGGGTTGCTAGAAGCCAGGAGCTTGGCACAGGAGGAGCTAGCTGGGAGCCAGACCCCAGAGGAAGGGTGTTGCTGGGCTGGGGGCCGCACCCCTGCACACCCAGGGGACACCAGCACCCGGCCCACCCTCCAAGGCCGGCCAGGCCAGCCTGCCTTCCAGCACCTTCCTAAAGTCACGGCAGCCCCCATTTATCAGGCTGTGCCGGGACAGTCTTAACTCCCTGGCCTCCCGATGCTAGGACAGAACAGTTTTGTTCCTGAATCACGGGTGGAGAGTTCGAGGCTGAGACGCAAGTGACTCACCTTGGCCGAGAGTCCACAGCTTCCGAAGCTAGACTTGCAGTCAACGCTCTCTCAGAATTTGTGGGAAAAGGATGGATGGATGATAGATGACGGCGGCTCTAGGATCCTCATGTTTTAGCGAGAAGGGCTCGAAGAGGAGGCCGGAGAGGGCAAGGCGGGACACAGGCGTGTCCCACACATCTTGCTTTGAATCCTGACTGGAGCCTTGGTCTGCTCACCTGGGAAATGGAACCATGAGCTTGTCTACCCCATGTGAGCCAGGACCTCCCAGGAGGAATGGGCGCGGCACGGGTCGGTTCTGTGCCCACCGTGGCACACCCACGGCTCTAAGCACACGCCGACACACAAAACACACAGACTCGAAAACACACACACACACACACACACACCCATCATGCTGCATAACTCCCGAGAACACGTGAGGGAGCAGCAGACATCTGTGGGCACCTGTGTTCCTGCAACACACACCTGCAAGCGAACGGAACGCGCAGAGCCACACGCAGGGAGACGTAGCCCCGGCCACGTACACCTTCCCACGACGCGCGACTCCTGCCCGGAACGTGCGTCTGTCTGGGGCACCTTCAGAGAATGGCCCGTCGTGCCAGATGCCCGTGATCATGTTGTGGTGGGTGTGTGCCCAGCACACGTGCCAGTACCTGACCCTCGGAGCATAGAGAAGGCCCAGGCTGCTGCCCAGAAGCGATCTCTCCTGGATGCCTTGTGCCCGGGGAGCCAGAGACCCTGTATTTACCCCAGGGGCTCTGGTAGCCGTGGGCGGACGGGGCGCAGCTTGTCCTCACGTGTGACAAGTGTGAATGTGCTAATGAGGCACAGCGCGTCCCCCCTGCTCCCTCAGCAGCTTCCCATGGCTCATGTGCCACTGGGGCAAACCCAGAGTCCTTACTCTGGCCGCCAGGCCTAGTGTGATCTGTCCCACAACCCTCAACCCCACTGCTTCCCTGTCCTCATTGCCTCCCGCACTCTGCCTGACTTGCTCTCCTGCAGCCACACTGGCCTCCTTCCTGGTCCTCAGACATGCCCCAGGGCCTTTGCACTCACTGCTTCTGCTGCCTTGAACCCTCTTCCCGCTCACACGCATCTGCATGATCCCTGGCCTCCCTTCCTTTTTATAAGCGCAGCCTTGGTGAGACCTCCCTCCCTCCCTCCCTCGGGCTCTCTGTTTACCTTACCAGCTCTGTTTTTCTCCAGAGCTCTGCATCATAGCTGACACATGCACGGATGTGCGTGTTTACTTATTCCGCCTCCCCGCTGGACTTCTTCCGCCCGGGGCGTTATTACCAGGGCCGTGCACGGGGCCGTGAACCGGGCAGGTGCACAGTAGGGGCTGTGCAGTGAGCGACTGTTGGCGGGTCTCATTCATTCTTCTGTCCCCTCCATGACCACATCAGGGGCTTAGCCTGAGCCCGGCTCTGGGCCAGCTGTGCAGCAGGATCGTAACAGCGTCTAGCACTTTCCAAGCCCTCTCAGAGGACCCGGTGCTGGGCCGAGAGCTTCAGTGTTCACTCCCTGAATCTCCACAACCTTGTGAAGCACGGAGCCCGTTTCGCAGATGGGAAAACAAGCACAGACATACGCCGAGGGATACCGTTTAGCCCCTCGCGGTCATTTGGAGCGGTGAGGCCACGCAGATAGCGAGACGAGCCATCCTTGTCCCGACTCGGGGAGTGCCTCCTGTGTGGTCGTGACCCCAGTGCGGAGGAGGGGAGAGGCCCACACAGAGAGGTCAGGCAACCTGCCCGAGATCCCCCAGCCTTGGGAGGACCCGCTCAGTAGATTCCTGGAGGGAGCCCGACCGGAGGAGGGCCGAGGGAGCCCCGCCTGGTGATTCGGAGACTGAGTCCTACCACAGTACGTCCTCGCCACCTGCAAAAGCAGGCCAGGGAGGAGGTGGGTGAGCGCAGCTGGTGAGCTGGGCCCACACAGTGGCTCTCAGCCCGGGCTCCCAGCCGCGGTCACCTGGGGAGCTTGACAAAATACAGGCACCCGCCTGCCACCCCCAGAGATTCTGGCGTGATTGGCTGGGGACGCGGTGTGGGCACGGAGATGTGGCACGTGGCATTCACCTTACATGTACAGTTGGAGGGACTTTTACGCACGAATACGCCTGCGTGACCTCCGCCCAGGTCACGGTCCAGACCGGTGATTCTCCGACTTGAGCGGGTGTCAGAGTCCCCCCGGGGGCTCTCCCTCGGGCACAGCTTGCTGGCCCCAGCCCCGGAGTCTCAAGTTCAGCAGGTCTGGGATGGGGCCCGAGGACCTGCATTTCCAGCAAGTTCCTAGGTAACGCTGCCCCTGCTCAGAGATGCCGCTGTGAGGACCACTGACTGACACAAGGCATTCCCAACCCCCGTCCCAGAGGGCCCTGGGCGTGAGAATGTTTAAGGGCCCCCAAAGAGATGCTCCTGGGCAGCTAAGGTTGAAACCTCTGCCTCAAGGGGCAGATTTCTTTTTTTTTTTTTTTAATGTTTATTTATTTTTGAGAGAGAGAGCGCGCACAAGCAGGGGAGGGGCAGAGAGAGAGGGAGACACAGAATCCGAAGCAGGCTCCAGACTCCGAGCTGTCAGCACAGAGCCTGACGCGGGGGCTCGAACCCACGAACCGCGAGATCGTGACCTGAGCCGAAGTCGGATGCTTCACCGACGGAGCCACCTAGGCGCCCCTCGGGGCAGATTTCTTATGTCCAGCGTTCAAACCCTGTGAGCTCGGCTCCAAATTACAGGAACCCGTCCAGGGTGGTCATGTGCAAAGCCTCTCCTGTCTAGCCCGACAGGCGGAGTGGCCAAAGGAAGAATGTCCAGGAGCCAGAGGAAGAGGGAAGCCACCTGGGGTGGACTGTGGCCCAGACCATGGTGGGGGCGGGGGCGGGGGGGGGGGGGGAAGCTTGCTCAGCCACAGCTGATTGCTGTTGCAAGATGGCGTGTGGCAAAATCTTTTTATTTTTTCAAGAGAAGCCAGAAGTCCAGATTTTTCTGTCAAATCTGATTTTCAAATGTTGGCAACTAATGCGAATATACAATTCTCATGTTACCACAGGGCAAAAAAACACAGAAAACCCCAACCGCAGAGCCTGCTTCTCTGATCCAAGCACCTGCCGGTCCCCCTCCCCCTCCCCCCCCCCCATCTTGATCCTTTGGGGCATCAGAGCTGGAAATTGGCCCCCGGAGGGGATGGGTGTGGTGTCTTCCCCCTGGCTCCCCTCTGACACCTGGCCTTGACTCTGAACCCGCCTCCCCAGAGCTCCCCATAGCGGCCTCGCCTTCCCCCCCACCCCCTGAGCCCAGGGCAGGAGCAGGCTGCCTGGCACCCCCCAAGCGCCCAGAACCCAGAGGGCTTCGGGCCCCCTGGTCCCCCAGCCACCCACGCACCCTCTCCTGACAGCTTTATCAAGCCTCCAGCCTTTCCAGCCCCATTGTTCCTGACATCTGTTTCGGTAAGTGATTAATTGCAATTAGCGAACGGTTTGAAAGCCGGGAAGAATGCTCAGCAGAAAGCCCATCAAGATTAATGAGTGGCTGGGTTGTCAGGAGGGGGCATTGGAGACGCACCGCCGCAGCGGGACCTGGTGGAGTCGCTGTCCTCCGCCCCCGGCAGGTGCCGGGAAGCAAGTGGAGGCGACGCCCCCGCGCTCCACGCCCCTGCGCTCCAAGCCCCCTACCTGCCCCCACAGCCCTCCTCCCCGATAAACGACCACTAGATGATTTCTCATCAAAATGCATGAATTACCCACTAATAGGCTATTAATAAAGCCCTTAGAGTGTCATAAGATTAGGTTCTGAGCATGCAGAATGGATTGCAGTGCTTCCAGAACATTCCGCCATTGGCTGGCGCGGGAGCCGCGCCCAGAGAGGGGAGGCGGGGGGCGGGGTCGCCTGCCCATGGCCCTTCCGCCACCCATGACATCACCAGTGGGGCCCAGCGAAGGGAAATCGCTCTTGAGGTAGGAACGCTCAGCTGCGCTCACCTCCCGCGGGTAGAGACCTCGTCGGCCGGGTGTGGCCTGCCCACCGCGCCTTCCACCGTCTCGCAGCCGTCCTGGCGCCCGAGCCGCGCGTCTCAGACGGCGGTTGGCACGCGAGCACGCCCCGCGCAGGCCTCACCCTCGTGTCCCTGTGCTGGGGCGCGTGCACACGCGTGTTGTCGCGAACCTCGCTTACAGTGGCGGGCGCCACGCCACCTCTGCGGTTACACCTTCTGTGCATGGCCACGGCCCCCAGATCCCTTCTCTGCCCGTTTCTAAGGATCGTAGTTGTTCATCGAGGGACACATATGTGTTGGGTGTTTTACATGCATTGTCTGCAACGCTGTAGACGGGGAAACTGAGGCTGGGACCATTTAAGCAGCAGGCCCCAGACACAGAGCGACAGAGTCGGGGCTGTCTCACTGGAGATCGAGCCTGGAAGTCCGGAGTGGTCACCCTGTGCATGGAAGGGCCTCTCGTTTTTGTTTCTTTCTAGTAGGCTCCGTGCCCCACACAGGGCTTGAACTCTTGACCCTGAGATTGAGGGTCACGGGCTCTACCAACTGAGCCAGCCAGGCGCCCCCGAAGGTCCTCATTGTTTACCTTGTGCTTTTTCAGGTCTGCTTTGGGACCTAGGTGGTGATCAATCTCCCTCTCCCAGAGACTCTTCTGGGGACATTGGAAGGGGGCCTGGAGATTCTGGGGGACTCAGAGCTCAGACTCCGGTATCGACCCAGGCAGATGCTGTTACTGACCATGAACTGCAAGACGGCAGCAAGTAATCGGGCCCGTGTGGGTTAAATACACCCCCGGCTTCGACTATAGGCGCCATTTCCTTTTCCTTTAGTCTCCCAAAACCTGAATGAGGCAGCCCTTAGGCCCATCTTCCAGACGGGGAAACTGAGACTGTGGGAGGCTAAGTCACCTGGGGCAGGTCGCCAGACATAAAAGGAGGGCTGTGCTTTGATTAAGCTCAGGTCTGTCTGATCGCAACCCCTGGGTTCCTTGGGTGGATGTTGGATGGACGGACGGATGGATGGCCGATGTTGAGCGGATGTTGGTTGGTGACTAAATGGAAGAAGACACTGGCTCTATGAGGGCAGGAAGAGCCATTCTTCCCATCTCCCTGGTGAGGAGAGATGAGGTGAGCACAAGTTCCGTAGGGTTGCGGCCCAACCCCTCACCGTACCAGGGAAGGAACTGGGTCTCAGAAACAGGAAGGGACTTGCGGCCGTCCAGGGTCTGTCAACAGCAGATTTTGAGCGTGGCCTCATCCCTATAACATAACACCTGCCCACGCTGGGAGTCGCGTAAGGGTGTGTGCTCAGACGTCACTCAGTGGCACCAGGTCACATTCCACCTTCAGGTTGTGGGGCTGCAGGGCCCTGAATCTCAGGGATATGTTTTGCAAATTTATTTAGTTTCTGGTGGCTCCCCCCCCCCCCACCCCCAGCCTCTGTGGCCTTACCTGGATTGGGGTTAGCCCAGGGTTAGTTGGGGGGGAGGTGCTGTTTGAAAGGTCGTGCCCTCTCTACCCTCTAATCCCACCCCTCCTCTGAGCTTCAGCAAGCATCCCTTGAAGGTAGCAGCAACTCAGTTCTGCAGGAGTTTTTCTTATCCTGATTTTACTGATAGGGAAACCACTCCGGGAGCTCAAGACACTGGCCTCAGGACACACAGCTGATAACTGGCTCAACCAGATGCCTGCCCGGAGTTCAGGCTGGGGCATCAGCTCAGTCATTAACACTCTAGTGCGATTTTGTCAGCCGGAGCCTATCCCTGGAGTATTTACGGCTCCAGCTTGCTGTTGAGGGGAGGCATGAAAGCCGCTGGTGTGGGGGTGAGCCTGGGGCGGGGGTGGTTAACCTTCCCGGTTTCTGGGCAATCCCTTGGCTGGGCCCAGCCGCTGGGCCTCACTGACAGGTCCCGGGAGAGAGTCCCTCTCCTCTTGAACCGGGGCGAGAGCTGAAACTCTGGGTCCAGAGGGTTAAGGCGCGGACGGGGCAGCCCGGAGGGGGAAGGCTCTGACCTCCCGGGGAGTCCCCGGAGCCAGCTCCCGCCCCAGCCCGGCCAGCTGGGCGCGCGGCCCAAGCCCGGGAGGGCCCGTGGGCGCCGGCCTCGCCGCCGGAGGGGCGGGCCGGCGGCCTGGAGGGAGCCCCGCTGGCCGGGCGCCCTGGTTCCCGGGCAGGGACCCCTCGCCGCGGCGGTCCCCGGGACGGAGCCCGCCGCCGCCGCAGCCGTCCGCGGCGGGCGATCCGGGCCGGAGGGGCGTTGTGGGGGGGGGGGGGGAGCTGGAGCGGACGCGAGCCCATCAATAAGGGACATCTGCTTTAAGAGGTGGGGACAGGGAGGGGGAAGGTTACTGCCGGGGTCGCGCAGCCCCCGGCAGCGCCCCGCACCTCCCCGGCGACTTTTGGCCTCCGAGCAGATGGCGGGGGCGGGGGGCGCGGGCGCGGGCGCAGACGGCCGGCCTCACGTGTTACCACACCCACGAAATCCCAGGGGGGAGGGGAGCGAGGAAGCAGCCGCCTCCCCTCCCCCCTCCGGGGCCATCTGATCTTTCTCCCAGCGGACGCCTCAGCCCGGCCCTGTGGAGGCGCCTGGGGTCACAGAGGCCCCCTGCCCGCCCTCCAAACGATCCCCCGCCCCCAGAGGAAGTGGGGGGAAGGGCGGGGAGAGCCCGAGGGGACCTTTTTACATGTAAATATGAGAACTGGCCTCCTGGAAAGGCTTTTTCCCTCCTCATTTTTATTTCGAGAAAGCCTGATGTTGCCAAGCCCGGGGCCTCCTGCTGGACCAGGAGGCTGCCGTCTGGTGCTAGGAAGGAGAAATGAGGAAATAATGCCATCTAGGGAGCCGGCACCCACGCCCCCCCCCCCGAGGGGGGAGCTATATGTTTGCACAACCGGGTGGGCTCCACCCAGGAAGGAGGCGAGAGGGGGCAGGCCCTGAGGCCTGTTAGAAATCTGAGCCTAGGAGGGGATCTGGGTTGGGCTCCCAAAGCTTCTACTCACTGCCTGCCGTCCGGGACTCCGCCTGGCCTCAGTTTCCCCACCTGTAAAGCAAATGTGCTCTTGGTACACCTTTCTTCCGGCTGAGGGGGGTCAAGGAGCCGGGCGGGATGTCCCTGAGGCCGGATCCCAACCCCTAGGGCCCTAGGATGTTTGTCTAGTGACTGCCGTCTCTGGGCTGGGATCCTCCCCAGATGCTTTAGCTGTGTGGTGTCGGGCAAGTCACTAAGCCTCTCTGGGCCTCCAGCTTCCCGGATCCTAACAGTACTCCCTCCCCTCACGCCGCAACAAATGATAAGTACCCTTCGTTATTTTCGTCACCGCTCAGTGTCTGCTTCCCTGAAGCTGTCCCAGGCTTGGGGAAGGGAGGTCTGTGCTCCGCATCCTGGAGGCTGCCGACCTCTGTCTGTGTCTCTGCTTGAATCGGACCCTGTGTTTGTGCCTCTGCCGCCCCCATCGGACCAAGCCCCTACTCGACACCCCCCTCTTTTCTACACTCCCTACAAGGCGTCTAACACATAGTAGGCACTTTATAAACTTTGTGGAATGAGTGAATGAATGAGTGAGTGAACGAATGAATCCACGCATCTGTCGCGAGGGGCTGCGAGCCCGGCCTGAGGGACCCTCGTGTTTGAGGGCCTCCTGGGCCTTTGCTCCTCTCGTGCAACGTAGCGAGTGTGGTCTCCAGGGTGGGAGAGCAAGGAGGAGGGGCTGCGTCCTTGCCCGGTCCTGTTGGAACCCCCAGGCCCACACCGGAGCCTCCGTGGAGGGCAGCTGTCCTCCACGGAGGTGGTGGCCCTGTTCATCGAACCCTCCCGAGACCCTCAGAGGTAGGTGCCAGCGTCCGCTTTCGCGGATGGGCACACTGAGGCCCAGAACGGCCAAATCACTTGCCCAGGCTCTCACAGCTAGAAAGGAGAGGGCAGAACAGAAACTAAACAGCTCCCGAGCTTACGTGTCCAGAATGCGGCGGGCATTCTCAGGGAGCGTCTGTGAAGTTGGTGACAAGACAGGGGGCCGAGCTCACAGAGCTGCGCCCAGGTCCGCGGGCGCTGAGGTCGTGTGCAGAGATGAAGGCCCAGAACCGGCCGGTGCGGGCAGCTGCTCCGGGCCACCCAGCGTGGCCTCCGGCCTGCCCTCCACGCGGGCCACCTGGATAGGTGTTGGCCTGCGCCCCTGACCCGGGCCCTCCCCGTGCAGCGGGGCCAGCCGGGATCACCCGCAGGCCCAGGGCAGCATTGCACCTCCCCGACCTCCCAGCTGGCCCCTGGAGACCCCCTGGCCTGGGCTGTCAGGGGTCACTGGCAGCCAGTCTGTCTGCAGGCCCCAGGGGCTGTGCCCTCCCCAGCCCTGCTCCCTCACCCGGTCCTGACCTGGACGGTGATTTATGTGGTGGCTGCAAAAGGCCACTTGAGGTGGGGCCCGGGGACAGGGGCCGGGACAGCCGGGAGGCGCCAAGGATGATGGTGGAGGCCTGCCCCGTGACCCCGGGTGGCTGTGGGGACAGCAGCCCTGTGCAGCCTCCCCTGGGCACCACGGGGCCTTGGCTCCCGCCATCTGGCTCTCCCGGTCCCGGAGGCGGGGAGCGCCCCCCATCACTGGCTCAAATGGCGGAGCGGCAGGAGGGGGAGAGACAGATAAGCACTTGCAAGGGGGCGAGTGCGCCCCCGCCCCCACCAGGCGCCAGGCTGAGGCACTTTGGAATTCTGGGCCTGTGTCAGTGGGGGGCGGGGTTCTGATGAGCCTGGGGGTCCGGACTTGCCGGATGAAGCCTCCGCATCCCGGCACAGACACGGGTGAGCGTCCACACGCGTGCACGGGGACGCCCACACCTCCATACACAGGCACACGGGCACACGTTTGCAGTACACGCAGACACGTCGGCACAGGCACGCACACTCGCCCACCCATGGACGTCTCTGCCCTTCCAAGGGTCACCAGCCCGCTGACAAGCAAGTTCCTCCCTCCGGACTTGAGAGCTAATTCTCTCCTACTGGACCCTCGACGCCTGCCCTGGCCCACCTCTCCCTCCAGCAAAACCTTTTCCCAGAGGAACAGGCCTGTCTCCCCGGCCTGCCCCCAACCTCCCCTCCACCCCCACCGCCCCCACGGCCTCCCTTCTCCCTGTAGCCGTCAGAGGGGAGCCCACTTCACTCAGTCAAAACCACCTGGCTTACGGCAGCTTCCCGTAACAGGTGGAATAAAATCCCAAGTCCTTATGACACCTTAAATGCCTGGTGTGGTCCGGCAGCTCCAGTGCCCCCCCCCCCAGCTACCCCCACAAGGAGCCCCTGCTGCAACCCCACCAACGGCTTGTTCCATGCTGAACAGAAGATCTCGTTTCTGCCTCAGGGCCTTTGCACTTACCGTTCTAATAGTCTGGTACTTCCTTTCCCCTAGAGAGTCTTTGGTTGCTGAAGTTGTGTCCCTTGATTGTCTGTCTGGCTGTTTACTCTGTGGCTCCCCCAGCTCAGCATCAGCCCCGTGCAGGCAGGAATTTTGCCATATTCTCTGGGGCCTGGAAGAACCTGGCGCACGTGCGCAGTAGACGGTTGATAAATGTTTGTTGAGCGAATATATAAAGGGTGTTGTGATGGACTCATTGGCCAGTTCAGAGCCGCCGATGCGTTAGGAAGCAGGGGGTTGAACCTGACTGTGGAGGTAAACTGAGGCTGGCGGTGTGCAGCCAAGGATTCGTCCAGAATTTCAGGAGAGGGGTGTCTGTTCTCCCATCAGGGCTTGTCCTAAATCCAGGGCGATCGCATCTCCAGACCCATCTGCAAAGACCGTATCTCCAAATAAAGTCCCCTTCTGAGGTTCCACGTGGATGTAATTTGGGGGGGATGCTATTCAACCCTGCGTGGCCCCCATTCCCTTCTCCGCATGCTGCTGCCTGCCATATGAGGGGCCCGGGGGCGGCCACCCTGCCCACTGAGAAGACTTGACATCTCTCTGAAGAGGGGAGGTCCAGCTTCCACCCTGGGGGCCAAGGACAGGTCTCCTGGTGTGGCCCCCAGCAGGCTGAGGTGGAAAGGGGCTCCTTATTACCTGTCCCCACTCCACTAGGGGAAAGCTGCAGCCAGAGCCTGGAACTCTCCCGTCCCCGCTGTCCTGCACAAAGACAGTCCAGTCTGCTGTGACCAGACCGTGCTGCAGATGGCCAATGAGGGCTGTGTAGCTCTCGGCCAAGCCATGGCCTGGGGCGCGTCACACGGGTCCCAGTCCTGGCCCCAGCTGTGTGACCTGTGGTCCGTTTCTTCACCTCTCTGTGCTGCTCTCCGATCTGATACCTAAAGATGGTGTCCCGGGAGAGGACTATCAAAGGAGGAAGTGTGTGTACTTAGATCTGGGTCCGGCCCCAGGTAACGTTTACGTACGAGTTAGGTATTGTTACGATGGGCACAAACTGAAGCACCCTGGCAAAAAAAAGAACAAAGCTACAGACAGAGGTGTAGGACAGCCGAGGAGGCGAGTGTTAACAATGTAGCCGGGCCGAGCGCAGCTGCCCTCCCGGCCCCTGTTTTGTGACCACGGGAGAGGCTGGGGCAGTAGGAGCCCCAGTGCTGCGAACCAGCCCAGCGGAAAAGCGTGCAGCCGGGTGACCTTGTGGCAGTTCCCAGCCTCTCTGAGCCACAGCTTCTGCCACGGGGGTGGCTGCGCCCACCTGTGTGCCTTGTGGCACCCAGAAATAACACAGAGGCTTGGAGCGCCTATCTGGAAGCGGGGCAGGCCGGTTCGGGGCGGCAGGGAGGGGCGTTCCAGGCAACCGGAAGGGCCTAAGTCTCCCGAGCTGGCTGGAAAGGACTTTGGGGAGGCCGGAGCCCTGAACCCCGTAGGGGAGACCACAGACACGCCTGGAAGGATGCTCAGTGCCTTTTCCAGACGCATCCCCTCCTCCAGTCCGGCAGCATCCCTAAGGTGCGTGCTGTAGGAGGCCTGCCGAGTCTGGTTTACTTGGAGAGCAGACACCGGGCCAGCCGGGAGGACCTGGGGTGGCAGGGTGTTCTTGTCGTTGCTCTGTTTCCTGGGCCGCAGCCCAAAGGGCAAAGGTCATGGCTCACAGTGCCGGGGTGGCCCCTGGACCTCTGCAGGCTGCGGGGTGGGGGGGGCGAAACTTTCAGCCCCTACACACACGTATGCACACACACACACACACACACACACACACACACACGTGTACAGAGATTGGTGCTCACAGAGACCGATATGCACACACGCACACAGACACGTACGTGCGCACACGGAGACGGGTCATGTGCAGAGACATGCGCGTGAACGCACGGGCACGCACGCGCGCTGCAGCCGGGGCCCCGGGCTGGTGGAAAAGCTGCCTTCTCGACATAAACCTGTGGCAGCTGGAAAGACTGGAAGGCACCTGGCCTCAGGCCCGACCTCCCGTCCAGCCAGGGGGGACCTCCCGCCCCCCCTGTCGCCCCGGCCTCCGCGTGGGTGTCGATACCCGTGTCCCTCCCGCGGGCTTTCTTTCCGGGACCCGGTCTCTGGAGGCCCCGCCGGACGTCAGCCTGCAGGGGTCTGGGGCGGCTCCGGATTCCTGGGGCTCCCCCCCCCCCCCACTCTCCGCACGCCGGGAGGCTGCACGGCGCTTCTTTTCTGCACGCCTGGCCCTTGATCTTCCCTGGCTTTATCTTCCCGCCTGCATCGCCCTGGGCGCCGCACGGGGCCCCTTGCTCTGAGCCGCCTGGGCCGCGCGCTCCCCCGCGGGGCTCCTGCCGCTTTCTCTCCGCTCCCGGGAGCACCTGCCTCCTCGGGTCATTGGGGGCTCCGCACCGGGTGTGGTGGGCGCGGCTGTGAGCACCGTGGAGGGGGGAGCCGCTGCGCGGGCCGTGGGCCACCAGCTCCGCGGGAGGGGGGGCGGGCGCAGGGGCAGCACGTGAGCGCCGAGCGGGAGAGGGACACGGGACCCCGCGTGCCCGGGGGGCCCCTGCTCGCGGCCCTGCACAGGTGCAGGCCCAGATTCTGTTGAGCTAAGCTTTGCGTGGCGGGCGGCTGGCAGCGAGCTGCTGAGCCTTCCAAAGGTAGCAGCCATCTGCACCGTGATAAAAAGCCCCGAGGATGATAAATAGACAAGTCGCACTTTTATTGGATTGCAGTTCGGGACCAGCCACTTTGGGTTTGGCACTGTGTTAACGACAGATTTCTGCTTCCCTTGCAAGGCCTGGCCTCGCGGGGAGAGCGCCAGCAGCAGCGGCCTCCTCCTGGCGGGAGGGAGAGCTCCCCCTACCCCCTGGCCCTGGGCAGCTGGCCTGCCCCCCCCCGCCCCTCCCCGTCCCCCTCCCCGCCCCTGTGGGTTTCTGCCGGGGGGCCCACCTCACGGCCCCTGGGGTCAGGCCGAGCGAGGGGTTCACATCCCAGCCCTGACGCCTGCCGGTTGTGTGTCCTCGGCAGACCAGCTAACCTCTCTGTGCCCCATCTGTGAAATGGGCAAACACCGGCATGCACCAAACAGGCTTGGGAGGCTCTGTGAGTAATGGCTGCGTGCGTAGCATTTGGAAGAGCGCCTGGAGTACATACGGTGAGCGTTATGTAAATATTAGCTGCGGGTATCCGTGCCACCAGCATATCATTATCGTTGGGGTTCTTGCTTCCAGAGAGCCTGGCCCGGCCCTGGCATCGCACCGCAGGGGGCCGGGTGGGGTCAGGTCAGGGAAGGGGGGGCTCATTCCCGGGAGGACCCCCGCTCTCCCAGGATGCCGAGCCCCCCCACCCCCACCCCGTGCATCCGTGCACTCGTTGAGTAAAGTCTCTGGGAGGCAGTTGAGGTGCTCTGTGCCTCGGTTTCTCCAGGGGTCGAGAGAGGACAGTATCAGAAGTTCCCGCACAGTGTCGGTGACGGGCGTCAGTGGGATGGTCCGCGGTAACCTCCGGGGCCGGCGCCTGGCGCCCAGTAGGTACGCGTCAATGGCGACTCCTGGCGTGGGCGGGGTTTGGGACACTGGGGTGCCGGGGCGTCAGGGCAGGAATGAGAAGGGCACGAGGGCTGGCCCAGGGCAGGGCGCCTCCCCAGACGGCCACCAGTGGGTTTGCAGCACATGGGGGGCCAGGACCTGCCGTGTGCCCGGCCCTGGGGGCCGAAAGATCAACCCGGGAGATGCCTGGACGGGACAGATGGAAGGTGGGACGGGGAGGTGGGGCACGTCAGCTGGCATCTCAGCCCGGGTTGCCTTGTCTGTGTCCCCGGGGGCCCTCCCGGGCCGGTCCTGCGGCTCTGCCTCCCGGCCTCTGCTGTCCGCGCCTGACCTTTTCTCTCCACCTTCCCCCACCCCGCCCCAGCCCCTTACGGAGCCCAGAGTCCCGCTCCTCGGTGCCCCTGACGACATCAGGTGCTCTGTGTGCGTGCCGTGCGCCCCACCGGGCTTCTGTTTCCGGCCAGGACGCGAGCCGGCACTCCGGGTTCTGACCCTGAGTGCGCCCCCAAGGCCCTGGACCCTCTCAGTGTCCAGAGAGCCAGGCCAGGCTTACCGGGCCTGCTCTCCGCCCAGACTTTAGTAGACGACATGGGTGGCAGTGTGCAGTCCGCCTCCACTCCCTTCGTGGCCCGGGGTCCCCAGCATGCGTCTTCCCCCCAAGAGGATTCTCCCTTCGGCCATCAGCAGCGGGGGCATTCCAGCATGCGGTGAGGGATGCCTCCAGAAGGGGGCCCAGCCCGCATGAGTGAGTGGTGGCCAACAGCTTGGGCTCCCGAGTTCAGATCCCGGCCTCACCCCTTGACCTTGGGGAGGCAACCTCTAGAGACCTTGGCTTTCCAATCTGGAAAGTGGGGCTGCTCCACGAACCGGCCACACGGGACATGGGGGTGCTCGGGACATGCCAGGCGTTTCCCCCCCTCCGCGGGGCAGACACCTGCCTCGGCCTGTCTCCCCATTTCAACTTCACCATGACCCCGTGGGTTGGCCGTCTTCCTGCTTCCCAGATGGGGCGAGTGAAGCTTTGCGGGGCTTAGAGCTTTTTCAGCATCTTCTGGTTAGCAAGCCGCAGGGAAGGAACCGAAACGCCATTTCCCCCGCCCCAGGCCGCGATGAGTGTGGAAATGCTCCCGAGACGCAGCGAGCCAGGATTTTAGGTGTGAGGCCCGCCCACGGGGTGCCTTCCCAGGCACAGCTTTGAGACGCCGTGTACCCAGGCAGGACTCAGCCTGGTCAGCAAATTTGCAGAGAGAGGCCTCACCTGCTGTCACATACGCCCTCACGGCCAGGCTGCCGTGCTGTCTCCTGGTGGGGCCGACGCAGGGAGCAGCCGCCGGAACCAGGGGCCTGCTCTGTCTCCGCCCTGGGGACCTGAGTGCAAGACTTCGCGGCTGGCAAGCGAGGGCAGGGCGGCCTGGCGGCTAGCGACGCCAACTCCACAGCCCGGCTCTCCTTCTGGAGCCGGCCCTGGGCCCCATCACTCGTCCCTGGCCCATCGCCCTCTTTAGAAAAGGACGTACAGGCCTCAAAAGCCAGATAAGAGCCATTCGGGTCCGAGCATCTCCAGCCCACTGTGCATTCGGACTGCCCGGGGAGCTTTGGAAGCACGGCTGGGCCCGACCTCAGGGATCCCGCAGCGAGCTTCTGGGTCTTTCCGTAAGGTCCACAGATGACTCCAGCGCACAGGGTGGAGAACCCCTGACCTTCAGGAGCCTGTGCTCTGTATTTATTTTTGTGTGTATGTGTGTGTGTACGTTTATTTATTTTTGAGAGACAGAGAGCAGGGAAGGGGCAGAGAGAGAGGGGGACACAGAATCCGAGGCGGGCTCCAGGCTCTGAGCCGTCAGCCCAGAGCCCGACGCGGGGCTCGAACCCACGAACCGTGAGATCATGACCCGAGCCGAAGTTGGGCGCTCAACGGTCTGAGCCCCCCAGGCGCCCCAGGAGCCTGGGCTCTTTAAATAACTGTCGCGTGTTTGAAAGGTGGTATTTCAGAAGCACAGAGAGACCGACCGCAAGGGAGGAAGGGAGGGAGCATTTATTGAGCGCCTGCCGTGTACCCGGAGGTACTCCAGGTGCCCGACACATGCCCGCGTTCACCCCGGTGGACGTGAGACCCAGAAGAAGGGGGGGGGCAGATGTACCCCTTGCCTTCTGGTGCCTCCCAGAACGAGCGACCCCCGACCTGTGGCCGTTTCTTCCCCCTCGCTCCCGCTCACTGGTCTGGTGCCTCCTCCTCCCTCCGCCCGCTGAGTTCATCAGACTGGCGGGGGTGGGGGGGGAAGGGGGGGTGGGAGGGGGCCGCGGACCGCCCCCCCCCCCCCCGCCCCTGCAGCCCCGGGCAGGAAACCACCAACGTGCTTGCGGGAGAGGCAGGCACAGCTGTCGCTAACAGGTGAGCCCTTCCCGAGCCGCGCTTCTCCCAGGGCCTCCTGGAGACATCCGTAATGAAGTGCAGCTGTGAACTCCGGTTTTGGGTCAGAAAGGCAATTTCTCATCTCTCCCCGCAGCAACGGCGTCGAAAATCCGGGAGCTGTGTGCCTCCTCCCCCCGCCCCCCCACCCCCGCGCCCGTCGCCGCCCCCCGGCCCTCGCCCACCGGAGCGGGGGCTCCGGAGGCGGGCGTCAATAATGACGCTGTCAGAGGCAGGTGGCCCGGTGCGGAGGGAGCGGGCTCGCGGGGCCAGCGAGGCGGGGGTAGAGGAGCAGCTGGCCGGGGTGCTCTGGGAGGCGGGGAGGCTGCTTTTCCTCTCGTTTTAATTGGTCTTTGTGACTCTAACGGCAGGCCCGATTCACCTAGTGGCAGCGTGTGGGCTCGGGGCTCCCGCCGCGCTCCGCATCTGAGGCATTCACGAGGCGCCAGGCAGCTGTTCTGGCCTAACCGACGTTTCTGGATGGTGCTGGGCCTGGAAGGGCCTGGAAAAACAAAGCCGGGGGTGTCTGGGGGAAAGGCAGGGCCCTCGCGGGGACGGGGGCCTGTGGCCGGGGCGACGCAGCCCGGGGGAGCCCCGGCTTCCGGATGGGGGCCTGTCACGCCGCCTCGGGCACAGGTTCACCCGAGGAGCCAGTTCCCTCAGGCCCAGAGGAGCCCAGGAGCGCTCGCCAAGTACAATCGATGGAAATAGGAGCTCCCCACTCCTCAGGGTGGGGGCAGAGCTGATAGAGCTCCGGGGCCTCGTTTTTCGGCCAGCTAACCGTCCCCTCGGTGAGCACAGGGCTCCCCAGAGGAGGCAGGCCGACGGTCACGGTGCTTGCGGATGGGAGCTCTGGGCCAGCACGCCTGGCTTTGCATCGCTGTGTGACCTTAGAGAGGTGGTTTGACTTCTCTGTTCCGGCTCCCCGTGAAACGGAGAGCTTGGACGAGAAGAGTCACTTCGTGCATCTGAGGACGACGACGTTCCGTCGTGTTCCTTGGCAGCCTGTCCCCTGTCCCCGGTTCCTGCCAGCACAGATCTGTTTTCTGTCCCTCTGGCCTTGCCTTTAAGATGTCACGTGGTCGGAAGCGTTCCCTGCAAAGACCTTCCCGTCTGGTGGCCTTGGCTTAGCCCTCGAGATCCGCCCGGCGGGCGTGAGAGCATCGGGGTTGCCGAGGGGCATTTGGTGGCGCGGACGCACCACGAGGGGTCTGTCCGTTAGCCCAGCGGTGAACATTAGGGTGTTTGCTTTGGGCCTTAGTCCCTCGGGCTGCTGTAACGAAACACCAGGCACCGGGCGGGCTCAGCAGCCTCAGCGGCAGATGCCGACAGAGCTGGGAGGCGGGGATCAGACTCTGCGCTGGGTGAGGGTCTACTTCTGCTCGCAGACGGGTGTCACCTCTGGCTTGTGTCCTCTTGTGTCTCTCCCTCTGTTTCTGAGGACCCCGATCCTATCAGGGGGCCCCACTCCCGTGACCTCCTCGAAACCACTCACCTCCCAAAGGCCCCACCTCTGAATACCATTGCGCTGGGACTCAGGGTTCAACAGATGCCTAATGGTGGGGCCGGGGGGGGGGGGGGGGGCGCAGGTCACGAACGTTCAGTCGACAACAGCAACTCACAAGGATCCCGTGCAGTCTGTGGCATCGCTGTCCCCCCTGGTGACACGGAAGCCCAGGGTCACGCCCCCAGCCTCCTCCCTGTCTCGTGTGCCCTAAGCAGGAGGGGCCCGCGCCCCACGACCCGTTGTCTCCCAGCACTGGGTCCGACCTTGGCTGAAGATGCCTCTTTGTCCCTGCTGGAGACTCGCGGCCAGCGCAAATAATTGGATTTTAATAAAACGGACGGGAGTGTGGAAGCAGTTCGCCACCCTGGCCTGAGCTGAGGCCCCGCAATTAAACTGATTATGTCTTGGGAGTCAAGCTGTCTGACTCTGCATCCCTAATTTGGCGCTGCCCGGGGCCCTGACAGCACGCTTGTTTATTTATTTACCCAACTTTCACGAGCCGGGACATGCCAACGGGGCCGGGGTAATTAACTGGGGTGGTGAGCCGGGCCGGGCCCTGTGTGTTCCCACTCCGGCCACCCACCTCTCCCCTGCCGCCAGAGCCCCTGGCCCGGAGGCTTGGGGGAATCCGGGCCCCCTCCCTCCCCCAGGGCTCTGATGCGGTCGATTTGGGACTGTGGCCGGGCCCCTGTGATTGTCAGATCTCCCCCAGGTGAGTGCGACTGGCAGCCCCTGGCCTGTCGGACACGGATGCTTCTAGAATCCCAGAGTGGGTGCTGCCTCCTTCCCTGGGCTCCTTCCCCGGCTCCCGTGGGCACAGGCTGTTCCCACGCGAAAGCCTGTGGTTGTCTCCTCCTTACGGCTCACGGAATCCTGGAGAAGGATCCGCGCACAGGGACCCTCAGGGTAGATGTTGCCAGAAAAAAACATCTGGTGGGTGGGACTCTGGGTCTTTTCCGGGCAGCGTGTTGGCGTTTTCTCTCCCCGTGTAGTTTGTTAACAAACATTTATTGAGCACCTCCTTTCTGCCAGATGACCCCTCGCTGCGGGGGTGGGGGGGGTGGGGGGGTGGAGACCTCTGCATTGGTGGGGGGCGGCGGGGGGCTGCTCCCTGCCTCCACCACCACTCTGCCACCCTGCCACCCTGTGGGCACCACGAGTTGTAGCTGGAGACCTTGCCCGCCCTGGGAGTGCGTTTGGCAGTATTTGCCCCCTTGCCTCTGTGTCTCAGGCTCCATGCCCCCCAAGAGGTGTCCCAACATTGCTGGCTTTGTCCCGGGCAGCCCGGCCTGGGCACAGACCTCCTCTATTAAAGGGGGGTGCTGGGCTGCCAACCACAGAGCACTCTCTCAGTTCCCACCGTGGATGAAGGTTCCAGATTTTGGCATCGGCATGGCTGGGCTGATGAGGTGGTGAAGGGAGCCATTATGGGGAGCTCTGCAGTGCGACTGCCCCAGGCAAGGGGACCCTGAGGAGCGGGCAGAGCCCTCTGCCCCTCTTCCCTTCCCACAGCGCCTCCTCCTCCCAGGGCTGTGCAGAGTGTTCTGGGAGCGGACACAGCGTGAGGGCTCGGCTCTGGGTGCAGGCTGCATCAGGGGCTTGATGAGCATGATTAATTGGGAAAGGGGAGGCTGCAGGGAGACCCGGCACCAGCCACGCAGGGGTGGGGGCTGTGGAGCCGCTCGGTGAGCGCTGGGCCCCCTTCATCAGGGAGTCGGGGGAGGGTAGGGCAGGCCCCATCAGGTGGTGACCCAGGGGCCCGGGAAGGGAAGGGGTGGCCCTCGCCTTTCCTGTGAGTGACCCCGCCCCATGCCCTTCTCCCCCCCTGCCTCCCTTTGCAGGAGGAGGTCACACCCCACCCTAGTCTAGGAAGACCGCCCCCCAGACGCACACGTGACTGGGGAAACCCATAGGGCCAGCCCCACCTGCCTGGTGCCCCTCTCCAAAGCCTTCTTGCCCCTCAGAAACCCTCACGGTGGCCCCAGGCCCCTAGCCTGAAGCCTGGAAGCCCTTGCGGGCAGCTCGCAGCTGAGTCCTGCCACCTGCCCCCGGCCGGGGCTGAAACGCTCTTCCTTCCCAGGGGCCCCCGAGAGTCAGGCCCTGCCCCGTGCACGTCACAAACACCTATGAACTTCATCCTCCCCAGAACCGTGGCAGAAGGTGCTTGTGGTGGTCCCATTTTCCAGATCAGGAAGCGGACCCCGAGAGAGGCTGACAATTTGCCTGGGGACACAGTCTTGCCAGGTGACAGAGCCGAGACTCGAGACTGGAACCTGGGTGTCTGCTTGCCCTCGGACCACGGCTCCTCCCGGCCGGGTCTAGAGGAGGCTGACATCTCGTTGAGTGAACACAGTCCTGGCCCTGAGGTCGGGGAGGAGATGGGCTCTTTCCTGCTCTGTGTGTGTGTGCACGCGCGTGTGTGTGTGCACGCGCGTGCGTGTGTGCAAGGACTCAAGGCAGCCCAGTGGCCTAAGGCTAGTGCGGCGTCTGTGGGTAGGGAAGATGCCGCTGGTGAGCACACAACCCTCGGTTCCCCTCCCGGAGACACCCTGGGGCAGGCTGTGCTCTCAAAAGGAGACTCGGCCACCCCACCATTCACCACATGAGGACAGGGTCCTGCTCCCGCTGAATCACCGTGAACGCCTCCCGCGGCTTCCGCAGCCTTCTCTCCAGAAGACTGCCAGTTGGGCTCTAAGACATCTTCCGATAAATGAGCCTCAGAAGTCGGTGTCCTGGGCTTCCTGCCAGCCCGGGATGGCTGGGGAGGGGAGCCAACGGGTCCTGCCTCCCCTGCTTTTTGCTGTCCCCAAGAAAGGCAGCTGGGCCAAGAGGCAGGCAGGGCGGGGAGAGGAGAGACAGGGTGGTGTGAGGCCCCGTCAGGCTCATCTGGAAAAGGTCAAGCCCCCAGAATGGGCCGGGGTGGGGGCGTGGGTAGGGGGGGCAGTGCGTCGCCATCCCGAACGCAGAAGCGGGGGCCCCGGGCCAGCCCGCCCCGAGAGGTCTGTTCCCACGTGAAGACCGGTGCTTGTCTCGTCCTTATGGGTTCAGGGAATCCTGGGGAAGGATCTGAGCACAGGGGCCCTCAGCTGCAGGCCTGGATCTCTCCCTCGCGGCTCTGAAATGTGCCAGTAGCCAGGCTCGGGCAGTCCCAAGTTCTCGGCCTGTGGGGGCAGGGTGAGGCAGGGACGGGCTTCCCTCCTAGGGGCCCCCATGCGAGCAAGGCGGTGAGGTCCTCAGGCCACAGGAACGAGACGCAGGGTGATTCGACCTCAGCCCCCAGGCGTCCAACGTTAGCACGGCTGGACAGGGGGACAGACGTGGGGCCGAGGGAGCTGCCCTGAGCGCAGGGAAGGTGACCAAGTCTCGGTGCTACCCCCAGCTTCCCAAGAACAACAGACTAGCGACTGGCATTTCCGATGAACGAACTCGCTGGGCACCCCGCCCCATTCTGAGTGACGGATGAGGAAACTCCAGACCCTGTGTCCAAGCGAGGTGTGCTCAGTTTGCCTGGGTCCTCTTAGTCCTGTGTTCTCAGGCCCTGGGGGGCTCTGGAGGCTTCTGGAAGCGACCTCACCCGGCCCTGCTTGGCTGGTGGTTTCTGCACTCATTCACCCTGAACGTGGCATTGGGGCCAAGTCAGCGGGCAGGCAGAGTATATATGCGGGATAAAGGGAGTTGGAAAATAGCTGGTCAGGATCTGGGAAGCCGCAGGCCTTTCGTAGAGCGCCATGACCAGCCCATACAGGTCCTTTATGACTCTTCCTTGAGGCAGACAGAACCCGCGCTAGGTGTGTGTTGATGAGCAGAGTCAGGGTGGGGTTTCAGCTCCCGTTTGGCATCTCACCTAGGTGCCGTTGTGCAGTGGACAACTTGGACAACTGTGCTTGGCCACCCTGCTCCCAGGGCTCCCGTTGGGTCCCATTGCAACCCCGCCCCCACTTGGTTGTTAGGGGTTCAGAGCACAAACCCAGTACCACCCAGGAGATTCTTCACCCTAGGAAGAGCGGCGTGCTCATGGCCACTGCCCCGCTTGGTCTCTTTTGCCCGTGTGTTATATATCTCGCCATGTGCAGGGCTGAGCGAGTGTTTACCGTCCTCTCCAGATGAGGGCACTTTGCCCAAGCTCACACAGTGAGCTAATGGCGCAGTTGGAGCCTACGCTCGGGTCTCCTCCCAGGAGCTTGTCAAGAGTTCCCACCAGGGAGCGGCCCCCACAGTTCTCCACATCGTGTTCTCTTCCCTTTGGGATGAAGAAGAGGGGCTTCCAGGACCTCCCACAGGACACACCTCCCCCGCTTCCTGGCCACGTGGCCGGCTTTCCCCACAACTGCTCCTCGGGGATACACAAGGACGCCCCCTCTCGCTGTCAGCAGGGCGAGGACGCCATCGGTGGTGGTGGGGGCCCCACCCTGGCCGCTGGGAGTTCTCCCTGAGCTTGGGGAAGGAGCCGGCTGCACCCAGCCCACATCCCTGGACCAGAGAAGATACAGATCATCTCGCCTGAAACGCCAAGCATGTTCAAGGCCAGACAGGCTGGCCAGGGAGAGCCTGCGTCCCTAATCCTTACAGCCGCTTCTCTCCGTCTTGGCTGCACGTCGGAACCACCTGAAATCCAGAAATACTGATGGTTGGGGCCCATCCCCAGAGATCGTGATGTCACAGGGTCAGGGATGGGGCCCCAGCCTGGAGTTTTACAAACTCCCCAGGTGATTGGCATGTCTGGGAGAGATGAGAACCACGCTCACACCGAGACGTATACAGATGCCTGTCCACACGGGAGGGACACCAGACTACACCTGAAACTGAAACGTTTGCTCCAAGAACCCCCCCGATGAAATGCAGTGCAGTTCGGTGAAGCCCAGCATGATGTCTGCAAAGGCAGCCGAGCAGAGCAGAGGACAGGGGACTTGGGATGAGTGGGGGAAGTCCTCTTTGGGGCATTGAGACATGGGACACACACATGGGCAGCCACGGTCCTGCAGGCCTGAACTTTCACAAGGATGTGGGCAAACCCAGGAACATTCCGGGACCTGGGACTCTGATGGGGAACGAGCGGAGGAAACCAGGCTGGGGTGGCGGTGGGGGGAGACTCTGCTGGAGGGTGGGAATGGGCTGCAGGTCGGTACCAGGTTCGCACCTGGAGGGGGCTGGGGAGGGGCTGGCCCAGGGGCGGGAGTTGAGGGGATTTCAGTTCAGCTGGAGCAAACAGTCCTAAAGGAGCAGCCCCAGCTTGAGCCGACCTCCTGGGAAGGAGGGTTTCCAGGGTGGAGGGGAGACCCAGCCGTCCGCCGGGAGCCTGTCTGAGGCAAGGGCCGAGCTGGGCTTTCTTGGGATAGTGTTGGCCTGGGCCTGGGCCTGGCTTGGCCCGGGTTCCTCCCACCTGGGCCCTGCAGAGATCTGGGGCTGGATGATTCCGTGCGGGTGGCATCTGCGGAGCGCTCTGCCCCCTTCTTGGCATCTGCCTCGTGCGGCATCTGCAGACCTTGCCAAATATGGGGGGGGGGGGGGAGGGGCGGGACCATCCCCTGCCCCGCTGAGAATCACCGCCTAGAACAATGGCTGCCCTCAGGAACCCCCTGGGTGCTTTCACGCTGCCTGGGTCCACGCCCAGAGGTTGATGTCATGGGTCTGGGTGAGGCCCAGACAACCCGGGGGGCTAGGGGTGGGGTGGGTTCAGATTGCCCCAGGTGGTTCTAATAGGCGGCAATCTTCGAGACCCCCAGGGACAGCTTTGTGGCTCCAACTTGAGTCAGAAGAATCACCTGGGCGATGGCTCCAAAGAATGCGTCCCGGTTTAATTAGAAGCACCTGGAATTCTCAGGCGCAGGCGAGTGTGGGAAACGCCGAGCCCCTGGCGGCGTGAGGCTCCAGGAGGCTGAGCCGAAAGGCCTTGGCTGGCCGGCCACGCTAGGACCTCGTGTGCCTCCCGCTGCGTTTCCTCCCCCCCCCTCCCCCCTCCTCTTCCAGCCGGGGTCTGGGCCTCCTGCTCACCTCCCCCACCTTCTCCTCCCCAGTGACATTATCCCAGTCCCCCCGCCCCTGCGCCAGCCCCTGCGAGCCCGCCGGCAGCCGGCCCCTCCTCCCTCCTCTCCTCCCAGCCGGTGGCTCTCAGCGCCGGCTTGATTTAGTAGGCGTTGGAGGAGAAAGGCAGCTTGAAGAGTCACTAAGAGCCCCGATGCTCGCCAGCACTTATCTGGAAAGGAGAGGCCGGCAGCCCCAGGGAGGGAACTGGGGCGTAAGAACGCACCTCTCCGTCGGGGAGGGGGCGTGGCAATCCCGCCGCCGTTCCGGCGCTCCGCAGGGTCACGGGCACCCCAGGCTGCAAGCACCCCCACCCCAGCGGGCGCCCGGGGGGGGGGGTGGTGTGCTGCCCCTCCCTACCACACCCCGCGAGGGTGGAGGGGGCAGAAGCTGCCCCTGCAGTCGCCTCCTGCGGGTGGGGCTCAGCTCCTTGCAGCCCCAGGTCGGGGAGCTCAGAGACCTTGGGTGGGGAGCGGGGTCCTGGGGCGGCCGGCCGACGAGTGGAGGGCGGAGGAGGGCCCCCCCCACCCCCCCCCCTAGCCTTTTGGTGGTTTGACCGCCCTCCTCTCCTGGTGCCCGTCCCCCCCCCCCCCCCACCTCCCTGATGAAAAATACAAAAGGAAAATGCGCCAGTGCCCAGGTCTGGGGAGCCCCAGCCCGCGGGATGGAGAAATGAAAAGCGGCCCCAATTAGAGGCTTTGGTTCTGCAAACTTGATGCTCGGCACTTGAACTGTCACGGCGGAGCCTTAATTAGCAGCGGCGGGGGAGAGGTCAGGAACAACTCAGCAGTCTTGACAAGCGCGTTATCAAGTGCAGGGGAGCGGGGGCTGCCCGGGGAGCGGGCGGGGCCGCCGGGAGGGGGGAGGACGGCTGGGGCGCCGCGGCGCGCGGGAGGTGGCGGGGAGGAGGCGCGCGGCCCGGCCGAGCGCGAAGGGAATAAGATGGTGGCCGCGAGGCGGCCGCGCGGCCACGGCGGGTGGTGCGCGAAGCCTCCGGCGAGGGCGCGCGGGCGGCGCGGGGCGCTCCCGGGGGCGGCGTGACGGGCTGCTCGGGCCCTCCCAGGCGACGCGGCACCTCCCCCGGGTCCCCACGGCGGGCGGACGCCCCCGGCTGCTCCTGAGCCCCCCTCCCCCCCGGTTCCCTGTTCCCCTCTGGGGACACCCCCGGCTGTCCCGTGACCCCCGATCCCCAGTACGGCCCCCGGCGCGTAGCGGGCGGAAGGAGCGGGCGGCGCGCTTGGGCGCCCCCCCTTGGTGACCCCCCGCGCCCACGCCGCCGGCTATGCCGGGAAGCCCCTCCTAGAGTCCCCCGCGGCCCCGGCGCGGGGTAGCACACCATGCTCGGCGCGAAGACCTGGTCGAACCTGCTGGAGAGCCTCAGTAAGTGACGGGCTTGCCGCCCGCGGAAGGGGGGCGGGGAGGGGGGGGCCGGGATGGAACTTTCTGGGGCGCGCCGCCCACCCCGCCTGGCCCCGTGACCCCGGATTACCTCCGGGTTCGTGCACGTGCTTCCCCAGGGACGCCTCCCGCCGCCGCCTCATCCTGTCCACTCGGAAAAGAAACCAATCGATTTATTTTTTAAAGTAGAAAAGCCCCATCTGCTCGCCTGTCTGGCCCGTCCGGGACCTGGGGAATGAGAAGCGTGGAGAATCCCCAGATTTTGTCCAGGCGGGGTCGCAGGGCTGCCCTGGGGCCTGCGTTATCCGGCTAGTTAGCGAGCTGGGCCCCTTTGTGCCTCCGGGAAACCGGATCCAGGGGCAAATTACGGTGTGGGGGTGTGCCCCCCCCCCACTGTGTTTTATCACAACCTGCCCTCTTTCCAAGCTATAGTAGGCTCACCCTGGGCCCATGTCAGCCCTCTGAGTGGGCGAACTTTCTCACGGTGTCAAGGCTGTGACCTCGAATGGCTGGTCGCTGGCTAGGTGGCAAGAGGGTAAGAAGTGTCAGGCAGCCTCCAGTCCCTTTTGGAGAGGGTTTAGCAGGATTCGGACGCCCGGGGGGCACCCCTGCCAGCTGATTAAAGTGTGAACGTGGTGTTGGGCAGGCAGCCCCCAGGCCCTTGGCTCCAGCCAAGGGCAGGCGTTGGAGGGTGATGGAGAGAAGGCAGCGGTGGCCAGAAACGCGGGTTACCCAGGTTCTTTCAGGTGGGGTGACTGAGTGGGTGGGATGATGACATCAGCTCAGCCCCCCCCCCCTCCGCCCCTGTGAAAGAAAGGTTAGGCACCTTGACCTCCAGGTGCCCCCCGCCCATGGCCTTCTCGTCTAGGTGGGCCAGGCTGGGGAGAAGGGAGTGGCCAGTGGAACCTGCCAGGCCCCAGGTGCCCCTCCTGCTCTCCGCCCAGCCCCTGGCTCACCCTGCTGGGGTCTCCCGGGCCCCCTCCTCCCTCCCAGCCCTGCGTCTCTCTGTGCCTCTTTGAACTGCAGCTTTTAAAGCTTTTTGCCTTTTGAAAACTCGGGGGGGGGGGGGGGGGAGGAATCGCTTGCGGAGAGGTCGCGAACAGTTGATGATTATAGTCCAGCGGGTAGAAAGAGCTTAAAACAAATCCCCGTCCATCAGATGTCGGCTTAGGTGGTTCCCAGTGCTCTCCTGGGGGGTGTCGGGGTGGGGGCTGCAGCTTAGACCCTCTTAGTGTTTGATCGGCACTCCTCTCCGCCGGCCCTTCCTCCTGGGCCCCGTGGGGCCTCAGACGCCCCAGAAGGCCCCCGGCCCGGTCACTCAGCACCTCCAGAACCTCAGTTTCCCTAGGCGGCCCCGGGAGGACGATTCCGAGGGTGTGCGCTGCCTGGGGACTGTCGAACCGCAGGCTTCGCACACCCGTATCCACCGGTCTCTTTGGAGCTGCGAGGGTTTTACCTGGTTCCCGGAGCCCGACTGTGGTGGCAGTCGGAGGCTGCGTGAGGAAGGCTGGGTCAGTCCCCTGGGGTCTCCAGACAGCCCCTTGCTGAACTCCAGCAGGGTCTCCCTTGGTGCCGGCGCCAGGCCTCACGGCAGGAGGTCTTACTGTTGCAGGTGAGGGAACTGAGGCTCAGAGAGGTTCAGCTCACTACTCAGGGTCACACAGCTGGTGAGGCGGTAAGGGGAGAGGTCATGGTGGCCCCGGGCAGTTCTGCCCCAGGACCACGTCCCCGAGCCAACCACGCACGGCCAGAGAGATCAGTCCCCTACTCTACCGCAAACTGACGCCATCTGTCAGGTGTGAAGTGAGGGCTGCTTGTGGCCGGCCCCCTGCCCACCATTCAGAGTCTCTCTCCAGCCCCCTAGACCCTGTGTCTTGCTGTGGCTTGGCCATTTCTGTCTCTAAGTGCCGTTGGCCGCTGGGGAGGCTCCGAGCAGAACGGCAGAGTGCCAGACCCCGGAGAGCCTGTTCTCTTACCCCCTCCTTGCTGTCTGACTTGGGGCAGGTGACCTAACCTCTCTGTGCTGCAGTCTCCAGCTGGAGCAGACGCTGTGGTTCTCCTCTTCTGGAAACAAATGCATCAACCCAATTAGAAATGGCACCTGCAGGCTGTCGGGTTCGTAAATGTCAACGGGTGTTAACTTTTTCTTCCACCTGGAAAGGACGTGGGGTTGGGATCATCCCGTCTACAAGGGGCTGGGCTCTGGGGTGGGGTGTGGGTTGCAGCGAGAGGCTGGGGAAGCCGGCACGCGGCCTTGGTTGTTGAGTCCTTCCCAGAGCAGGCAGGGTCCTGGGGCACCCCCAGAGGGCCCGCAGGGGCCGTGTCAGCCCGTGGCCCTTTCCCCTCGCTGCCAGTGCTGATGGGCGCAGACCAGGCTCCTCCCCTGAGACTTTGCAGCCTCAGAGGGCCTGATGGTGGATCCTGGCAGCCGTGGGAGGCGGGGATGGTGTTTGTAAACCCTCCCGAGAGGGGCTGGTGACCGCCTCCCCGCCATCGAGGAAGACTCGGTGGGGGTTGGGATCATTTGTGCTTTTGTCTTTCAGTAAGTAAACCAGACGAGCCGTTTCCAGGTTGGCAAATACGTTTTGCTTTATTTGGGGTGGGAATCTCTGGAGACCCTCAGCCGGGAAAGGAAGAGGCAAATGAAGGAAGCGGGACTGAGCAGGTGGTTTAATCTCCAGTCCCGGGCTCAGCACAGGCTGCGGCAGCCGGGTGGGAATGCCAGGCCCTCGTGAGTTAGCCTGGGGCTCCTGCCTGGTCTCAGTTAGGAGTGCCAGTCTGGAGCCCGATGGCTGGGGTTCCGTTCCTGGATCTGCCTTCCTGGCTGTGTGTCTTTGGGCAAGGTGCTCAACCTCTCTGGGTCGCAGTTTCTAGGGCCGCACGACAGAGCGTCCTCACGTAGCGGCTTAAAACAACATGTGGTTTGCTCGTGAGTCTGGGGTACGGCTAGCCGCTGTCTCTCTCGGGTTGCCTGTGGCCGCAGTGACACGGAAGGTGCTGGGCTTCCCCCCTGGCCTTTCTCTGCTCCCCTGCCAACTAGTAAACGTTAATTCTTCTCAGAGCCGGGTCCCAGAGAAACTCTTTGCGTCTTAAGTGACCTGGGGGACAGGGCAGAGGAGAGCGTGTGGGAGGGTCTGTTCACCTGCTCCGCATTAGGATTCTCTCTCTGCCCTTCCCTTTGTTTTTAGTGACCCTTGACCTTTAAAGTCTGCTCTTTACGCCCCCCACCCCCACAGTCTCTGGCCTTCAAGTGCCGCTGTCTACCTTGAAAGCCTTGACCGAGGGGCCCTCATCACCTCTGTGGTCTCTGATGTGTGTGCGTTTAGGGATCCTTGAGCCACAAGAATGGGAGATTGCCCTGGGGAGCAGGGAAGGATCCAGAAGCAAATGCATGACCTTGGCTGGGCAGGCACTTCCCTTCTTGGGCCTCTGCCTCCCTGACCCCCTGTGGAGGGACCTGCCCGGCTTTGGGTCCTCACCTTGGACAGCTCTGCCAGGGACAGGGAGGGCCGGCTCGTCTCCCCGCCCCCTCCCCCATCTCCCTCCCGCCAAAGGTCATTAGGGACAGAAGTTGGCAACAGGGACTGTCTTTTCCCTTCTCTCAATGTCTAAGAGTCTGGGCTCTGGGAGAAAATGGGGTGACACTAGGCTTAGTATGCTGGTGACATTTTGTAGGTGGTTTTTACTAGGGGAACAGTGTCCCCCCAAATTCATGTCTACCTGGGACCTCAGAATGGGACCTTATTCGGAAATGCGCAGTTAGTTGAGGACCCAGAGGTGGGTTCTTCTGGGTTAGGGTGGCCCTAAATCCAGTGACTGGTGTCCTTGTAAGAAAATAGATAAGGGAGTGGCTCCTGGGGGGCTCAGCCGGTTGGGCGTCTGACTCGATTTCAGCTCGGGTCATGATCTGGTGGTTTGTGAGTTCGAACCTGCATCAGGCTCTGCGCTGACAGCGTGGGGGCTGCTTGGGATTCTCTCTTTCCCCTCTCTGCCCCTCCTCCCCCTTCTCTCTCAAAATAAACAAACTTTAAAACCCTGTTGTTTCAAGGCAGCAAGTTTATGGTCATTTGTTGTTACAGCCCCAGGACGTGAATACTTCCTCATTACCCCCCTTTTATGTATCTTTAAGCTTTTATGTTTTTTTTAAGCTTTTATCTTTCATGTCGTGATTAGAACTTCCATCTATCCCCCAGGGACTGCAAGGACCCCCCCCCCTCCCCCCCAGTATTGTGAGGTGGCCAAAAGTGCAGACACACCTGGCTTTGGAGACCTGGGAGGCTGGGCTGTCACTTTCTCTCTGGTCCCCATTTCAGGCGGGAGAGATGAGCGGGTCTGGCAGAAAGGAAGACCTCTTCAGTCTGAACTGAGCCCCCCCAGGTTCGGCCCTGGCCTCAGGAGACACCTTAGCTGTCACTTGTCACTGTGGGAGATTAGGGACGCCAGAGGACTGGGGACGAGGTGGGGCAAGGAGCCAGCGTCTTCTCCCTGCCAGAGCCCCCCCGCCCGGGTCACATGCCGGACCCTGTCCTCACCATCGCCAGGGGCCTGGAGGCTTGTCACTCTTGGTCATCGCCGGCCTGAGATGCTGTCCCCTCTGCCCCCACGTCCCCTCCCTCTGGGGTGAGGTGCGTGGCCTCTGGGAGCTGGGGTCCCCTCTGCAGGAGCCCTGTCTGTATTGCTTGGTGGTTTATCACCCGTCACCCCCTCCTGGAAGGCCGGCAACATGAGCCAGCTGGTACCCCAGCGCCCAGAATGTGCTGGAACGTGGCGGACTGACTCCTGAGGGCCCGTGAGGCCTGCGGGGTGCCTGCCCCTGATGCCCCCGCGCCCCCAGCCCTGCGCTCTGGAGAGTGAGCCCTTTGGCCTTGTTACTTCTACACCTGCCAGCAGCCAGCAGCCCGACCTCATCCGGCGCTGGGCAGACGTGGGAGCCGAGCAGGCACGCAGGGGCAGGGCTGGGATCGGAGTCCTTCCTGGGTCAAGTTGCCCCTCGGGGTTTGCTGCAGCACAGACCTTTGACGCCCTGCCCGCCCGGGTGCCTCTTGCTGGGGCGTGAAACCCCTTACGTGGGGCGGGGAGACCCTGGAGTCCCCTGGGGCGGAGAAGCAATTCTGCGGAGTCTGGGTCTCAGGAGGGGAGCGGCGGGGATGTGGGGGGACCGAGTAGCAGTCCCCAGGGAGGTGCCGCGGGGGTGAGCGGTGGGGCTGCCCTGGGGGAACCTAATCGGAGACGATGAGAACAGCGTAACGGGTGGTGGCTTGGTGGCTTCCTTAGGAGGAAGCAGAGAGCCCGAACGGAACCTGGGGGAGAGAAAAAAGACAAAATAAAACCCGGTGAATTTTTAATAGCGATTATCTCCTGACACATAGCGCGTGGCCATCTGGCAGACACACAAGCCCACTGGAGCTCGATGCTGGGGGCGGGGGAAGGGGCGGCGGGGGAGGGGCTCCTGCTGGCAGGCCCCGCGCAACGCGCCCCCTCCCCCACCCCCTCAGCAGGCAGGGGTGAGTCCGGGGAGCACCAGGTGCCCGCCCGCCTCTGTGGCCTTTCTTAGCCTGCCCCCTCCTCGTGTGCTAGACCCTCTCCTGGTGACCCTCCTTCCTCGGCGGACCTGCGGGCAGCCCGGGGCTCCCAGGGCCTACCGGTGGCCTGTGCCAGCCTGTCGAGCGTTCGTTCGGCCCTTGGTTACTGAGCTGCCACTCGCGGCCGCACCCCGGGATGGACCTTGAAGGCTCAGGGGTGCCAAGTCTGTTTCCTTTGTCACTCACGAAACGTTCAGGTGAGGGGTTACATCTTAAAGCCATCGGGCGCTGTTGACGTTGTGGGCCGGATGCTGCTTTGTCGTGAGGACGTTCGGCAGCATCCCTGGCTTTTCCCCAGCACGTGCCGGTTCCAGCCCCCAGGTGCGACAGCCAGAAAGGTTTCCAGACGCTGCCCGCTGTCCCCCAGGAGGGCAAAATGGTCCCGGTTGAGAATCACTTAGCTTAAGGTCAGTGGGGGGTTTCCTGGGGTTGCCGTAAAAAAAATTACCACAGACTGAGCGACTTAAGGCCACAGAAGTATATTCTCTCCCAGCTCTGGAGGCCAGAGTGCTGGATCAAGGTGTCGCAGGGCCACCCTCCCTGTGGAGTCTCTGGGGAGGGTCCTTCTGGGGCTCTTCCAGCTCCTGGGGGCTCCAGGCGTCCCGTGGCTTGTGACCACGTCCCTCCAGTCTCTGCCTCCGGCCTCCCCTCTGTGTGTGTGTCCAAATTCCCTCACCTTCTAAGGATACCAGTCATTACATCTGGGGCCACTCTAATCCTGTATGACCTCATTTTATCTTGATTATATCCGCAAAGACTCCATTTTTAAATAAGGTCACATCCTGAGGTTCCAGGAGGACACGCGTTTGGGGGGAACGCTACCGAACCCAGGATGAGCTACAGACGGCACCTAGAAGGGTGAGCCAGCAGGCCTGGGTGTGGGCAGGTGCGTTCCGCCCAGACGGTGGCTGTGAGCTGAGGTTTAAGACCCTGGTTCACCTGGAGAGAAGGTTCCGGCAGGGCCCCTCCTGTTCCAGTTCTCCCCAGGCCCATCTGGAGAGGTTGGTAGCCGCAAACCCATTTCACAGAGCTGGAACCTGAGTCAGGAAGTTGGGGGCCTCCCTAAGGCTGCCCGCCATGTTTACAGGATCAGGGAGACCCTGTGTATGGACACAGCCTCCCTCCCCGGAGTGGGCGCAGCTCAGCCAGCAGGATTTGGGTCCAGGGCTGGTCCTATCGCTTGGTGGCACCTCTTGTGGGTTGAACCGTGCCTCCAGAAAAGATCCGTTCACAACCAGGCCCCTGGTACCTGTGAACGTGACCGTAGTTGGAAGTAGGGCCTTTACAGATGTGATAGGCTTAAGATGAGGTCGTGCTGGGTTACGACCGGCCCCGATCCAGTGACCGGCGTCAGGCACGCGGTGACAGACAGATGTTCGGATAGGATGCCTTGCAGCACAGGCCCCATGAGACTGCAGGGCTGCGTGTACGAGCCAAGGAACGCCCTGGGTGGCCGACAATACCAGGAGCTGGCAGCTGCAGGATGGGCCTCCCCCACCCAGAGCCTTGGGCGGGGGGAGTGCGGACCTGCCACCTGGACCTGGGCTTCAGGCCCCCAGAACCGGGACGACGTAAATTGCCACGTATTGAGCCCCCGGCATAACACACATTTGCTGGGTCAGCCCCAAGGCACTAACACTCCACGTCCCAAGAGGAACCGAGGACTTTGGTCTCCCTTGCTCATTTCGGCAGTGTTGCGATTCCCCAGGAGTCTGTCTTTCTGGGGCGGCCAAGCCAAGGAAGAGAAGGCAAGGTCACCCTCTCTGGACGCCGGCCTCCCAGGGGCCACGTCCATGCCGGACCGGGAGGGGCTGAGGCCCGGGACCAGAGCCGGCAGCCCTGGGCGGCCTCCTAAGGGCTCAGGATCCTTTCACTGCAGAGAGGGGTGGCTAGGATGCCATACCAGGTTTGCAAAGGAGAGGGAACCTTCTGAGAGTTCACCTGGTCAAGAAGAGGACTTGAGGTCCTCTGGGGGGAGCAGGAGCCCCCCCACCCTGCCCCCCGCCTCCCCACCAGGCCTCTGCAGTGACCCCATGGCGAAGGATGAGGTTTCCAAAGCGGTTGGCCGTTGTGTGAGCCCAAGTGAGGTGACCGGCCAGGAATGGAGGTGCCGGGAGCCGTGCCCGTCTCCCCTGGGCTCTCTGGAACCGCCTGCCATCCCCAGCCCCCCGGCCGGGGTTCCCCCTCCTCCTATGGCTGCAGGTGAGGGACTGGAGTAGGTCTAGGCAGTGAGTGAGAATGTTAAAGCCATACGTTCTCAAACCCCGAGTTGTCTTCAAGTGCAGGTGCTTTGGGAAGCACGTTATAGGGGTGAGCGATGGGGACGGGTTGTGTTGGAGGTGACGAGTGTCCTGGGGCTGCTCTAACAGGCTCGCAAACTGGGGGCTTCAACACCATTTATTCCCTCCCCGTTCTGGAGGCCAGATCCCAGGATCCGGAAGGGCTGTGCTCCCTTTCAGGGGCTCCAGGGAAGCAGAAACCTCCCTTTTTTCCCTTACCGCTCTGGGAGCTGGTGGGCTTGAGGCTGCATTTCTCTGCTCTGTCTGGATCACCCAGGTGGTCCCAGAGACAAGGTCCCATTCATAGGTTCCAGGGGTTAGGACGTGGACCCGTGTTTTGGGAGGGCCGCCATTCAGCCCACTGCAGTGGGGTCACTGAACACCTCTGTGACGAGTGACTGGTGCCAGAGCTGGCCAAGCCAACAGCTGAGGGAGAGGGCTCCGGGCAGGACAGTCGGGGCAGAACCCTGAGTGGGGAACATACTTGAAATGTTCAGGAAATAGCAAGAGTCCCAGTGGGCGGGACAGAGGAGAGGAGAGGACGTGGCCTGCACCGGGGTCCAGGTGGGAGCCCTGGGAGGTTTCAGGCAGAGGGGGGACACGGGTCAACCTCCCTTCTCACGGGATCCTCTGTCATCACGCGGGGGGTGGAGCCCAGGGGCCAGGGTGGAAGCAGGGGGACCAGTGAGTTGGCTACTGCACCAGTCCGGGCAAGAGGTGCTGGGGAGGGGGGTCCGGGCGGCGGAGGAAAGGAGGGGCATCAGTTTGGGCTCTCATCTGGAGAAGGCACATCTCCGTGCACCATGAGCAGGGAGAACAGCTAAGAGGTGCGGGGAGGGGGGTGGGGTGGGGGGGCCTGGGCAGCAGGGATGCCAGAGAGACATTTCGTTTCTCTGCAGCATTTCCCACAATTACACCTGAGTGCCTTTTGCTGATGGTCTTTCCCGGCTGCGGCCAGAGCTTTACCCTCGTCGGTGACCTCTTGTCACCGTCTCCCCACCACCCTCCTCACCCCCCTTCTGTCCCGAGCTGCCTCCTGCCTGGAAGCTGAGCCTCCAGCCACCTCCCCAGGGCTGCTGTGACGTCTCCGTGCCGCTTCCAAAATGATGCTTTTGATGCCCCATCCTGCAGCCTCGATCTCTAACGTATTGGACGAGCCCCACGGCGCTGATGAATCCGGGGCTCGGGGTTCGGCGGTCTGAATCCTGCTGGAGTCTCCCCCTTGGCTCTGTTCTCCGGACGGCCCTGGTTTACCTCCTGATTCAGCCGGGGCCGACCCCACATCCTCCGGGCCACAGCTGAGGTGGCCCAGAGACGATGTATTGTGACTTTTGCAATAACGTTTCCCGTGGATGAATCGACCCGCTCCAGGGCCCCCTGCCTCCTGTGTGCTTGGCCCCCTGTGGACAGAATGCTGACTTTTCCTTCTCCTTCCCCCTTTCTCTGCCCTCATCAGCCAGGTCCCCACCCTCAGGGCAGCCAATTTGCAAGGAAGCGTGCGTGCACACACATCTCCGTAAATCTTTAATCCACGGTGGGGGGGGGGAGGGACCTCCGCAAAGCTGCCTTTCCCTGGCGGGCAGGCAGATGGGTGGCCACCAGACCATGCACAGCAAGCCCGAACACTGCTTCCTCCTGGGGGTGCTGGGCTGTGTCCGGCCACATCCAGACCCCTGCAGGCTGGGCCGCCAGGGAAGCAGAAAGATGTCCGGAGGCAGGTGAGGGCAGGAGCTCAGTCAAACTGAGGCAGAGACAGACTTCCGTCTCAGAGCCCGTAATGATGCTGAGGGGTGTCCTTACTGCCCCCAGCCCTCAGAGGCAGGTGTATTTGCGACGCGCACGGCTCTGTCTGCGACGCCGGCCAGTTCAGGACCCCACGTCCGTCCGTGGCTGTTGGAGCCCGTGTCTGGTGCCTGGGCCTGTGACTTCCCGGGGCAGGAAGTTGGCTTAGGAGGAAATGGGGCTCTTGGATTTGCTGGGGAAGAGGAGGAGGAACCTGCTGGGAAACATGCTCGAGGCCTGCAGGGCTCCTGTCTGAAAACATAACGGGCGCCCTGCGGGCCTGGGGTACCCGGCGGGGGGGGGGGGGCAGGTATTTTGGAGGAACCCACCCGGGTTGGGATGCAAACGGGTAGGGATGGCGGACCCCCTTGCACGTTCTCTTTCTCCACCTCTGCACACACACCTGACAGTCCCAAAGAAGGCAGGCACTGTGCAGCCTGGGATAGCACCTTGCGTTTTATTTCATTTCTTATTTCATTGCATTGCATTATTTATTTTTTTAATCTAGTTTTTGAGCAAGAACAAGCACAAGCAGGGGAGGGGCAGAGGGAGAGGAAGAGAGAGAATCCCAAGCAGGTTCCACGTGCAGAGCCTGATGCGGGGGTCAACGTCACGACCGTGAGATCGTGACCTGAGCTGAAATCAAGAGTGGGATGCTTAACCAAGCCATCCAGGTGCCCCAGCATGTTGCTTTTCAAACCCCATGCTGTCACAGCCTAGTGGGGACCTCTTAGGTGTTCCGGGGACAGAATGGAGCAGGGAGATTTCTATCAGCCCAGGTGGAGGTCCTGGCAGCTACCACCCTTGCCTTATGTTCCTGTCTCCCGGCCTTTGCACATGCTGTTCCCACTTTCCGTAATGCTGTTCCCCGCCGACCCCGGCTTTTCCTTCAGATGGAGCATTTCCTTGGCCCGCTTGGTACAGACGTACTCATGGGACTTCCTGATTCTGAGCGTCTCCCTGCTGAGCCGGGCCACACCAGGGCAAGGGGTGGTCAGCTCTTTGGCTCCAGGGCCTGGAACACGTATGCAGGAGGTGCTCAGTAATGATCCTGGGTAAATGTTTCATGTGTTTCCCAACTATTTAGCCAAAACTGAAACTCCGAGAGACCGTCCCCCGCGTGCCGGCTGCCTGCGAGTGATGTCCTCCTGGCCGGGGCCGACTTGCCCCCGTCGTTCCCCGTGTGGGCGCCACGAGCCTCTGGGCCCTCCGGAGTCCCTTGCTGGACACCGAGTACGCTCCACGGGTTAGAGTTGACGTAGCAGTCGTACGGAGATGTATTTCACGTTCCATACGATTTACCCGATAGAGCGTACGAGTGCGTGGTTTTTATACAATTACAGGCTTGCGCGGCCGTTACCGCTGTGTCCTTGAGAATGCTTCTGTCACCCCGCTGAGAAACCCTGAACTCGTTCGCTGTCACTGCTTATCTCCCCGCCCCCGCCCCTCCCCCACCAGCCCCTGACAACGAGCAGTCTACACTCTGTCTCTGTGGGTTTACCCATTCCGGACATTTGCCATAAAACGGAATCCTCAAATGTGGGCCTTCTGTGTCTGGCCTCTTTCACCGAACCACGTTTTCCAGGTTTGTCCTGTAGGACCGCCTTCCGTTTAGCGGCTGAGTAACACTCCAGAGCACGGACGGGCGTATGTCGCTTATCCGTTCGTCCGCTGGTGCGCATTTGGGTGCCCTCCACGATTTGGCCGTTGTGGACGTGTTTGCACAGGTTGCTGTAGGGACGTCTGTTCTCAGTTCTCTGGGCCTGCAGGTGTTTCACCGGCCCCTCCCCTCCCCGTCCTGTGGACTTCCCGTTGACTGCGGGGCCACCGGGGACAGCTGGGGGTGTCCGTTGTCATGGTGGAGTGACTGTTTCTCGCGTGTGACCGGGTGCCTGGACGCCGGCCCTGGGCATCACAGAGGCCTCAGCCTCTGTACACACGGTACATAGTGGGGAAACTGAGGCTCGGGTCCACCTGCTTGCGTCTGCAACGTCAGGACTTATTTCCTCCTCGGGACTCTCCGGGGCCCTGTTTCCAGATCGGAGGTCCCAGAGCTGGAGGGCCGCCAGCTGCTTGAGCTGGCCGGGCGGGAAGCGGCGTGGCAGGGGAGGGGGTGTTGCTTTAGCGGGTCCTGGGTCCCGGCTGCTCCTGAGCCCGTGTTCGGAAGCTTCAGACACTTACAACACCCCCCCCCCCCCATGAAGTCTGGACTGGCACTGTTCCCACGTGACCAACGGGGACACTGAGGCACAAGAGGCCAAGTCACACGCCTTGGTCGTCGGCCTTCGCTGTCAGGGCCAGAGTAGAACTCGGGCAGTTTGGCTGCAGATTCTAGCACCTAAACCCCGACATCGTGCCACGCGGGTGAGAGGCAGATGTTTGGATGGGGACAAAGGGAAATTGTGGGGCCCCACTGGGCGAGACGAGACTTTGTTGTTCAGAGGCTTCTGTGTCTGTTTCCTTTTTTTTTTTTTAATGTTTTTATTTATTTTTGAGACGGAGAGAGACAGAGCATGAACGGGGGAGGGTCAGAGAGAGGGAGACACAGAATCGGAAACAGGCTCCAGGATCCGAGCTGTCAGCCCAGAGCCCGACGCGGGGCTCGGACTCACGGACTGCGAGATCGTGACCCGAGCCAAAGTCTGATGTTTAACCGACTGAGCCACCCAGGCGCCCCTCCCTTTTTTTTTTTTCACGGTTATTTTTGAGAGAGAGAATGCGCGCATGGGGGAAGGGGGAGGGGCGGAGAGAGAGAGGGAGACAGGATCCATGCTGACAACAGGGAGCCCGATTTGGGCCTCAAACCCACGACCGACCGGTGCGGGAGATCATGACCTGAGCTGAAGTTGGACGCTTCACCGGCTGAGCCACCCAGGCGCCCCTGTGTCTCCGTTTCTTACTGGCTGTGTGACTGGGGCAAGTCTGGGACCTCTGGAAGCCTCTGTCCCCCACCCCTTGTCTGCCCCCACGTCCCTGGGGGGCCCTACTGTGGTCTCCCCCATTCCTGAGCCCACCTCCTCAGGACTTGGTGCTCCTGGGGGACCCAGCGGAGCCCCCACCCAGACCCCCAGCCACCCCCAGTGTCCCGGCGGCCTGTCCCTGATCTGCTTTGGGTGTCTGCCTTCCCAGGGGACACGGCAGGGACCATCCACCGAGGGGTGTTGCTTTTACAGCTGGTGTGGCGAGCGGTGGGGGTGGCCGAGGCTCCCCAGGAAGGGTAGGGGCCAGATTGGGTGGCCGGCACTGCCGGGGGGGGGGTGGTCCCAGGCCCCCCAGTCTGGTTTTTCTGCTTGACACCGCCCCCCCCCCCCCCCCCCGCCCCAGCACCGCCTCCCTGACATTACGGCCCGGAGCCCTCCACCCCACCTCTCTCTGCTCCGAAATCAGTCCCACGAGCAGCTGGGTTCCTCGCCTGGCGAGCTGCCCCCAGGGAGCCGCGCGTGCAGAAACCAGCGGTCTCGTCACCCCCCTCCCGGGACAGTGTGAGCCACCTCGTCTCACGTTTCAGTTTTGGTTTTTAGCCTTTGCCCTCGCTGCCTCCCTGGGCCGAATGGCCTCCCGCCTGCAGCTTTGGCGACTTCCCCTTCCCGTCCGCCGTCACCACCGATCCCGACACCTCTTCCGCAAACAGCCAAGCCTCGTGGAGGTCGGAGCCAGACCTCCTGGGCTCAAGTCCGGACCCTGCCACCGGCCAGCTGTGCAGCCTCAGCCTGTGGCTTAGCCGCTCTGTGCCTCAGTTTCTCTTGCCATACACCAGGCAAAAGGCACCTCCCTTTTTGAAAGAGTGCTCGGCACATGTCTGGCTCCCCGTCGGTGGTTTCTGTGGTGGGAGAGGCAGGGGTTAACTTGGGGTGCAGAGGGGGTGATGCCGGAGCCGGGTTCTCAGGGCGTCAGTCTTCTGGATGGATGAGGAGGGGGTGAGAGGGCACTCCAGGTAAAGGGAGCCCCAGTCAAGGAATTGAAGTCCGTCCTTCGCAGATGGACCCCTTCTCCGTCCCCGTGGACGGTTACTGGAGAGGTTTTACTTGAGCCGAAGTCCTCCGTCGTGCACGTGTGCCAAGGTTGGGACGGTCCACACCCGTTGGCCGGCAGCACCCGGTGTGGCCTGTTGCCAGGAGCCGAGATGCGTTGGTGCAGACGGGTTCCGGGAGCTTCTTTCCACCTCGGTGCCACTGATCCTGCTGCCAGAGCAGGTAACACGCTTTGGAGGACCTGTGCCCCACGCTCCGGGACACGAGGCGAGAAGCACAAGGTGACCGGTGCCGTGTGTGCTCCTTCCCCAGCGACGGAAATGAGGAGACCCTGTGTTTTCGCTGCCCTTTGACCGATCAGGAAACTGAGACCGAGAATCGTTGCTTGTGACTTGGCCGAGGTGAACAGCTGGGAGGTGACAGAGCTGGGACACGGCCCTGCCCGCCCCCCCAGCACCCACCCCTTAGCCGTACAGCTTGAGGCCTCTGCAGACAGGCTGGCCCTTCGCCGCAAGGGCTGGGGGCTTGGTGTCTGGAGACCTGGGGGTGGGCGGGCGACCTGGCCTGAGTCATTGCGCCCCTGGGTTTCACATTCTCGCCCGTGAGACGGTTGTGAGAGGCCTTTGCAAGCCAAGTGCCCTCCACGGTCTGCCTGTTGCCATTAACTGGAGAAGAACAGTGCCACAAACCACCAGAACATTCCAGAACCTCCTCTGATGAATCACTCAGTTCCACTCCTGAAACCCTTATTTTACTACATGTTAGCTAACATGGATGGGGGCGGGGGGAACATTCCAGAAGCTCTGCCAATGGGCTGCACTGAATCTGGGGCGCCCTGGGTGGTGCACCATTCTGCCAGGTGAGAGAGACAAAGAGAGAGCAAGCACCCACGTGCCTCTGGGCGAGGGGGGCGGGCCGCGAGCGGGGCCTGGCAAGGCGATGAGGCGTGGACGTCCAGAAAGCCTGAGGCTCAGCTCTGGGAGCGGGGACCGGCGCCTGGCAGCCCGGGCTCAGATCCCCACCCCATTCCTCACCACTGGTGTGAGCTTGAGTGAGTCGTTCAGCCATTCCGTGCCTCAGTTTCCCCTCCGTCGAATACAGGTCATGGCGGTCCTCACCTGCAGGGCTGCTACGGACCCTGAGTTAGAAGGGTGGGAAGTACCCAGTCAACGCTGGACCCCGTTTGCACCTCTCACTTCCTGTCTGGGTGGGTGGCGGGAAGGGGAGAACAGAAGAGTGTGGGTGCAGAGGAACGTCTGTGACCTCTCTCTGGCCTTCAGCCCTGGGTGAGTCCCTCAGCCTCCCCATGCCTCAGTTGCCCCGTCTGTAGTTGGGGTGGGAAGGGGCCCGCCCCGAGGGCTGGAAGAGCCTGTCTGGCGCCCGAGCCCCGTCCTGGGCCTGGCACACGGCAGGTGCCGGTGAGCGGTCCTTTGCGCCCTTCTCCAGCCCCGGCTGCGCCCCACCTGGCCGTGCCTGCGGCTCGAGTGTCCCGGAGGCGGCAGGCGGAGACCCGTGGGCCTCCCGGTGCGCACCTGAGAACCTGCTGGCAGGAGTGTTTGCTTAATTAATCGACTTTGCGAGAGGGAGCCTGTCCCCGTGTAAATCTATCGGCAGCCTCCCGTGCTCGCTGCCGGATGCAACGAACCAACGAACGCAAGACTAGACTTTAAATAAGGGTGCGGCTGTTGTTTGAATAATTGAAGAGCGCCGAGGAAACGGCAGCCCTCGGCACAGCGTCCGTGCTCCGTCCCGCCCGCGGCCAGCTGGCCGTCCCTGCCCGCACGCAGCTCTGTGCTGCCGCCGGCCCCTCAGCCCACGGGATGGAGAGGCTTTCAGGCCCGCGTGCTGGGTGGGAACCCCCGGCTGCCGTCGCGAGAGGGGTGTCGATCGAGTGCCCCCATTTTGCGGACTGGGAAACCGAGGCCGTGGTGGTTAAGAGGCAGAGTGAGTGCCTGGAGGCCGCGGGCTGAGCCCGGCGAAGCGGGTTCTGCTTTCCGGTTCCGTGGGGGCGCTCCAGACCATCTTGTGTCGTGCGGGAGGGTCGTCTGTCATCTGGGCGTAGTTTCCCCGGTTCTGATCTTTCCGATGTGCCGTGAGGGAGGCCCTCGCGCCTCTCTTGCCTTTGCGAATCCCCTTTGAACAAAGGAAGCAGGTGTCGCGAGCCCACGGGCCCCGGGAGGGCTCGAGGTTGGGGTACTCACTTCCGTTTCTGCTCGTGAGTGACAGCTTCCTTCTGGACGTAAGCTGGTTTTCTAAAAAAATTAGCTGATGTGAGTTCTCTCTCCAGACACAAAACGACCGGTTGATTTGAAGTTGGAAGTAAATCATGCGGGGGTGCCACGTGGTGGCAATCACCATTGGCCCTCGCGGGACCAGCCACGGAGAGGCCACGTCTCGGATCGTGACAGGGGACGTCAACGCCTCCCGCGTGCTGGGCCAGAGGGAAATGGCTCACCTTCCTCACAACCCTCCAGGGAGGTTGCGACTTTCCTGAGTCTTGCAGATGGGGAAACGGAGGCACAGAGAGGCTAAGTAACCCGTATCCCGCAGCAGAGCTGGGACCGGAACCCAGGCAGCCCGGCCCTGAGCCCCCTTGAGCCCCAGCCTCCTGCTTTCTTGGCCTCTGCTCTCTGGAGACATGTGGGGGTGCCGCCTCCCCTGCGCCGGCCCCCCAGGCCTCGGCATGGCTGCCCGTGAGCCCCGCCTGAGGCATCTACCCACCTGCTCCATCCGCATTCAGCCCTGACTCCTCAGCACCTGTCCTTGGTGCCGGGTCAGGTCACCCGCTGCCCAGATGGGGTGGTAGGGTCACTTGTGCCGCCACAGACAAAGGCAGGATGTATGGTTGTCAGAAAACCATGTGGAACATTCCAGGCAGCATTCACACTCCGCACCCCCCCCCACCCTCCCCAAACAAGTCAGGGTCGGGGGAGGGGCAGCCTGAACCTACAGAGAGGCACCTTGGGGCCACCTACCCTTGGCTTCCTATGCCCTAGAGGCCCCCATTCCAGCCCCTGCCTGTTCCCAGAGGACTGCGTAGGCCCAGGTCCTGCGTCCAGACTTTGGGCAGCGTGTTCCCAAAATAGGGGGAAGTGGAGAGCACCGGCCTCCTTCCCGCCGCCCCCCCCCCTTCACCCTGCCTTTATTTCATTTTTTGGCGCAGGGAAGGAGGGAGGGAGGCGGCCCTCTGAGTGCTGTGTCTGCCCGCAGTTCCTGGGAGGACCTCCTTCATCCTGCAGACCTGCTCCCCGGCCGCATTAAGGACAGATGGATTACAGCTAATGAGCCTGCTTGCACCATTAACACTCGAGAGCCTTCCCGGGATTAAAGCCGGCTCGCAGCCCGCCGGGGCCGGCTTGTCACTCTCACCGTGGCGCCGAGGCGCCTGGCTGTGCATCAGTGTGCCCTAATTGTTCCTGTAATTGGGAGCCCGATGCCAGCTTCCCCCGGGGAGGGCCGGCTGGCGGGAGCTGCCCACCGCACCCCCACCCCTGCCCTGCCTCTCCCACCCACCTCACCCCTGCCCAGCCCACCCTGGGGCATGGGGGGGGCTCTCCTGCCCCCCTGCCCTTCCACCACCTTGCACCTGTGCCCCGTCCTGAGCCTGGCCTGGGGGTGCTCCAGCTCCGCAGAGCCCCGTTCCTGTCCCCGCCCTGTTTGCGGGTGGGACGATGATGGTGCCCCGGAGCCGCGAGGGGGGCCTGCCCGGCGGCGGGGTGGACCCGCGCGGCCGGCCCCCCACGCAGCCTCCGTTGCGCTCACCTGCGCTGCCTCGCCCACGGCCCTTCGCTCATCCCTGGAAGCGCGTGCGCGCGTGCGCGCCCACGTCTGCTCGCCCACGTGCACCCGCGCTCGCGCGCACGGGTCTCCCCGGGGGCGCGGCCCCTCCCGCCCGGCGCCCCCTGCCGCACGAAGAGCCGGGGCGCTCGCCGTTGGCGATCGGCACCGTGCGGACGCCGCGGCGCTCCCCGTGCCCGGAGGCCGTGCCAGGCGGGTGCAGGAGGGCAGGCCGCTTCTGCGCCGGCGTGGGCTTGCCTCTGTGCGAAACCCTCCGTGGCTCCCCGGGGCCGGCTGGCCCCTCCCGCAGCCTTCCCTCCCCACACGTCGCCCTGTCCTCACCTCCTGCCCCCGCCCACCCCCCGAACATTGGGCACGCAGCCCTCCCTCCCTGACTCGAGGGAAGAGCCCGGCTGCTCCCCTGTCTGCACGCTTTGCTTCTGAGGGCCAGCTGCTCCGTGTGCGTTTGTTGGAATGAGTTCGGGTGTTGCTGGATGTAGGCTGCAGAATTCAGGCTAAGACAGAATTTGTTTTACCAGTTTCTCACGCGCCTAGGGCCGTGTCCAGCTTCGGGGAGAGGCACAGGCCCCTGTTTCCGTTTGGTGTAGGCGTCCCAGGGACCCAGGGGGTCCGCTCAGTGCTGGGAAGCACCGGGGGGAATCAAGCGCAGGGATCCTTCAGCGTCCTGGAGATTCCAGAGGGTTCCAGATGCCGCCTCTGCCCCTCGGTGCCGTTGGGAAGAGACAGCAGCCAGGCCACGCACCCCCTAAATGGGCTGGGTACCAGCAGCACCCTGCAGTCACCACCTCCCCGCCCCGGGGAGAGCGCTGTGTTAACTCAGACCTGGGGGGGAGCCCGGAATGAGTGCGCGTACCTTGCCTCGGTAAGCGTTGCCTTCCTGCTCTTTTCTGGAGAGCTCAGTCACCCACGAGTGTGGAGAAGTTCAAGTACCGTCTTTGCAGACCTGAGTCCTGGGCCCCTATGGCTCATCCCAGCCGCGAGGGGTCGTGTCTGAGAGGCGTGGAGGTCCTTGTCTAAATTTGCACCCTGGGCAGATCGATTTGACAAACACTGAGGGCTCGTTTGAGCAGGGCAGGTGCAAACTCATTTCGGTCTCCTGGGAACCTCGTGACTCCTTCCGTTTTTATCTCTGTGTTACAGATGGGGAAACAGAGGCACAGAGAGGCTAGGTGACCCGCCCAGGTTGCACAGCAAGGAATGGCAGGCCAAGGTTTGAACGTAGGTAGTATGGCCCCAGGTTGACATGGGACCCCCCCCTCCCCCCCCCCGCCGTGCTGCCTGGAATAGAAAGAGGCAGGGAGCCGGGTGCTCCGAGGCCCAGGCCGCGCCCTTGGGAGGAGAGAGGAGAGAGGGGTGACGTGGTAAATCCATCGGTTTCTTTGTCTCTTAGAATATACAGGTGACTGTGGGTGGGCTTCAGGACAGGGCTGGTCCCCAGAGAGGCCAAGCCACAGTTACAAGTGGAACTCTGATTTCCTGGGAGGGGAGCGGGACTGGAGACTGAGTTAATGATGCGTGCTGCCTGTGTGACGAGCCTCCACGAAGGTCCTTCCAGGCTGTGCACAGGGGAGGTGCTGGGAGGGTGGCGCGCCCGGCGAGGGCAGGGGAGCTCCACGCCACCCCCACCCCTCGCCCTGGGTATCTCTTCCATCTGGCTTTTCCTGAGTGGTATCCTTTATAATAAACCAGTAAACAAAAGTCAGGCGTTTCCTTGGGTTCTGTGAGCCGTTTTAGCAAATTATAAACCCCGAGAAGGGTGCTGACACTCCCTGACTTAATGCTGGCCAGCCAGAAACACGGGAGGAGGGCTGGGGTCTGAAGGCAGGGCCGTGGGGTGGCAGCTGCGAGTCTGCCCCGGCCGAGCACTGCCTGCTGTAGAAAGCCCCCCACGTGGTGTCTGAAGCGTTGTGAGTAGAGAGGAAGTTTCTGGGTACCTGGCAGCACGGCAGCCCCAGGGCAGGGACAGGTGCACGGCCCAAGGGAGGCAGGGTCTGTGGGACCTTGGACAGTTAATGTGCCCTTCGGGTCTCCGTTAAGTACGGTCCCCCATAGGCTGCGGTTCCCAGCCTTGGGAAGGGCCGATCAGGCTGTGGTGACACATCGCTGGTGCCCCTCTGTGTCACCCACCTGTCACTCAGCTCTGCAGGGCAGCCCTGTGTGCGAGGGGGGGGTCAAGAGGCCGAGGCAGCCCCACTGCCAGCCATAGAGGCCTCGAACGGGAGCAGAAGAGGGGGGCCTGGGAGCGTGGCTCTAAATCGTGTAGGGAGCCAGGCCCAGCCCCACAGTGACCTCATGGAGGGCTTCCCGGCTGTGGAGGCGCAGGAAGAGCGAAGCAGTTGGGCTGGCTTCTCCGGGGCGGAGTCTGTCCTCAGGGAGGACACAGACCCGCCCACCGAGGTGTCTGGACGGCCCTTCCGGCATTGCTCCCACATCAGATACCCTCGCACTCTTGCAGTGTTTTCTCCGCTCAGTTCAGCTCCGTGCAAGCTCCTACCGTGGGCTCAGAGTACGGAGGGACATTACAAGACCCTGATCCCTGGCCTCTGTTTCTCATTCATTTATTCACACAGCCAACACCTATCAGAGTCTGCGGGGCGCTAGGCAGGGTGTTAATCTCTAGGAAACGCAAGGTCAAGTTGAGAGGGAGTTCTGGCTTATCCCTCCCACAGCACATCCAGACTTCCTGCTCCCTGCCAAGTATTAAACTGACCGGCTTGGTTACAAAATGCTCGTAGCCAGGGAGAGGGCGGATGTGCGAGCACCCAGTCATAGCGGGAAATGCCTCAAGAGGGGGTAGTACAAGATACTACGGGAGCAGGCTTCCCGGAGGCAGGGAGTTGTACTGGGGTTTTGAAGGATGCGTAGGAGTTTGTGAGGTTGAGGACAGAGGACAGAGTGTTTGAAACCCCGTGAGGGCTCTGGGAAACGTTCAAGCAGACCAGAGAATCAGACGAGGGCAAGAATTAGGCAAGAGTGGGGAGAGGGTGGGGAATGAGCTCTTGGGGTTGAGACGGGGCCAGACTTGGGAGGACGTGCGCCGTTTGGTCGGTGACGGGGGAGGGCCCGTGAGGCCGAAGCAGACTGCAGACTCCAAGCCCTGTCCCCAGGGGTCTGATCCGGTGTGATGGCAAATCAAAGCCCTGGGTGCTTTTAATATTTTTTATCTTTGCTTTTCTTTTTTTTTTTTTTTTTTTTGCATTGATTCTTTCTGCCTATGGCAGAAAATACGCAAGAGAAACAGCCTAGAGAGCCTGCCCTCTAGAACAGTCTGCAGTGGTGGAAAATATTTCGCAGCTGTACTGTCCCATGTGGTAGCCGCTCCGTACATGTGGCTTGTGTGCCTGAGGAATGGAATTTTAAATTGTATTTAATTCTAATTAGTTACTTTGAATTTAAATTACCGCCTGTGGCCAGTGGCTACTGTGCCGGCAGCAGGGCTGTGGAGTGGAAATAAAGCCCCCTCTCGGCCCCCAGCCACCCCATCCCCCGCCTCGCTGGGCTTTGAGCCGGGCCCGTTTGATTGTTCTGAACAAGGGCTTTGCCGCCGAGATGTTTGATGTCCTTTCTGTCCACTGCCCTTGCTTCTCGGTGGGCGCTGTGGGTTTATTCCAGCAGCTGACGGAGCCCGCCAGGGGACCAGGGGGGTGCCCATGGCCGGGGTACCCACCCTGCCTCTGCAGGTGCTCAGAACAGGCTGCAGGAGCCCACAGGCAGAGACGGAGGTGATACGTCACCTCTCCCAGGAGCAGGGACCGTGCAGCGCGCAAACCAGGGGTAGCACGTGGCCTAAAACCCCACCGTGAGCCTTGCCTCTTGTGGTTCAGTTACTGAATGGCCCAAGTTTGCTTTAGCGGAAGAGGGGTCCAGGGGCGCCTGGGTGGCTCGGTCGGCGGAGAGTCCGACTTCGGCTCAGGTCATGATCTCGCGGTTCGTGGGTTCGAGCCCCACATCGGGCTCTGTGCCGACAGCTGGGAGCCTGGAGCCTGCTTCGGATTCCGTGTCTCCCTCTCTCTCTGCCCTTCCCCTGCTTGCGCTCACACGTGCTCGCTCTCTCTCTGTTTCTCAAAACTAAATAAAGACATTAAAGAAGAAGACGGGTCCCACACGGCTGTGTTGCTGGTGTGGCGGCTCAGATTCCGTCTGTACCGGGTTGAATAGTGTACCCCAGATATTCATGTCTACCCAGAACCTCAGAACGGGAGCTTATTTGGAAACAGGATGTTTGCAGAGGTAGTTGAGTTAAGACGCTGAATGGAGATGGGCCCTAAACACATTGGTTTCCCTGCAGCAGAGGAGAGAGAGGGAGGAGGAACAGAGGGGGAGGGAGGCGGCCGTGGCCCAGGGACGCCTGGAGCCCCCCCGAAGCTGGAAGAGGCGGGAAGGATCTTCCCCTGAAGCCTTGGGAGGGAGTATGACCCTGCAGACCCCCCAGTTTCCGACTTCCGGTTTCCCAGAACGTGAAAGAATGAACTTCTGTTGTTTGAGACCCCTGGTCTGTGGCCCCAGACGACACGCAGCGGGCCTGGTGGCACTGACTTGTCCCTGGCCGCCTAGCGGCCCCTCGCTGGGCATCTCCTGTGCTGGGGTGTGCCCCTAACTCCATGCTGAGCGGAAGCTTCTGGAAGCCCCTCGTACCTTCCGTGTTAGCTGGACGAGATGCACGCTGCAAACCGGAGGTGGCATTTCGTGTTGTCTGAGGTGGGTCAGAGATGGTGCTTTACACACCCCTCGGCCTTGTGTGGACGGAGGAACCTCAGGGTGGGACGCATGACGTCTGTGGGAAACACCCATTCCCACACTGGGCTTTGGAGGCCCAGGTTATGACCTTCGTCGGGTCAGCCCCTTCGGGCTTCCAGAGGTGAGCGTCACGTGAGAGGGAAGCAGGCTGGGGGAGGGCCCTGGAGGCTGTCGCCATGGCGACGCCAGCCCTCTCCTCCCAGCCAGGCTCACTGCCCCCCCCCCCCATCACCCCCCTGCCCTCACCACCCTCTCCAGGGTGCCGGGCCAGCCCTGCGGGCCACGGAGGGTGACCCTGCGAGGAGGTGGCCCCACGCCCGGCAGGTGCCGTGGCCGCCCCGACTCTGATCCCAGGGCTGGGCCAGAGGGTGTTGCTGGCACCCCAGCTCCAGCTCCGAGCACCGAATCCATCAATAGAAGAGAAGGCTCTGTGCAATAATAGCGTGGGGCCTGCCGGGCAATTGATTTAAATCATTTTATAGAGAACCTATGTAAAATAAAAAGCCTCTAATCACATTTGTATCCATTTGCAGGCTCAGTAAATCAATTTGAATTGAGCTGGGTGCCACGGTTACAGCTGATTAGCGTGTGTATATATGGTCAAATTAATGCCGGCCAAGTCTGCCGGATAGGGGCGCAGCCGTCAGCTCCTGCCTGAGCCGCTCTTGGGGGGAGGGGGGCGGGGGCCCCGGCCCGGACCCCGACCACGGGGGACACGTCTCTCCTCCTCGCTCCGCCCTCCTGGGGACCCCCCAGCTGTCCTCCAGGTGGCTCCTGCGGGTGCCTGGACGAGGAGATACGGCTGGACCCCGCGTGCACCCACCACACCCCGGGGGCGGCGTCCGCGCAGCTGGAAAGAGCTCTTCTCGCAGCTTCTCCCGCAGCTCTGCCTGGCGCCTGCCTGCCCACGCCCTCGCCGGCAGTCCTGGGTGAGCTGCCCCAGCCTCGTTCACCCGGGTGCCTCCTCGGGCCGCGTCCCCGGGGCCGGGAGAAGGGACACGGGGTCCGTTTACTTATAACCTGACCGCTGTGGTGCGCCAGGGCCACGTTGGAACCACACAGAGAGCGATCCCTGCCCTCGGAGCAGACGACAAACCCAGTACTTCCGTAGGAGCCGTGGGGGTTCGAAGCTGCAGGTGCCTCGGGGAAGGCGGCAGGCTGCAAATTGGAGAAGCGAAGGGGTCAGGGAGCTGGCGTTGGGGGGAGGATTTGTGGGCGGCCCGGGTGTCCGAGAGAAGGTGCTCCTGGCAGAGGGAGCGGCCGGAGCAAAGGGGAGGTCCGGCGGGGCCCACGGGTGACATGACGACAGCTGGGGCACGGGCCGGCTCGCAGGTGCGGTGACAGGCCACCACACGGGCATCCGTGGGGGGGGTGGGGGGATGGGGAGGAGCGAACGGGCCAGGTGTGGCCCCTCTGGCTGTCCTGTGGAGGGAGCAGGGGAGGGCAGAAGCGGGGACACCTAGGGGGAGGGGAGGGGAGGGGAGGAAAAGGTGAGGGGTGTCCTCTTGAGAGGGGACAGCGTGGTGCCCTGGACCGCGAGGGGACCTCCGAAACCCTGCGTGGGCTGAACTGAGCAGGGGCGAGGAATCTGGATGGGGGTGGGGCCATGTCGTCCTGTGTCCCTTACTGGGGGGATGCCTTCCCTGTCTATGTGGGTCAGCTCGGTGGTGGCTGTGGCCTGTGGCCCTCGTGGACAAGAAGTGCTTTCTGTCCTCGTGCCCATGTGGGTCTCGAGGTGCTGTGGGTGCCCCGGGGCACCTTTCTTCTTGCCAGGTGCCATTGAGGCTCTGGGGAGCTGACCCCTGGGCCGGCAGCCAGGCCCGGAGAGCCGGCCACCACTGGCCACCCCTCAGAGGCCACCAGGGACAGTCCTGTCCCACCAGGGACAGAGCACCAGGGTCCACGCTCCTGCTCGGCCAGAGCTGGCTTTTTGGCTGCGGATGCTGGGATCTCGATGGCAGGTGTATCTGACCCGTAAATAAACAGAGTCTGACGCTTAGATGAGTTTGCTCTGCTCCCCAGAGCCACCCAGACAGGCCTGAGCAGGTCTCGCCCCAGTGCTTCGTGGGCTTTGTCCCCCAACCCTCTGGGCCCAGCCGTGCCTCTCCAGCCCACCCTCTGCCTCGTCTCACCGGCCCTCCCCCAGGATTCCCGCAACGAGGGTGGCATCCGTAGGTCCTATGTGGTGCTGGGAAACGCGGCACCTGTTCTCGGGGGCCGGCCCTTCGTTCGACGAACGTGACAACTGCAGGAGGCTGGCACCTTCCTCTTTTTTTAAGTTCCGTTCATTTGAACGATCTCCACACCCGTTGTGGGGCTCGAACTCACAACCCCAAGATCACGAGGCTCGTGCTCGTCCGACTGAGCCAGCCAGGCGCCCCGAGGCTGGTACTTTTACTTCCCCGGTTTACAGATGGGAACGGAGGCCCAGAGAGGTTCAGCAATTTGCCTGAGATCGCACAGCTCGGAGGTGGCACAGTGGGAATTCGAGCCCAGGTGGTTTCCAGATGCCACGCCCTCAACACTCTCTATCGGGTTGCCTCCCAGAGGGAGGCTCGCCCTGGTGTCTTCTTTCCCAGAGGCATCTGTCCCCAAGGGATCGTGCCACATGATCTCACTGAGCCTTTCCTGCCCCTTCCTGAGGTTGCCTGGCCTGGTGTTGGGCCCAAACTCACGTATATTCATCCTACGAGCATTTGTTGACCACCTGCCATGTGCCAGGTTCTGTGTGTGTTGGAAGGAGTACGTGACAAGAAACTCACCGATTATAGGCGATCTGGTAGTGATACATGCTAATAAGAAAAGTACAGCCAGGGCAGGGGACAGAGAGCCAGGGGGTTGACGTCGATGGAGTGGCCAAGGGAGGCCTGCATGGGACTGGCTTTGAGCCTGAAGGAAGGATGCAGGCAAGCCCTGTGATGTCCAGGGAGTGTGCTCTATGGAGCTAGGGGGGCATGTGCAAAGGTCCTGGGGCAGGCCCTTACCTCAGCGTATGCCCAGCAAACCTGGTTTGAGGTTTTAGACTCTGTTCGTTTCCCCGGGCTGCCGAAACACATTATCCCGAACGGGGTGTCTTAAGGCAACAGAAGTGGATTGCCTCCCAGTTCTGGAGGCCGGAAGTTTGAAATCAAGGGGTTGCAGGGCCGTGTTGCCTCCAAAGCCTCTGGGGGAGGATCCTTCCTTGCCTCTGCCTGCTCCCGGTATCTGTCGGCACCCTGGGCGTTTCTCGGCCCGCATCACTCCAGTGCTGCTTCTAGAAGTCACACATCCGTCTTCTCCTAGGGACGCCGGGCATATCGGATGTGGGGCCCGCCCCGAACTGCTCGCATCCGCAAAGATCCCATTTCCAAATAAGGTCCCGTTCTGAGGTTCTGGCTTCACCCCACTACGGACCAAAGGAGACCCTCTCCCCTGCTGGTGAGGAAACAGAGCCCAGAGCGAAGCACCTCGCGTGCGTGAGGGCCCAGCCCGGCTCAGCCTGGCGCGGAAGCTCGTAGGTCAGGCCAGCAGCCTTCCTCCGGGCTGTGATCACACAGGACTCTGTCCCGTGCTGTTATTTAGGACATGGCCATTCTAGTGTTCCTTGGCCCTGTTGTCGGGAGAGAAGGGGAGGGACAAAGTCCAGGAGGACGTCATCAAGCGGTTTTGGGAGCCCCCCCCCCCCCCCCCCCCGCCATGTGTTCCGAGGCCCGAGGAGAGAGCACTGGATGTGGAGTCCAGGCCCCTGTCTGGTCCTGGCCTGTTGCTCACAGCCTGAGGGCTCCAGGATGCTTTGCTCTCAGACGGCTGGTAAAAGACGGTCACATCTCACTGGGTTTTGCGGCTCAAATGAGAACGTGCTTTGAAATCTTTCAACCGCGAAGGAGGCAGCTCAGGCCTAATCAAGGCCTCCCAGAGGCTGTGACCCAGCGTGGGCCGTCTGTCCCGCTGGGAGGGCTGCTGGCGCCCGGGGACCGGGGGCAGTTCGCCCGACGTCCTATGGTGTCAGATTCCTCGTTTGTCACGAGGCACGACAGCACCTGCCTCAGGGCGTCATCAGGGGTCCCAGGGAATCGATCGTTCTGGGGCCAGAGTCGGACCCCACTGCAGAATGCCTCCAGATGCTTGTGTCTGGCGGGGAGTGGGGGCACGACCCGGGGCAAGGGTCTCCTGCTTCATTGCCCTGGGGCCTGGGCCCCACGGTGACAGTGACTTGACCCCGCTCCCCGGAGGTGAAAGGCCCCCACCTTGCAGCCGGCGGTAATTCCCAGAACCATCCTTCTTCCGCCGCCCTGCGCCTCTGAGTACCGTCGTCGGGGATGAGCGGGCCTGTCGTGGGCCCAGGCCGGGAATTGCTACAACAGGTTTATGCCGCGTGAGCGATGGTGTCTCCACCGCTCACGGTCCGTCACCGGGATCCACAGCGCCACGGACGAGGCTTCCCAGAGAGCAGAGCAGTCAAGCAGAGAGGCAGGTCCACCCAAGGGCTCCCAGAGGCTCCTGGGGCTGGAAATGAGCAAAGCAGCAGCCAGGCCAGGAAGCTGCTGGAGCCCAGGTCGAGAGCAGACATGCAACCGGGGACAAATCGGCTTATTTGAGGGGGCGCTGGGACCACGCTGTCCGTGGCTAAGAGCAAGGCCAGAGTGCTGGGGATATCCGGAAACTGTCATTCGGGGTCAGCCTCCCTGGAGGGTGTGCGCGTGGCTGGCTGCAGGCGGGAGCGGGCAGGAGAGGAGGGGGGGGCTTTGCTGGGAACCATGCCCTGCCTGCTGCCTGTCCCCCCACCCCCCCGGCCGGCTGGGGGTTCAAGAAAGCCTTGGGGGCGGTGTTATTGCCTGCACCCGTGTAGTGCCACGGAAGCTGTCGCTTAGTGTGGCTCCGCGGGCGGCGCCTGGGGCACTGAGAGTGATCCAGGCAGCGAGCGTTGTTCTGGCCCCGGACCCCCTTCCTCCTTGACCCGCTGCGGTTTCCATCAGGGATTCTGGAATGCCGGCACCTGTGTAACCTGAGCCAGAGGCCGCAGCTGTGGGCCTCAGTTTCCCCATCTGTGAAATGGGGCCGTGGAGCTGTCCAGCAGGGGCACGGATGTTTCTATAAAGGAGATCCTGGGTGTGAATCCCTGGGCCCACTGCCTGGCACAGGGTCAGCGTTCCCTAGAAAGCATCTGTGCTGGGGTTTTAAAGTCAATACTTAGCTTTTTTTAATTACAGTTTTTTAAAACATTTATTCATTTTTGAGAGGCAGAGCACAAGCAGGGGAGGGGCAGAGAGAGAGGGAGACGCAGAACCCGAAGCAGGCTCCGGGCTCCGAGCTGTCGGCACAGGGCCCGACGCGGGGCCTGAACTCACGAATCGAGAGATCGTGACCCGAGCCGAAGTCGGACGCTCCACCGACGGAGCCCCCCCGGGGGCCCCAACTCCTCTGCTTCTTAACCTACATCTTCGTCATGGCTACGCGGGCCCAGTCTCCAGATGAGATCCGCGTCACGGATCCCAGGGGTTGGCGCATGCCCACAGCTGGCTGGCACTTTGCTCAGGTCACAGGATGGGGGGCCCCGGGACGCGTGCTGTTGGCTCTGGAGTGCTTGCCTCTGCTGGCACAGTCTCGGCACCCGGCATGGCAACGGTTCAGTCTCTGTGACCTCCCCGTGAGGGCAGTGCCCTGGCTCTCCCTGTTTGCAGATGGGGAAACTGAGGCCCAGGGAGCTGCTCTGGTTTTTTCCTTGAGGTCCCACAGCTGGGAGGCGGGGGGTGGGGGGGGCAGGTGACCCGCGCTCTGGGACTCGTGCCCCCGCCCGCGGTGTCTCCTGCTCAGGAGTGCCACACATCACCAGGCTGGGTGGGACCCAGGTCCAGAACCCAGGAGACAAAAGGCAGAGGCTCCACCAGCTGACGAAGAGCACAGGGCCGTGTAGGTTGGCGGGGGAGGAAGGTCCTGGTGCCCAGCCACCCACTGGTGGCCTGGCCGTCCTCCCTTCTGTAGCACAGACCTGCCGGTTATGATCTGCGTCTCCTCGTCCCCAAACACACACACACACACACACACACACAGGTTATATACGTGTTCTGTATACATTATATGTATACGCGTCACACGCGTTATGTATACACACGTGGGCGTGGCCCTGAGGGGCAGGAGTGTGGGTTTGGATTTGCCGGGTTTCTAGACTCCACTCGCTGGCCGCACCTCCGAAAGCTCTTCCCCCTCGCGGGGACAGTCTGGTCGCCCGGCCGCAGAGGGAGGCCCGCCTGGCTGCGCCCACTGCCCCTGGGGAGCTTCTCCGCACGACCTGTGCGCCACAAGAGGCCCTTTGTCCTTTATTCTGGCGGTTCCTGATAGCAGCAGGAGCCACGCGGTGTGACGGTGGGGGCGGCCGGGTCCCCTGCAGGGTCTGGCCCTCTTCAGCTTGGGGCAGCTGAGGAGAGGGACGCCGCGCAGCCGGCCGGGGTTGCTGGAGGGCCGCAGCTGTGCCCCGTTTCGGTTCCAGCCGAGCGAACGGCTGTCCGGCCCAGCCACCTGCCCCGGGCAGCCAGCACGCGCACCTTGCCCCTCCCCGGCAGGCGGCAGGCATCCCCAGCCTGAGTGACTGGAAGCTCGGTCCGTGGGGCGGTGAGCGGGTCTGGGGAAGCTCAGCAGTGACAATGCCTTTGGCGGCGAGGGGGCTTCTCTAGAAGGAGTTGAGGCCAGGGGTGGGCACTGCAGGGTTTTGAGCAGGAAGGGAGCCCCTTCCCGGGCCCCGTGTGCCAGTGGGGCTGGGATTCCTCAGAGGTGGGCCTGGGCGGGCGAGGTGGGCACAGCAGCGAAGGAGGCGTGAACCAGGGGCAGGAGAAGTCACGCTGGCGCCACTGAGAGAATGCCAGCCGCTGTCACGGAGCGGGGGCCACGTGGGTGGGAAAATGTTTTCAGTGCTGTTTCGTGTGAATGTATTTAATACCACCGACCTGCGCACGTAGACCTGGTTAAGGGGGTAAGGTTTGTGTGCCGTGATTAAAAGTAAATAATTTTTCTTCGGGGGTGCCTGGCTTAGTCGGTTAAGCGGCCGACTTCAGCTCAGGTCATGATCTAGTGGTCTGTGGGTCTGAGCCCCGCGTCGGGCTCTGTGCTGACAGCTCAGAGCCTGGAGCCTGTTTCAGATTCTGTGTCTCCCTCTCTCTGACCCTCCCCTGTTCATGCTCTGTCTCTCTCTGTCTCAAAAATAAATAAACATTAAAAAAAATTTAAAAAAAATTTTTTTCTTTGAAAAAAATTTTTTAATGTTTATTCGTTTTTGAGAGAGAGAGAGAGAGACAGCATGAGCAGGGGAGGGCAGAGAGAGAGAGGGAGACACAGAACCCGAAGCAGGCTGTGTGCCATCAGCGCAAAGCCCAACATGGGATTTGAACCCACAAACCATGAGACCGTGACCCGAGCCCAGGCTCGAACCCGTCGGCTCACCCGACGGAGCCGCCCAGGCGCCCCTGAAAATAACTGTTTTAATTCCACATGCGCTTGAGGTCACCTGCGAGCGCCACTTTTTACCCGCGACGCCCGCCCCCGAACGTAACAAAACAACCACAGTCGTGGTGAAATGCACAGATGCCACAGCCTGGCCGTGAGACCCACGGAGACGCTCCTTCCCTCAGATGCCAGAAGCGCCACGTAGGGGTTTAGGCCAAGGAAGCAGGTTCTGACACCAGTAGGGGTAGAGACGTGTGCGGCTGCAGCGGAAAACTGGCACCACCCTGCACAGCCCCGCACGGGCACCGGCCTTAGCGTGCTCGCGACTTAGGGCGTCCCCGCGGTGGTCGTCCCCGGGACCGCGGGCGTCCGGAAAACAGCGGGCTGCCGGGTGCACGGAGGGCTCCCTCAGCCTGGAGAAAGGTTTGTTCTCCTTTCCTCCTCCGTCCTTCCGGGGAAGGGAGAAAACAAACGTGGATGTGTTTTGCAGTTCACGTGGGCTCCCTGAAAACCTCCAGAGAAGTGATAAACAGATCTCTGCATCCTGGTGCTGGCTAATTTGTTTTCAATAGGTTTCAATCAATTACGTGGGGGTCCTCGGAAGGGGAAGTGAACCAGTAATTGGCTAAAATAAATCACTCAGCACTTCAAAAGCCGCTCTCCACTGAGAGGGGAGCAGCCCAGCCTTCGATTAATAAACAGGCACGCTCGTCCCCCACCCCCTGGGTCCCCGGGCTCCATGGGAACCGCGCAGCGAGGGTCCGGGAGGAGGGGCGCGGCGTGGCAGTGATGGATTCGGCCACCCCGCAGAGGTCGCCCGTGTCGGGTGTTGCCGCTGTGTCGGCCAGCCGCACCGCTCTGCCCGGCTCTCCTGTGGCCCCGCGGGAGGGTTCGTGGGGCTGTGTCACCAAGTGCCACGACCGGGGGCTTCGACAGCCGAACTGGTCTCCCACATTCCGCAGGCGGAAAGAAGCCTGGGCTCAAGGTGTGGGCAGGGCCGTGCTCCCTCCAGAGGCTCCAGGGAGGACCCTCGCTGTCGCTCCCGGCTTCTGGTGGTGGCCGTCCTGGGTGTCCCTTGGCTTGTGGCCCCATCCCCGCAGTGTCTCCTTCTGCCTGCACACGGCCTCTGCCTGTGCACAGCGTCAGAGTGCTGTTTCGGGAAGGTTCCACCCTGCCTTCGCGTGACCCCGTCTGGGCCTCTGTGCTGATCACATCTGCGAAGGCCCTGTGTCCAGATAGGGCCACATTCAGAGGTACCGGAAGCCGGCGTTTCGGGGCGCCTGGATGGCTCAGTTGGGGTTGGTTAAGCGTCTGACTTCGGCTCAGGCGGCCCAGTCATGATCTCACGGTTCGTGAGCTTGAGCCCTGCGTCGGGCTCTCTGCCGTCAGCATGGAACCCGCTTTGGAAACTGTCTCCTCTCTGCCCTTCTCTGCACGCGCACGGCCTCTCTCTCTCTCTCTCTCTCTCTCTCTCTCTCTCTCAAAGATAAATAAACACTTAAAGAAAGAATACGAGAAAACAGGGTTTTCACATATCTCGGGGGGGGGGGACACAGTTCAGCCCACCCCCCCTTTCGGGCAAGGGCCTCGGAGGGCGGGCTGCCCGGTGGCGGATATGCCGCCCTCGCTGCCTGTGGGTTTGGAACGGGAATCCTTCCCCCAGGTGGTGCTCCGGGAGCACGGTGGCCCCGCCTGCTGTGCTCCTTCTCTGGCGTTTGGAGATGACTTCCCCTCCGGATGAGTGACTATTTCTGAGTCCCCATCGGGCCGGACAGAGCTCTCCTCTAGCCCCTGTGGAGCCTGGTGGAGGGAGGGAGGGGATGGTGGGGGGAGCACAGCCCCGCTTCAGCCTTCGTGAAAATCATCCGTGAGCCACCAGCATGCGTCAGGCTCATTATGGGAGGCCCAGTGGGGGAGCTGGGTGCCATGGGGAATTCTCTGGCAGGAATAGGGGGGGTGCTCAGTGGGGGACAGCGGGAAGGGATTGTATACCCTGCAGGCGCTGAGCTTGAGGGAAGGCAGCCCACAGCGGGGTAAACTGAGACCCACCCCCTCCTCCCCAGTACCGAGCACGAGGCCCGGCCAGAGGGACAGGTCAGCGTGTGGTGGCCCGAGGGCCGAGGTTCCAAAGAGCCCCTGAAGCCTCGTGCCCTTTGTGACGAGGACCTGGACACGTGGATCTTCAGCTTTGACCCTGACCCTTCCTGACGTCCGGGGGCGAGGCAAGCTGGAGCGTCACGGGGTCTGTCCTGCACGTGCCTTCCTGAGCCCCTCACGTGTTTCAGCTCCTCTGCTCCTCTGACCTGCACACCACACCCCCCGCCGCCCCGCTCCACCGTGTGAGAGGAAGTAGGGCTGTCCCATTTTACAGATGAGGAAAACTGAGGCTTGGCTGAGTCACGGCGCTTGGCATCCAGGCAGAGCGCGGCCTGACCTGAGAGTCCCTGCCGTTCACGGTTGTGCCCCGGGAAGCAGAGATTCCGAGGGCACCTGCCTTCCTCACGGTTGGCCGGAGCCCGGGTCTCAGGGTTGTGGTCCCGGTTCTCGGCTTGTCTTCTGTCCTGACTGAGTCCTCAGTCCTCGAGGCTGTATATGTGCCCCAAGGCCGAGCGGTCCCAGGCGAGCCTGCTCCTGACCCACGGACCAGATCAAGCGCCTGGGGTCGAGGTCCAGAGGCTTGAGCCGGGCAGGTAGAATGGGAAGGGCTGCATCTAGCCTGGCCTGTTGGGGGGCCCTCCTTGAGGCTCAGACAAGATGAGCATTGAACAGAGACAGGCAGTGGCCCTGGGGGACTGGGACCGGGAAGTGGGGCGTTCATTCTGAGACAGGCCAGAACATACAGCAGACTGTGGTCTCAGATGGTGTCAGGGATCGTCAGAGGGAAGACGTGGGATGCAGGGATGGGGTGATAGGGATGAGAGCAGGGAAAGTGTCTCCCCGCCCCCACCAAGGAGGAGACTGAGCTGGCGCCCGAACAGAGAGGGGGAGGAAACCACGTTGGCATCTGGGGGAGGTGGTCGCATGGCATGTGCAAAGGCCCTGTGGTCTGAGCGGGTCTGCTGCAGAACAGCGCGACATGGATACCACCGAGCGAGTGGGGGCCAGGATTCTCTCTTCTGGGTGGCTTTCTCTGGCCTGCAGGGATCGCTGGTCTTTGTCACCGCACCGCCTGCCGGCATGACAAGGAGGGTGGGAGGGAAGCAGCCTGCAGCTGAGATGGGCAAGGGCAGGTGCGGTCCCTCCCGACTCGCCTCCCCGCCCCGCGCCGGGCTCGCTCCTTCTCCTGCTCACAAATCATGGCTGCCTAATGAAGTACCATGTGCCTCGGAGGCACTCCAGGGTCCCTCGCTCTGAGCCGGGTCAGAGCCCCCGCGAAATTACAGCTGTAAGACACGGGAAGGGGGAGCGGGGCCTCTCACCCCGCCTGTAATTACGGCCCACGGAGTGCTGATTGCCACAGTCCAATTAATTAAACACGGCAGCGGCCCAAATTATGATCCCTCGCCTCTTACCGAGCAGTATTTTTAACCTTAACTGTCACGGCCGAGCTTAAATTTCCTATCTGGACAGAAGTGTCACCTGTGGGAGAAGGAGTGGTGTTGAACTGCACATCGCCGGTGACAGACCCTGTAATTAGAAACTGTAGTGTCCCCGAGACCGGTCTTTAAAACTGTCAGAAGCCAAAGGGCCGTCATTTGCTACAAGACTGTCATTACCCGCGAACCTATTAGCTGCAGGTAAATAACATATTATGCTGGGGACAGAAAGCAGGCAGGTTGGAGAGTTCACTGGTGCTTAATTAGGACCCGCGGCGCAAAAGGCGGTCACCTTCTCCCTTCCTTCATTAACAGGGAGGGTCTGGTGTGGCAGTGGTCGCGGGAGGGAGCCCGGATGCTGACCCTGCAGAAAGGGCCAGCTCCCTCGTGCACCGCGCCCCTCCGCCCTCGTCGGCCGCCCATCCACCCCTCCCACGCCACGGCCGATGCTGATCCTGACGCGGGGGCAGGGTGTGTGCGCGTCCCTGGGCAGAAGAGAGGGTGGGAGGAGCAGACGCCTGGTTTGACACAAGGCATCTCGTGGGAGGGGGGCCTGGATGCTCCCTGGGGCCGCCCTCAAAGCCCGGGCTCTGGATGGGGGAGGGCGGAGGGGCGAGGGTGGCCGTCTACAGTTTGTAAAAGCCTGTCCTGCCCAAGTGCGCCCAAGCTTCCCGATGTTCCTCCCCCCTCCTCCCCCCCCCCCCGGGGTACTCAGAATGGGGACGCCCTGTCAGGAGAGGGCTTCTGGGGTCCTGGAGGCCAGCTCCCCACCGGGCGGGGTGAAGACCAGCCTGAACCACAGAGGATTCCGACCACCGGCCCGACGTGTGTCCAGAGAACGTACGGGGAGCTTAGGAAGCCTGCGAGGTCTGGGGGTCTGGGCTCAGGGTGGGGGTCAAGTACTGGGTGAGGCTGTTTAGACAGACGTGGGATAAATGGGTCTGCCTGGAGGCCTGAGTCTGTGGGAACAGAAAGCCTGACGCAAACCAGCTAAACAATTGGGGATTTTTAAAAAAGTTTTTTTTTTAATCTCTATTTATTTTTGAGAGAGAGACCACATGTGAGCAGGGGAGGGGCAGAGAGAGAAGGAGACGCAGAATCCGAAGCAGGCTCCAGGCTCCGAGCCATCAGCACAGAGCCCGACGCAGGGCTCGGAACCACGAACCGGGAGATCGTGACCTGAGCCAAAGTCGGGTGCTCAACCGACTGAGCCACCCAGGCGCCCCAACAATTAGGGATTTCAGTGTCCCCAAAGAAGGGGTACAGAGGTAGGTCAGGCCTGACTGAGGCCTGGCTCTGCCCCCCGTGGACGAAGTCCTTGGGCTGGGTTGTTAGATAAATGAGTTTAGGAAGTTGAAGTTCTGGACGGAAGTGACAGCTCTTGAATCCCTGGGTAGGGAGTCCCTTCCGTACCCGGCCCTCGCACACCCCACGCCCTCGCCCACGTGCCTGGCTGCACACGCACACCCCCCACACCTGCTCATACACGCACCCACCTACCGTTCCGGGTTGGACCGTGGTGTTTTGAAGAGTTTGCACCTTCCTCTGCCCTTGTGTCTGTGGGGGGACACACTCAGTGGGCCGCTGCCCCTGGAGGTCAGGTCTGAGCTGAGCACGGTGAGCCGCGTGTGACCCCACGAGAGGTCCCCGGGGAGGATAGCGGTGCCGTCGTGGGGGGGTGTCGCGGAGCCGGGGTGATGTGGGTGCACGGAGCACGGGCGTCTGTGGCCCGGGTGACCCAAGGCCGTGTCCAGCCCAAACTCCCACGAGTCTCAGAACCCCGCTGCGTCTCCTCCTGCCCCGAGGCCACCGTACTTAACCACATCCGTCGCACCAAATGCACCCGAGGCCCGTGCGTGCCCAGGACTCTACCCGGGGGCCCCGTCCTCACCGTGCGCCCTCCTGCAATGAAAGTGGCCTGCAGGTGCGAGCCCTGGCTGGAGGCCAGTGAGTCAAGGGCACACTTTTGCAGTCAGCCGAACAACTTCAACGTTGCTCTGGCATCTACTGCGGCCGCGGCATCCATCGGTGGCCGTAAAACAGGCCCGTGACCTCTTCCTTGCAGAGGTCAAACAAGGTGACGTGTGAGAAACACCGGTTCCGGGTCCTGCACACAGACACACGTCACACGTTATCCTGGACAGTATCGCCAGATGCTTCCAGAAACTCTGCCTTCCGAGGATCAGAGAGCAGAAGACCGAAGGGTCTCCAGGTCAGTGTGCAAGCTCGGATCCCCTCTTGGGTGCCAGGCTCCGAGAGGGCACCCACCACCCGCCAGGAGCGACCCGCTTCCGGCCGTCCCGCAGCAGAACGTCCCGCGGCCGCCCCATCCAGCAGCATTTGCTGCCGGGCTGGGAGAATGTTCCGGCTGTCCAGCTCAGTCACCGCCAACCACTTGTGGCACTTGAGCCCTTGAAACGCAGCCGGGGAGACCCAGGAACTGAACGTTTCATTTCATCCCATTCTAATGTTTCAACGTCGATGGCCGCGTGTGGCTGCCTCCTGGGACACAGTTCCGTGGGGACGCTGGGGAGGAAGCAGGCCATTCTGCGCCGGGAGGGAGGGAAGCCTTTGCAGACGACAGGGACAGGTCCGAGCTCAGCCCCAGCGATGACGAGGAGGTGGGACCCACCAGAGAAGGGAGGGAAGGAGGGAGGGAGGGTTGTTCCAGGAAGAGGGGACAGAAGGAGCCAAGTAAGGGGCCTGGCCGGGCGGCACTGCATCCTGAGGGGTCGTGCGCGGGCTTCTTGGCGGAGGCCGTCCACGTCTATGCGGTTCTGAGCCCGGGGGGGAGGGGGCGGGGGCCCGTGGTTAGCAGCCCTGTGCCTGGAACCGGGCTAAGCCTTCAGCCGTGTGCCCCCCGTTGGTGCGTGCGAGAGTCCGTTCGCTCATGCGTGTGTGCATCCCGCAGCTCTTCCGAGAGTCCCTGGCACTTGCTGGGAGAGGCAGCCACGCTCACGGTCTGCTCTCCTGAGCCTCGTGGCTCCGTGAGGGGACAGAGCCGTGGAAGCCTGCCGTCCCCGTGCCCCGGGTTTGCCGCGAGCTGACGCCCCCTTTCCTCCGGAATCACGCGGTCCCCCACCCTGGGAAGCCACAGCCCCGCGGGCCTGCCAGCCCACGGTGCCCCTCATCCTTCCCTCCTCTCCGGGGTGCACGGGGGGGTGCACTTTCTCGAGCGCGTGTCGTGGTGACATCTGGTCGGCCTGGCTGGCTGGCTGGGGAGATCCATCAGCCGGCCTCCTCGATGCTCGCCAGCCCGACCCACGTTTTAATTTGCCAGTCTGTGGGTTTCCTGTACGTGTATTCATCTATATTTGTGTCAGGCGAGATTGCTTTTGTCTTCCTCCGCCTGCTAATAAATCCCTCTGTCGATCTGTGGCCTCAGCAGTCAGCTTAGCGGGTATCCGGTTTGGAAAGTGAGTTGGGGGCGGTGGTGGCTCAGAGAGACGACCATCCCTGTGCAGCCGAAGCCGGGCCTCTCTTTCCCCACCCACACCTGATGGCTGCTGCTGGGGGCTGGGGGGGGGGGGAGGCTGGGGACGCTGGGCTGGCCGGCCTTCCCCGCCGGACTTGGGGGGCTCCTGCTCACCAGTGGGCTTTGTCACTGGCAGTTGTGACCAGGCCCCACAGGCCGGGGCGGCTTGGACAGCAGAGATCTGTTTTCTCACGCTTCCGGAGGCTGGAGGTCCAAGGTCAGGCAGTGGGCAGGGCTGCTCTCTCCCTAGGCCTGTAGACGGCCTCGTTCTCCCCGTGTCCTCACACGGGCCTCCCCTCTGTTCGCGTGGCTGTGGCCTGTCTCCCCTTCTAAGGACACCGGTCACGCTGGACCAGGCCCACCCTAATGATCTCACATGAACTGAAGGTCGTCTGTGAAGAGTGCTGGGCGTCAGGGTTTCAACACAGGAATTTTCGGGGCCGGGTTCAGCCGACGCTTCCTTTTCAGCTGTCCGTGAAGGGTGGTATTCATCAGCAAAGTGTGTGTGGGTGCACCCCTCGTGCGCGTTTACCAGCCCAACTCGCCGTGTGACCGGCACCCGGGTAAGAAACCCACGGACCGTGGCCAGCTCCCAGGGGCTCCCTCGGCCTCCAGGTCAGCCCCTGTCCCCTCGGGTGGCCACTGCCCCGACTTCTAAGCCCAGGAGGTAATTTTCCAGTCAGTGACGTTCCGGGAGTGACGTATTCTGGGTCGCTTGGGCCAATCGCTGCTGCCCCGTTTCCCCACCACTGGGGGCAAGAGGGGGAGAGGCCGTGGGAGCAGACGCGACCCAGCTGTCCCCGTGCCCGGGCCTCGGGGTGGGGCTGGCCGGCGTGGAGTGTCCGGCCGCTGAGGCACAGGCTGGGGGGTGGGGCGCGTGGTCACCCGTGAATTTGCTGTGCTGGGGGAAGTTGGTTTCTTGGTTTGTTCTCAGCAGAGTGAAACTCGCAAGAACTCCGTAGTGCTTCTGTGTCCTTCACCTGTCCTTCATCTCGGCGCCCTTGAACTTTCGCGTGCATACTCGGGGAGCGTGATGTGCGCGTCCGGTCTGCACACGCAGCTGCCCCTCGGAGCCTGTGGGCGAGGCGGACACCGTGGGTGGCACGAGCGGGTGGGGACCTGAGCTTCCAGAGGTGGCAGCGGCGGGGACGGGAGCTGGGACCCGAGGGAGGGGAGGGTGGGGATAAATAAGCTCCACAGAGGGGCGAAGGCTCACCTAGGAGGGGCACGGCACGGACAAGGGCCGGAGGCTGGACCAGGCAGGCCGTTTGCGCGGCGGGAGCCCGGGTCTGCGTGGACATGTGCAGAAAGCCAGCCGGCCGGGAGGCTGTATCTGTGCCGTGGGCGACTCTGAGAGCCAGATTTTGGGGGGCAGTAGTGAAGTGCGGTCTGGGGCGGCTGTGCCCGGGGGGGCTCCCCCCGGGCCAGCTCCTGCTCTGCCTGGGCCTCCCCCAGAACAGCGGGGCGGTGCCCCCTTTCTCCCAGGGGCCCGGAGGCGGGGCCTGAGCCCTGTGCTGGGGCGAGGCCTACGTCCCCACGGAGGAGCCTCTCAGGCCAGCTCCCGGCCGAGGCGGCCGTCCTCCTCGCTGCCCACCCCCGGGGCGTCCGGGCCCCCATCCCTGGCTGCTGTGCAGACCACTGAGCTCCCCTGCCCGGCTGAGTTCTGCGTGGGGAACTCGCCCCGGGCCCTCCCGCCACACAGGTTACCTGGCAGTGAGTAAGCACCTCATAATTGCACGTCTCGCCTGCACTGAGCAGGGAGAAGGCTCCATCGAAGGTGAAACAGTGGCTGACAGCAGGGGGGGGGCGGGGGGGGCACTGCTAACCGGACGCCCCTGCCCCACCCCTCCCCCCCGCGTGCCGTGGGCCTCGCTCGTGACGGTGCGCGTGTGTGCGCGTGGGTCCCTGCCTCCCCCGCGGGGGGCTTCGAGGTGCTCAGACCCGCGCGCCCCCCCCCCCCCCGCCCCCACATCCCGATGGCCCCTCCTGATCTCTTCGTCCCCTGCAGACGGTCTCTCTGACAGAACCTGACAAGAGCCATTTCCAAGATGGATTGATTCAATTTAGCACAAATTTTTGCTGGATTTGGTGACGTATGGCTCCCTGTTGGAACCGCATCAAATGTGCCTCCAACGAGAGAGGGTTTATTAGGCCAGGCGCGCCGAGCAGGTGGGGCCCTGGGGGCCGAGCGCCTCCAGCGTGGACGCCATCTCGTGGGCTGGCTCTGGGGCCCCCTGGGGCCCCCACGCGCCCCCCTGTCCCGTCATTAGGGGGCCGCTCGGCCCAGCTCAAAGGGAAATGCTTTGTGAGCCGGCTTTCCATTATCCTCCAGGGGCTGGATTTCCATTCTATTCCCAGAAGCAAAGTTTTGCTGCTTGGGGGACCCCACCGTGGGAGACCCAGAGCTAAAGACGTCTTCCCTCTGGGCTGATAAATTCTTAATGGAGGCTGCAGCTTCAGCAGGCACAGCACCGCCCACGGCTCACCCCCGGCCCGGAACCAGCACCCCAGTGTGTGTGTGTGTGTGTGTGTGTGTGTGTGTGTGTGTGGCCCGTACATCCTGCCTCAGCCGGGGCGCACACCATCGACGACAGCCTTGCATGGCCACCTGCTGTCGTGTACAGGAGCCCAGGCTTCTGGACTGGATACTCAGTAAAGGCTGGAGGCTGCTTCTCATGGTCACTTGCTGGAAGAAAATACCGGAAAGCAGTGGGGGAGAACGCAGCTTGGTTATTAGGAAGCCAGGGCGTGGGTGCACGTGGCTCTGGCCTTATTCTAGGATCCTTCTCACAGCCCCTGTCCCACAGGATCAACAGTCAAAGCCACTGCTAACCACACGGCCCCCCACGACCCCAGCCAAGCTTTCTGCTCCCTCCTCCTACAGCTGACTCCCCGCTTCGCTCCAACCACACCCACCTCCTTGCTGTTCTGTGAACGTGCAGCCACAAGCCCGGAAAGCTCTCCTGAGATCGCCGCACGGCTCACATTCCCGGCTCCTTCAGGCCTTCGTGCAAAAGCCAGCTGCTCGCCCTGCTGAAATGTAGCCCTCGGTTCCTCTCCTGGATTTGTTTGCCTTTGTGGCGATCACTCTTTATTCTTTAGTCACATGCACACGTAAGCTCCCTGAAGACGGGGATTGCTCTCTGTTTTCCTCTCTGCTGTATTTCCGGTGCTCAGCACGGTGCCTGGCACTCGCAAGCGGTTGGTAGATGAGGTTGCTGACTGAGGGAGTGGATTTCGTGGCCACCGGGGCTGGACAAACGGAAGCAGGGACCTCGCTGATTTTCCCTCTGTGCGTATGGTAGGCTGGAGACTGCCCCCCCCCCCCCCCCCCCCCCCCCCGCCAACATCCGTGTCCCGATTCCTGGGACCTGGAACTGTGACCTGATTTGGAAAAGGGGGTTTTTGCGGATGTGATGAAGTTAAGGACCGTGAGGTGAGGTGATCCTGGGTGACCCGCAGGGGGGCCTGAGTGCAACCATGAGTGTCCTTCCAAGAGGGGCCGAGGGAGATCCAAGATGCAGATGTGGAGGAAGCTTGAGGGCATGGAGGCCGAGCCTGGAGAGAGGAGCCCGGGAGCGCCAGCAGCCGTCACAGGCTGGGAGGAGCAAGGAAGGATTCTTCCCTAGAGCCTCTGTAGGGAGCACAGCCCTGCCAGCACCCGAATCGGCCCAGCGATGCTCCTTTCCAACCTCCGGCCTCCGGAGCTGTGAAGAATCCATTCGTGTTGTTTTCATCCACCAAGTCTGGGTGGTCTGTCGGGGAAGCCGCGGGAAACGCACGCAGGGCCCGGCACTATTTAACACGACCTAGAAGTCAGCTCCAGTGGCACTGTGGGGTCTGCACAGGCGGCCGGGGGCTCAGACTGTCCCCCCACGGCCAGCCTTCCCCAGCCGCTCCGAGTCTGGGTCTCTGCGTGTGCCAGAAGCAGCTGGATGGAGACGGTTCGGGGGGTGGGGGGGGGGGAGCACTGGAGAGGGTACACGTGGTGCCCAGTGGGGATCGCTGAGCGGCAGTCAGGAGTCACGGGCACAGGGGGTCTCGCTGGGCCCTGGGGTCACCCTGGGGCTCATCAGGGCCCCCTGAAAACCACGCCTGTGCCTCCAGCCACAGTCCTTAGAGCTGTGGCCCCCAAGGAACAGAACAGGTGGCCAGGGAGGAATCAGAGCGGTTGGGAGGGCTGGGGTGGGGTGGGGGGGGCGGTGGGCAGCGTCTGACACCGTGGCTTGGGCCCTTCAGGAAGGACCCCAACCCGTCCGGCTCTGGGGGTAGCCGGCAACCTGGTGGTGATTTCCATGTCACCCGCCATTCGCCATTTGTCTATGTGGGTGGAGCCCCAAGCTTCAAAGTGACCACCTGCTTTGCTGACCCGGCCCCTTCCCCGTCACTTTTTTCGGGGGTTGCTTTTGATGGACGTGGTGTTTTCCCTCTCTTTTGAGGCAAATGGCTGATTGATTGCTTTTCGTCTTGTACTTTGAGTAGCTGTAAGAGCTACTTTATATAAACATCAATTACCAGCACGTCATAAATTAAGGGTCCCCCACACGGCGGGCGCGGTAGAGACCAGCCCCGAATCACAGCGCTCCCCTGGCCCGCGAGCCTGGGCCGATGCACTTCGTCATGGTGGAGGGCGCAAGATGCTGACTGAATTGAGTCTGTAAGAGGGACCCCTGTTTCACACCTGCCCGTCCCCGGCCTGGTGATTTGGGGAGAGTTGGGCAGGTCGCTAGCCAGCGCCTTTGGAAAGTCCATCCCACACCTCTTGTGGCCCCAAACCCCCGCATTTGGCATCCAGATCACCTTGGGGACCTTGGAGGCCTCCGAACCACCCTTCCATCCTGGCCTGTCTGCTTGCTCAGGACGTGGCTGCTCCGTGGCTCTGCTCCGTGGTCCGTGGGCCCGACGGGGGGGGGGGGGAGGGGGGCCACCCCTTGCCATCGTCCGGGCAGGACTCCGCGCTGCGCCCTGACTCCCGTCACCGTTGGGTCTGCCCTTCCTCCTCCTCACGTGCAGGGAAAGCAGCTGAAAGCACGTTCTCGCTCTGTGCCAGGCTCGCTTCCTTCCCAGCTCTGCCTTTCGCAGCTGGGTGACCTCAGGCCGCGTATTCAACTTCTCTGTGTCCCCGTTGGCTCCTGCGTATAGTGTGGGAAGAACGGTGTTCCTAAAGGCCCGGAAACAGGGGCTGTCACCTGGGCACGTTAGCTGTCCCTGCCACTGTTGTCATCGGCCGCCACACCCCACGTTGAGGCTCTCCCTGAGTCCACCCCCAGCCCCACCCCACTGATGAGAAGCTTTTCTCTCCCCACCAACCCCCTGCTGCCCCTGAGCGCATTCCCAGGCCCCCACATGCCTCCCTGTCACTGGCCTCCCCGCCCCTTGTCTGCCCAACTTCTAGAAGGACTGGGGGGGACGCCCGCTGCCTCTGGCCTCAGCCCCACCCTCCTCTGGGAAGCAGGAGGGTCCGCTGCAGCACCCCAGCCCCGCACTTTTCTCTCTTTCGGAAGCGGTTTGCTTTGGAGGCCCCCCCCAGGTGCACACCCTGGGCGGGGGTGGGGTGGCATCAGAATCCCGGGAGGGCCTGGCAATCTGCATGTCTGCTCCCCAGGTGATTCTAGGCTGCGACCGGGGCTGTTGGAAGCTCTCGAGAGCCAGCAGGGACTCACCTCCTGGAGGACTCCTCTCCTGCTCTCCCCTCCTCCCTGGGCTCTCTCGTCTCTCTCTCCTCTCTCGCTTCCTGCCTCCTCCCCCTCCCCACTCTCCTCTCCTCCTCCCACCAGGTCAGTGTCAGGGGAGGAGGACCAGGAGACCCCCAGGACTTCCCTGGAGCAAATCTGCTGCCCTCACTCCCCTCCCTCTCTTGTGTCTGTGAGTCCCCCCCGCCAGGGTGTCCCCACCTGGAGCTCCCCCCAGGACAGCTCTCCTGGAGGACGGAAGAAGGCAGTTAGGCCTGTGCAGGGGTGGGCAGTCCTGGCTTAGCAGCACCCCCCGCCCCGCCCAGCCCTGTCGGGGAGCAGCGAACCCACTGGAGGTTTGGCACAGCCCCCTGAAAGGCTGCCAAGCCCCGCTTCTCACACAGAGACGCCTGCCCAGCTCAGAGACTCTGCAGCCCATTGTTCTGGGGAAGGCCCTGTTGCCAGAACCTATTACGGGATGGAGATTTCTCAAGTCCAGACCACAAGGCCTGGCCGTGAGTGCCCCCTCCGCCCTGCTCCCCAAGGTTCCGGAGCCCCCCGCCCCTGCCAGGCAGCTGCTCTGCCCCCCTCCCGCCCCTCCTCTGCCTGTGTCTGCCCCCGGGGCCTGCAGAGAGCCTGGGAGCGGAGGTCGGGGCTGTTGAGTCAGAGGCTAGGCAGGGATGTGTGCATGCACGTGCACACACGTGTCTATGCGTGCACGCACGTGTGCACCTGTACGTGCACACACGCGTACAGGCACATCTGTGTGCGTGCGCGTGAGCATGCGTGAGCCCGCACGTGCACGTGTGTGTGTGCGCACACGCTCTGTCTCGGGGGAGCCCTGGAGCCGCCCTCCCGCTCCCAGGGCGCCTCCCGTTGACGGATGAGCACTGATGTTTCCCAAGCAGCATACCAGCTGCCTGAAGTCACAGCTCTGCTCGGGCTTGTCCCTGTCCCCGGGGGCCTGTGCTCCAGCCCCGGGGGCGGCCGGGCGGCAGGGCCTCCCCTCCAGCGGGCTCCTGTTGGACGGGGTTAAGCAGTGAGCTGGCATTACCAGGAGGAAACAACTGCTCCCCTCAGCTCCTGGGTCTGGGGTCGTTGTGGAGTCTGCTGATGAGTCCTGGCAGCAGCGGGAGGGTGGGGGCCGAGAGGAGGCAGCGGCCTCAGGCAGAAGGCCGCAGACTGCCAGCTCGTGCCTGTGTCCTCTCAGGGCCCGAGGGCGCTGCTTTCTGTGGGTGGGGGACCGCCTGAGCACGTGTCAGGGTGGCGGGGCTGGAGACGCCCCCGCGTTCATCCTGGGCTCCCCTCGGCCCGCTGCGCAGGGCTGGGGTGGGAGGGCCCGGGGCAGGGGGGCAGGGTCTGGCTGCAGAGGAATGACGTGCCTGGCAGCGGGCAGGGCTGGAAGGGGGGGCCCCGGGGGCAGTCACCCCGCGGGCCCACGTGTCTGCGGTCCGGCGTCTCCTTGCGGCCAGCACATCCTCCGAGTCAAGTCTTTGGTCCCAGACCTTCGCGCACAAGCCTCATGGGGCACCGGGCCCGTCGCGTGCTCTATCCTGGAGGCCCTCGAGGCAGGGGGACACAACCGGGTTGAATGTCCTTGGTCTAGCCACGTGACCTCCGGGTGCCACGGTTTGCTCATCTGTGAAATGGGGCCGTCGGGGTGCCGGTGGTCAAACAAGTGCCCGCACGCAAGTGCTCCCAGGAGCTGCCTCCCCGCCTCCGTGCCTCTCGCCGAGCCACTGGCCTGGAGAGGGGATGGGGCAGGTGGCTGACCGCCTCCCCACCACCCCCCCCGCCCCGCCCGAGCTCGGGCGGGCCCTCCTTCCCCGGCTCGCCCCCCCCCCCCCCCCCCCCCCGTCCTGAGCATCCCTCTCTCTTTTTTTTATCTTGCCAGCAGACAGAGCGCCTTCCAGTCCGTCATCCCATTTCATTTCTGGTCTGCGGAGAGTGACATTTACATATTAATATTTTCCAAGGGAGCCCCGTGCACGCGGAGCAAGTGGCCTCACATAATGTGAGGGAGATAAAGCGGAGGCTCCTCGGTGAATAAGGACAAATGAAAGCCGTGTGGCCGTGAAAGGCCTCGCATTTGCCCTGTCAGCATGTGGTACATCGGCTCAACAACTGATTTAGCGCCCCTTCCTCCCGCCCAAGGTTTATCTCCACTTACAGAGGACGCGCTCTTTGTGAGGGGCCTGTCCCTTGGCTCTGCCTCCCTGTCACTTCCTGCCGCCTCCCGCCCGGGCGCCAGGGACGGCTGTGGCCGCGATGCCCCGTCGGGGCCGGCAGCAGGAACTCAGGCTGGTTATCTCTCCCCGGCAGAGGCCGCGTGCGCTGGTCCCCAGGGCCTCCGGGCTTCCTGGGCTGCAGCGCCCCTCGGCGGCCGCCCGGGCAGGTGCAGGGCCATTCCGAGAGGATGAGGGGGCTCCAGGGTCCGGGTGCCTGGGTCCGGGAGAGCGAGGGGGCGCCGGGGTCCGAGTGTCAGGGTCCTGGAGGGCAAGGGGGGGTCTCTGGGCCATGAGGATGCTCACAGGTGGAGGGGACAGGGCAGCCACAGGCGTGGGGCAGGGAGGGCGCCCCTGACCTGGGGCCTGGACTGTTCTCTGTGCTTTGTCTGCATGGTCTCCTTAACCGGGAGGCACAGTTGTGACTGCCAGCGTTTTACGCAGGGAAAACCGAGGTCCAGAGAGTGGAAGTGGGCCGCCCAGGGAGGCTCCAGGGTGGCCACATTCAGCTTCCAGCCCCAGGCCTGCCTGAGGCCAGCTGTCGCCCTGAGACCCCGTCCCCCCGCCCCCCCGACCTCGGGAAGGGAGAATACACCACGCAGGGGTGAGGTTCAGAGTCAGCTATAAAGTCAAACCTTGGTGTGCACGGCCTCGTCCTCAATCCCTCTGGGTGCGGGGGACGCTTCGCGTGCAGAGAGGTTGGTGTGTGTTTAGGGCCCGTGGCTGCGTGAGACGCCCCCCGGGGAAACGCCGGTCTTGTCTCTCGGTCTTGTCTGTTGGTCTGTCCGTCAGTTTGGGGGAGCCCCTCGAGGACTAATGAAGGGCACCCGTGGCACCCGTCCGGGGGCGGCCTGGTCCAGTGGTGCTGAGAAGAGAGACCGGGTCATGTAGGCCCTTGGGAAATGCCAGTTCCTTTTCAAACAAAGGCCAGGGTGGGGGGGCTGTCTGGAACCTCCGACAAGAGCCCCCCCCACACGGCCATGTTCCCCATCCCCGACCCTCGCCGCCGGAAAGGCCCTTAGACCAGCTCCATCCAATGGCACTTTCTGCAACGATGGAATGTTCTAGATCTGCACCGTGCGGTACGACAGCTCCCAGCCACGTGTGGTTATTGACCACTTGAAACATGGCTCGGGCAGCCAGGGCCCTGAACTGGTGACGTCATTCGGTGCTAGCTGATTTAATGGGGGCGTCCACATGTGGCTGGTGGCTCCGGGGTTGGGGCCGGATTTGGGCTGGGTCCCCCTGCACAGGATGGGCCTGCCCTCACTGCGTGGATCATGGCCCCGCCCTCACTCCGTGACCACAGACCTGCTCCCTTTGCAGGCCTCAGTTTCCCCTCTTTGGGATGACAGAGCAGCGGCCTCAGGGGGCTACTCTGAGGCCTAGTGAGCTCCCTGACGGGTCACGGTGTCCTGGACGGGGCTGGTCCCAGGCATCCTGTGGCTGTTTTCAGCTTTGACCGTCATCGTCATTGCCACCATCCTTGTTCGTGACTGAGGAGTCCTGAGAAGTCCCGTTCTCCCTGACGCCGGTGGCCTGCGGCCTTAGAAGCCTCGATGTGGATGACGTGTGGGGGAGGGCCCGTCTCTGGACTCGGGAAGGACCCCTGGGGACCCACAATGCTTTGTGCTCTGACCTCCCCAGGTGCAAGGGAGACCAGCAACCCCCAAGAGAAGGCCCAGGGGTGTCTCCAGAAAACTCGTCTAAACAATCTTTTGGGCCCTGCTGCTGTTTTCACTTCCACCTTTTCAGAGGCTAAGAGCTCCCCCGCCCAGCTTTCTGTTCCTTTCATTTTATGCCAGAGGCTAAGGCTCTGTGGATAAGGATGGACCTTTGAGGGAGGGAGCACGACATTCGACATTCCACATTCGTTGTCTTTGCTGCAGGACCCGAGGGCAGAGTGGGGCCCGGCCCCTGCAGGCCTCTGGTCTGCTGGCCGGCGGCTTGGCCCGGAGAATGGTTGACAGGTCTGCTTTGCGACAGGGGCTGGGAGGCTTGAGGAGCGAGTCTGGGGTCTTCCGGAAGACCTCGGGATTGACTGAGTTGCGGCAGAAACTCTGACCCCGAGGCTGCCCTTCTAACTTGACCGGTGTGGGGAGGCGTCCGACCCGCTGACCTCTGGTTGCAGTTCAGTGATGCTTCCGGGGGGACCCAGCGTGGGGGGCCGAGGGCACTGGGCCCGGGTCTGGAAGCTGGCTTCTCTCGGGACTTAGAGATTAAAACTGCAGAATGGCCTTCCACCTTCACCTAACCTTGAACTTGGCCTCTTGGATGAGAAATTGGACCCCAGAGCGAGTCTGTGATGCAGCCAGGGTGGTGTCGAGGGCTCCCGCCTCAGGGTCCTGCCCTGCCCTGCCCTCCCCGTCCAGCCTCCCCTCCCTCCTGCCTGCTGCAGAGTAGCTCTGGGCACGTTTGAGACCTCCGTGGACCTCGGTTTCCTCTCTGCAGTCCCGTCCCCGGATCCCCTTCCTGCCTGGGCACCCTCCCCTTGCATTCGGGAACGTGTGTTTGCAGCCTCCTTGTTCTTCCAGCCCCCCCCCCCCCCCCCAGAGGCCAGCGTTTCTGTCTCAGTGTTCTTACCCCGTAAAACGCCGAGTGTGCTGGCGCTGAGCCCAGGGGGGTCTTGAAGGGTTTCCACATACTGTTTTAAGATCCTCTGCTAATGAGGGCCCTGCAATGCCAAGTGTTCCCATGTCTGTGCGTGCCAGCGAGAAACTGGGCACCACTCACAGCAGCCAGTGGCATCTCCTAGCGAGCGACAGGGCGGAGGCACGGGCCCCTTGGCCGCCTTCCTGTGGAGCCTCTCCAGGGCCTCCTGGAAATCCCAGGCGCCCTCATGGGAAGGGGGCATTTGGAGCCGGGCCGGGCCCTGCCGGCCAGGCGGCCTCCCCCTCTCCGAGCCTCAGTTTCCCCACTCACAGCAGGGGCTGCCTGAGCCAGGACGGGGAGGGTAGCGGCTGTAAGGATTTCCTCAGGCAGCCGGCAGCCCCCCACACCCTGCCTGACCTTAGTAGATGCCCCCTCCCCCTCCCGCAGGCCCCAGGTGGACTGTGGGATTTGCCAGGAAGTGGCTCGTCCATTATGCCTCTCGCCTCTCCCGCTGTTGAGGTCAGCTGCGAGACAGAAAGCGATGGGGGTGCCTGTCCCCACACCTGCCCGAGGCCTGTGGTCAGGACGGGGGCGGGGCCCGAGGCCCACCCGAATCCCAGCACCCCTCAGGGTGCAGCCTCGCCTCCCCTCGATGCCCGGCCAGTCCCCACCTCGCTGCCAGGGTCAGCGCCCTCCCTTCCTGGCTTCCTCGGTCCAGTGTGGCCGCACGGGCCCTGGGCCACTGCTCTCACCCTGCAGATGAGGAAACCGAGGCACCCGGGCGAAGCGACTTGGCCAAGGGCGCTCGGCTGCAGAGTGGAGGAGGGAGGGTGTGCGCCCACCCCAAGGGCCGGGCATGTGCACGCACCCCAGCTCTCTGGCACTCAGCCCAGGGGGGCCGCCTCTGCCCCCTGCACACGCAGGAAGGTGCCGGGTCAATGTTCGCGGACAGGCTGACGAAACGACCTCTGGGTTGAGGGAGTTGGAGGGGGACGTCTCTAGGGACTGAAGGAGGCAAGGCTGGGGCACCCCGAGAGCCGCCTCCCCCACCCACGCCCTGCAGCCCCCAGCTCTGGGGGCTGAGACAGTTGCTAGAGGGAGGGACGGGGCCCCTCCCTCTCAGCCGTCTGCCCCTGAGAACCTTCCACAGGTTGGCGGTGTCACCGAGCGCCTGTTCCAGGCAGGGTGGGGCGCCCACATTTCTGAGACTCCCCGCTCTCTGATGCCAACACAAGCCTGCCTTCTCTGGGGGCGGGGGGACAGGGGGTCTTTGCTCCTTGGACATCAGCAGAGGAGGCGGTGGGGGAGGGGAGCACGGTGAGAACTCAGGCCTTGAGACCAGCTCCATCTGGGATCCCATCCCAGTCACGTCTCCTGACGGCTGTGTGGCTTTGGGAAAGGAGCTCAGCCTCTCTGAGCCTCTGCTTATCCAGAAATCGGAGCTGCCTGTGAAGCACAGAACAAGGTGGCGTGTGTATAAAGATGTTTCTGGAATACGGGAGGCACTCCTAAGTGCTAGCGTGGCCATGATTATCGAGGGCGTTGATAGATGGGGCCTTGCTCCCGGGAGGAGGCCCTAAGGGCGCTGAGGCCACCTGAGTCACCTGTTTGGGCCAGCCTCATGCCCTGGGCAGGAGGACCGGAGGTAGGTGTGTGGAGCGGTGGGACTGGCAGCCACGGTTGAGGCCAGGAGACCAGGGCGGGGCATGCCCGCGCCTGCTCGCAGGGTCCAGGAAGACAGGTATTGTTTGAACCTGTCCACGTCCCGGGGCTGAGAAGCTGGGGCCAGGCCTGTAATTACAAGGAGGAGAGGGCAGAGGGGCCGGCCGGCTTCCGATGGCCTCGTGACTTCCCGTGTGCGCAGGATGCGGTGCGGGAATCTACACACCGGGGAAACTGAGGCAGCCAGCCCACAGGGCTCGTCCAGGGCGGCTGGAGCCTCATCTGCACATTTCAGGGCTCTCCCACCACGCCCTGAGGCCGCGGAGCAGCCGTTAGTGAAGCCACAGCAGGAGTAAAGCTAATGAGTGGGCTCCCCCCCCCCCCACCATCACCAGCTCCCCTCTCTCTCGACAAACAAGTCTCTCCCCAGGGAGACCGGTTCTCGTGCTGCAACCAGCCCTCCCGTTGCATCACCGAGGCCCGTTGGCCTGTGGCGTTTTACAGCCTCCAGGCCTTGGTGTGCAGCCCTTGGTGGGGGCAGGGAGGGGCCTTGGGGCAGCTTGGTGGCCTCGTGCTGGCCTCCCTTGGCCCTGGGCATCTCCACCCCGGGCCGTGGGATGACGGCTTTGGGGACACACAGGGCCCCTCCCCTGGGGTTAGCTCCCCGCTCCCACCCACAAGCCTTCGTTGGCAGAGGTCCCGAAGGGCGGTGAGCGGAGTGGCTGTGTGGGAGAGCCTGCTGTCTGGCTGGTGGCAGGCAGGATCCCGGGGGCTGAGGAGTGGGGAGTTGGCCAGACTTCCTGCCTTGTGGTTTGGCCCCTCCTGCCCAGCGCGCGATGCCCTCGATAGGCCGGCCAGCTTTCCTTGGGTGGGGGGCGGGGGGGCCGCTCCCCGTGGAGTGCAGGGCACTGCCCACCAAGCTGAGAGCCGGGGTCCCAGACCGAGAGGGGCCCAGCCACACTCCCGGCCTCTGGGGGTTCCGTTTGCTCTGTGAGGGGCGGCGTGCGTTGTGGTTCGACCCTGGACTGTGCCCCGGATAGCCGGGTTCCCGTCTCGTCCCCGCGGTTGCTAGCTGTGTGGCCCAGGGCAAGCCGCGTAACCTCTCTGGGCTCGATCGTCCCCTGCCTGCACGGGGCTGCTGTGGGGCCCACCTGCGAACGTGCCCGGAAGGGACTCAGAGCGGCACCTGGCGCCTCAGACCTCTCACTGGCACGAGGTAAACGTCTCGTTCTGCAACCCAGGGCCTGCGTGTGGAGGGAGGAGGAGGTCCCCCAGGACGCCCGCCGGCGGCCTCGGGTTTGCTTCGTTGACTCTGCTGGCAGTGACGGGGCCGGTGATCTGCCAGACGTCTCCTCCCAGGGTCCCGAGAAGATGTCACGTTCCTTGTCCCCCGGGCCCCGACACCAGGGTGTGATAGTCCCGACCAGGTAGCGTTGCTTTGAGGGGGGCCCCCCGTCTTGCTGTCTTCCCCTGGCCAGGCAGCAGGCACCCAGATTTGTAATTTGCTAGCAAGGCTTTTCTGCACCCCCCTCCCCACCCTGTGCCCGACACCAAGCCGGCAGCCATACTCATACCTGTCGCGTTTATTGAGCACCTATTATAGCCCAGGGCTTAGCTTGGTGAACCTTGAGCCTGTGAGACAGGGACCCCCGCAGGCGGCCCCCGCCAGGCCCCTTGCTCACAGCCACGCGGGAGCTGCAGACACTGACCCTGGTCTCAGTCCACGTATGGTGGTGAGGCCGGGCAGACACAGATGTGCTGGTGGCGGGGACAGACCGACAAAAGCCCTGTGGAGCCGTGCCGTTCGCCAGGGCGGTTAGACGCGAGCGGTGGGAGGACCAGAGGCTCCCCGGGAGAGCGGCCTGGTGGATGGGACAGAAAGAGGCCCCCAGGTAGAGGCAGGAAGCTCGCGGGGGGTGGGGAGGTGGGGAGGGGCCGGGCGCCCACCCCTTTTCCAGAGTCGAGGCCCTGGTCGCCTGGGGGGGGGGCGGGCCCGCCGGCCCTGGTCGCCCTCTGGCTGGGACCTCCGCTCACTTCTGATGATGGATAAAGACGTCCACTCTCTCTCACACAGGCGACCAGAGCCGATAATTAGCTTTTAACCTGTCCCTGCCGTTAACTCGAAAAGGCCACCATTTGTTCCAGGGAGCTGCTAGAGTATAAAGAACTGAGCATGGCCAATTTTGTTCAGGATGAATTAAGACTTGTAAATGTAGAATGAGTTCATCTATTTAATTAAGTAGCAGCAATATGGATGTTAAATTAAGTTCACAGCAGACGTGCCAAAACAGTGTTGTAAAAATACTGTCGGGGGCACGGGGATTTGGGGAGGGGCGCGGCTGGCCCCCTCCCGCCGCCTCTGAGGGGCCCTGTCCCTGACCCGGGTGAAGCCCTGACCCGGTCCTCACCTCCTGCCACCCTTGAGCAGCCGAGGATCCCCTCCAGCGGGCACAGCGTAGCCCCAGACAGACGCACCGTGCTTCCTGGGAGGCACCGTCTGCCTGGGCTCCTCCTGGCCCTCCTCTCCCCCTGCCCGCTCCCCTCGCCTGTGCGGGGGGCACTGGGGGGCTGCTAAGGGAGGCCCCTCTGGCCCGTGACCGTGGGCAGGTGCTGCCCTGCGTGGGGAGGGGGACAGAAAGGACGGGAGCCTGGCTGGGGAAGGGCCCTCCACCAGCAAGGAGGGGGAGCTGGCTCCCAGCGGGCGGGCAGGTGGCGGGGGGGGAGGACGAGGCCACCTGCCGGAGCTGGGGCCCCAGCCCCCCCCCCCCCCCGACCCTCTCTCAGCAGCCCTGGCTTTTCAGAGAAGGGGGTCACTCCACGCTGGGGGGGCGGAGACCCCCTGGAAGGCAGCCCGGGGAGTCACTGTGGCCACATTACAGCCCCCCTAGGTCATTAGCGCCCCGGGTGGGGAGCGGTGGAGGGCTTGTGAGCGACAGCAGTGGGCTCATTACGAAGCGCAGGCACGCGGAACCTGGAGGACAACACGGCAGACCCTGCCCTCCAAGATGGCCGTGGACCCCCCACCCACAAGCGCCTGTGGGAGGGGTAGTGGGAGGAGGGAGTGGGGACAGAGTCGGGGATGTTTCTTAAAGTAGGGGATTTCCTCACCGGGTTTTAAAGGATGAATAGGAGTTCACCTGGCAGGCGGTGGGGGGCGGGGAGAAGAAGGGCATTCTGGGAACGGAGAGAAGAGCCACGTGCTGAGCACACAGTAGGCGGCTCATCGTGGAGGGAGGACCAGAGACGCACCCGGAGAGACGGGTAGGGATGTGACGGGGCTTGAGTGTCGTGCTAATAAGCAGCTTGCAGGGACCCTGAAGACGGTCACACGTTCGGCGCCCTGCTCGCCTGGGCACATGGCAATTAGTGGGTCCAGTGGACAACCACTATCCCCGAGCTTATAGTCAGAGAGAGGCCACAGATAAGAAACCAGAAAACAGATAAATAAGCATTAGGTTGGATGGGGGAAAGCGATAGGGAGAAACGGTACCAGGGTAAGAGGGATCAAGCAGGGGGAGCTTGCCGGCTTTTTATGGGGTGGGGGGGTGGCGGTCAGGGAGGCCTTTCTCTGACACTCTTTAGCAGAGCCCGGGGCGGGGGTGGGAGGGGGGATGTAAAGTGACAGGGACGTCTTGTTTGCGGCAGTCCCAACGCGTGCCTCTTGCTGGCTCCAGCACGGTTGTTAATAGAGCTCCTTTGTGGATAGAGGAGATAACACAGGTTACAACAAGGGAAGGGCAACTGCAAAGGCCCTGAGGCAGGCGGGACAGCCAGGAGGCCATCGAGGGGGAGAGAGGTGGGCCGAGGGCAGATAGCACAAGGTCCCAGAGAGGGTTGTCAAAGGCTCGGCTTTCACTCAAAATGAGACGAGAGCCACGGACGGTTCTCTGTGGCGGAACAGGCCTCCTCGGGCTGCCGTGCCAAGAACAGACTGCAGGGGGCGCCGGCGGCAGCCGGAGGCCAGGGAGGAGGCCCTGTCCAGGCAGCGAGGTCTGGGTGAGATGTAATTCAACTCCAGACGCGTTTTCAAGAGGCGGGTGGGTCCTTTCCAGGGTGTGAGAGCAAAGGGGGTCAGGCTGTTGGGAGATTTTCAGCAGAGAAGGAGCGCGATCCAGTGTGTGTGGGCAGCTCGGTGGCAGGTGGGTGGGGCCTCTGGCAGAAGAAACAGCCTCCTGGTTGGGGCTGGTGGAAGGTCCTGGAGGCCTCAGTATCTGGCCTGCAGCTCTGCTTGACTTGGTTCCCACACAGCGTCTTGCTTATTTTTAAAAGCGTATTGCCAACACTTAAAAAACAGGAGATTTTTTTCTTTTAACAAGTCGAAATCTCTATTTACGCTGGGTCTGCGTTCCCGCTCGGCACCTGTTGGCGGGAACTGCCCCCGCTTGTGCCCGGAAGGGGCACGTGTCCTTCTGTTTGCTCCAGACACCCGTCTCGGGAATGCAGGATCCCCTAGACTTCACCCTGCTGGCCCCCTTGGCCCAGCCTCTTGTGCAGTGTACAACCTGCCCACATGTGTCTGGCCTCTCCGCCCCGATTGGAACCAGCCCTTCAAGTTTGGTAGGAAATGAGAGGCTTGTCAGGAAATCTCTGCGAGTTGTGCCTGCCCTCCTGTCACCCCTGGCCCCCCAGTTTCCAGCGCAGCCGTCTGCCTTGGCTCCTCGAAGCCTGTGGAACCATTTAAAAGGCTCCTAACGATATTGATCAATCTCTCTAAAATGGATTATCCCGTTTGCCTCCCAGCCTGACTGGATGCCCTGGGTAAGATCAGAAAGGAATTATGTTAGCCGGAGGCAGAGGGAGCAGGGGTGAGAATGTATCTCCTCCCCGGTGATGCAATCTTATCAGAGCTGAACTTTACTCTCCATCTTGGGATATAGGATACTTTGGGGATGTCGGAAAGAAATAATCATCTTACGATTTGCAGCCTGCTCGACACCGAGCCAGCTGGGAGGGGTGGCGGGGGCCGGGGAGGCTGGAGCGAGGACCATTTTTCGTTGGAGCTCTTCCCCGGAGAAATCAAGCCCTCTTAGAAATCCCTCTGGGGCCCCAGCCTTGGGTGGTGCGCCTGCGACCAGCTCCGTCAGGATTATAGCCCCGCGCTGCTGGCCCAGGGGACAGGCACGTTCATTAAAATTTGAAACACAAATGGAAAATTGCTACCTGCAGCCTCTGTGAGCAACCAGCCGGTGGATCTGAGTTCCCGTTAATGGATCGAACGCGGAGGGAACAATTACAGCCACCACCACGGCCATTCCTTTGGAGCTAGCGCGGTCTCATCCCAACCCGTCGGAGGCGGGGGAAGAAGCCACGACGTCCACGCGATGATGATTATTTTCCTCTGTCCCAGTGCTGAGATCCCAGTCCCCCCCACGCCACCATAGGGCACTTTTCTGGGCTTCTCCGTCACCCCGCTGCCTGCAAGGCATGAGCCATCCATCCCTGGGCCCTGTTGGGTTTGTCACCTACGCATTGGTACACGTTTGCCCCTGGCTGGGTTTCGAGACTTTTATTTGGGAGGTGATCCCCGGAGATGCAGCAGTGAGGACAGCAAATAAGAAAGGGAAGAAGCTGGTGCGGAGGCATCGCTGAGCCCGTGCGGGCATCGGGAGCTCAGCCTTGCTGGGGGCCCCTTAGAGGTGCCGGGGAGCGGTCCTCCGTTGTCCGCCGTCCTGGGGCGGAGAGCGTCGGGTGCACCGTTCGCTGCCTCCGTGCGGGGGTGGGTTGTCCAGGGGCTGCCGGTGGGGAGCTGATGCTCCAGCAATGGCTTCCGTCCCCTGCCACCTCCTGACCTGGGGCAGTGGGTGGCCCTTACTTCAAACAGACAGCTCTGTCGTGCACACGTGAGCACAGCTGATCCCAGCCAGTCGGAGAACAGGGCGGTCAGTGCACACGGGGGCCGCAGAGGCCTTTGCGTGGGTTTGGGCAGGAGAGAGAGAGGCCCTCTGCTAAAAGGCCCATCCTGGATGGGCTCCAGCTCCCCAGGACCCGAGGGCTGGCGGGGTGGGGGCGCCCCTGAACATGGGGACAGCGCCAGTGGCGTCCTAAGCAGAATACCCTGGGAGCTGTGTCCCCGCCTGGCCCTCCCACCCTCACAGCCTTGCCGGGATGTCTTTCGTGTGCACTGGTGTTTATTTGGCCAAGGGCTGGGTCAGGGACTTGGAGTCTGAGCTGTTGTAAGGAAGTGGCGGTGGGGGGCTCCCTTGTCCCCCCCCGCCAGGATGGACCGGATGGCCCTGGGTCCTGAGACAATGGGCCAGGGAGGAGCCAGGTGCTAGGCCCAGGGCAGGAAAAGGACGACTTAAGGATAAACACAGACCCGCCCGTGCAGATGAACTTGGACTTGGGCTGCAGGGAGATTGGCAGACTCTGTCCCTCCCCCCATGGAGCCTGGGGAGGGGGGGGGGCGGTTGCAGAGGCCGGAAGGGGTGTCCTGAAAGGATGACAGTGAGTGGAGAGTGCCTCGTACATTAGCTGTCCCTTCTTGCAGCCACCCCCACAGGGAGTGTCATCATCCCCACCACACATGTGGGGAAACTGAGGCAGGGAGGAATGTGCCCAAGGCCACACAGCTAAACAATGGAAGAGTGAGCTTTGTACCTGGGCTCTCCTGCTCCAGACCCCTCAGTAATAACCACTGTGCCACCCTCACTCTTAGAAGCTGGGCTCCCGCTGCCCCCCCCTCCCCCCCCCCAGCTTTGCTTCCAGCTGTGACCCTGGGCAGAGGCTGGGGGGGAGGTGGGGGGGAGGACGGATCTACCCCTCTGGTCTGGGGCTCTGGACTCCCAGGTTCCGGCAAGATTCTGCCGCACCTGCCCCCGTGGGTATTTGTGGGGGTGGGGGGGTCACGTCTGTTCTTACACGTGTGTGACAGAGGTGGGGGGAGCTGCGTGTGGCACAAGACTGGTCTCACCTGCGAGTCATGTGCCCGGGGCCTCCGGGTTCGTGGTTATTGTCAGCAGACTTCAGGGGCTGGAGATTGTCCCCACGACATTACCCTTGTGCCCCTGAACCGGCCCTCGCACAGACGGCCTTGACGCCCGTCTTCCAAAGCAGGGGACCCACGGCAGCCCTCTGACACGGGAAGAATATGCTCGAACTCTGTGTGTCTAATATCTTAGATACTCTTTTTGCATGGGTTTTATAACGGAGAGGTTGTTAATGTGTGCAACGTAGAAATAACTGGGAAGCGAACGGACGTACATACCGGGACACGAGAGTTCAAAGTTTGTTTTGTTCTTACTTCCAGAATCAACTTTATCGGATACGGTTTGCGTCCGGTAAACTACAGGCATCTCGAGAGTTGTGGTCATTGGCCTCTGACGCAGGCATCTGTCTGTGCTCCCGCCGCCCTGGTCCTCGTGCAGCACGTGGCCCTCCCTCCAGAAAGTTCCTTCCCAGGTGCACCGACCCAGTCTCTCTCCACCCCAGCCAGGTGGCCACCGATGACCTTCCTTGACTCCAGGCTAGGGTCTCTCCTCCTTTTGACTCGGTGGCAAAACAGCCGAAACAAAACTTAGCGTCTCATCTGGTTTTACGCGGTCAGTTCAGCAGCGTGAAGCACGTCTTCACTGTCGCACGACCCTCGCCACCGCCCGCCTCCAGGCCTCTTCCGTCATCCCAAACGCGAACTCTGTCCCCATCGGCCCGCGAGTCGGCATCCGACCAGTGCGGGGTCTCCGGGGGTGGCATCCTTCGGGACCTGCCTGCCTGCGGTCCGTGACGGGCTTCGCGGGCGGAGCGTAACGTCCCCGGGGACCATGCGTGTCGCAGCGCGCGTGGGGGTTTCGTTCCCTGACGGCTGTGTGTGCGTGGCGTGGGCCGTGAGCCTGTGCCTCCACGACGCTCGCCTGGGTGGTTTCCACGTCTCAGCCCCCGTGGCCGGTGCTGGCGGCCTGTTCTAGGCCTGCTCTCTCTCCGTGCTTCTGGGCGTTTCCTAGGGGAGGCGCGCCCGCCCCGGAGCCTCACGGAGCCACCTGCCCTTGTGTGTGTGGCTGCCTTTGCGCGACCTTCCGTCCTGATGTTTGTCCAGGTTGCCACGTGTGTCCGTGTTTGTTCTTTTCCTTGCCGAGCGATGTTTCTCTGTGGGATTCCGCATGGCCCTTGGCCGTCCTTTTACCGACGGACAGACACTCGGGGCTGTTCTGGGGGTGAGGAGTCAGACGTGCGTGGCTCCAGCTCCCTGCCCGCGTCTGTTTCTTGGAGCTGAGGTGTGCATAGCCCTCCCCTCCCAGCAGCCAGCCGGACCAGCTTCTCCTGGGTGCTGGATGGTTCTGGAAACAGAAGGGAGATGCGGCCTGCCGTTGAGACCTCAGAGGCCACATGAGGGGCCACCTACCTACGGGCTGGGACCCCAGCAAGGCCACCTGGGGAACTCCCGCCCTGGGGGCTGAGGGTGGGGTTAGTGGACTTCTCTGGAAGCCCCAGGCCCATCTCTGCTTAGGTTGGGGGGGCGGGGAGGGGGGTGCTTTTCCAGGCCACCAAGGGGAAGCAGTGGAGGGTAAAGGTCGGCCTCCTTATCAGGGCTCCCTGGAGGGAAGAATAAAAAACAAAGCCACCCACGGCCCTCTGGGCGTGACAGTTTGCTGATAAGAGGAAGGCTGCCTGGTGGTTTGGGATGACACTCTGAAAGCAGAAGTGAGTGAGCCCTTTGCTAATCTGGAGCTGCATGTGGCCGAGACCCCAGTCCCGCTGGCAGGGGCCAAGAGGCCAAACCAACCCGCCCTGAGCCCGGGCCCCTCGGGGACCATTTGTTCACCCCCTTCCCCCACTTTGCCTGTGTCGCCACAGGGCCTGGGGGATCAGCTTTCCAAAGTCCCTCGGATGTGGGCCTCCGGGCCCAGCCCTGCCCCTGCTTCCTTCGGCCTTCTGATGTGCATTCATGGGGCGGCTGCTGTATACAGGCTGGGGGGGCCTGGGCTCTGGGCTTTCCAAATGGGAGACGCCCCATAAGGGCTGGGCCGTGGGGACAGTGGCTGCAAGAGGGGATTGTGACCGTGCAGACCCCAGGGCCATGAAAGGGGGGGTGGGGGTGGGGGCGAGACGCGGCGAGGATATCTAAGGGAGAAGTGTCCCAAGGAGGGAGGGCCAGGAACTGCCTGAGGATTAGGATGGGCCGGGTCAGCAGCCAAGCTTCTGTGGGTTTGGCTGAAGGCCAGGAAGTTCTGAGTTCTCTGTGGGGCTCACTGGCTTGTTTCCTCTAGGGAAGTGGGGTGATGTGCAGGTTTGGACCTGGGCTTCTTCGGAAAAGGAGTAGTGGGGCCGCTCCGGGTGGTGTGGAAGCGTGGGTGGCGTGGAAGCGGCCGGGCCCCTCCTGAAGCCAGGGCCACCACCCGCGCTCCCAGGCGGGAGGGTCTCCAGGGTGTCTGCCCCTTGCCGAATGTCTGCCTCCGCGACCCCCCTCCCTCTGTCGACCTTGGGCAGGGACCCAAGTGTCTGAGACACGGGGATGTTAGCCATACCTCGTCGATGGCGGAAAGTACGAGCCTCCCGGGGGGCCCGGAATGTTCTCCGCTCTCCAGGTGGTAGGTCCTTCATCCACGCTCGGAGCTGGGAGGAATCTGAGGTCCAGAGAGGTCCCGGGTGGCAGGTGGTGGTGGGTTTGAACACAGCCTGTTCGTCCCTGGGCTCCTACCCCTGGGGGGCTGCCTGGGCAGGAACGGCTCCCTCACCTGTCTCCCTGCATCGAGGAGGCAGTGGCCAACACAGCCCCGAAGTGGCTGGGGAAGCAGGCCTAGCCTTGGCCACCGTGTAGCCCGGGGACAGTCACTATCGAGGATGCTCCTGGGTCACAACAGGGAAGGTTCCAGAAACTCAAGCCCTGGCATGGTCCCGAGCTGGCAGCGAGGGATGGATGAGGGATGAGGGACAGATCAGGGGACGCCCTGCAGGGAGTTGGAGAAGGGGGAGGTGAAAAGGCCTGAGGCATCGCGCCCGACGGGTGGGGCCTGGCACCCATCCTGGAAGTTCCCAGGGAGGGGATGAGGTGAAGCCCACTCCTTTGGTGGCTCATCAGCAGCCCCAGACAGGGTCACGGGGCCCCAAACTGGGGCTTTGGGTCATCTGTGCGCCTCCGCGGTCCGCCGTCCCCGTGACAGCAGATAATCGAGGTTTGGCTGATCTTGATTGTGATTTTCACAGGCGTCTGCCCAGGCAGGGGGGCAGGAAGAGGGTGAGACAGAGGAGCGAGGCTGTGCTCCCGGGAGCTGATTCTCCGTGCGACTCAAGCTTTAAAAATTCAAGGGCCGGGGCGCCTGGGTGGCTCAGTCGGTTGAGCGCCCGACTTTGGCTCAGGTCATGATCTCACAGTCTGTGGGTTCGAGCCCCGTGTCGGGCTCTGTGCTGACAGTTCAGAGCCTGGAGCCTGTTTCCAATCCTGTGTCTCCCTCTCTCTCTGCCCCTCCCCCAGTCTCACTTTGTCTCTCAAAAATAAATAAATATAAAAAAATTAAAAAAAAAAAAAAATTCAAGGGCCGAAGGAGGGGACTCGAGCTGCAGAGCCGGACCCGCTTGCGGTCACCCTTGCTGCCGGGGGCTGCCTGGGGCCTGAGCGCTTGGGCAGGGCCACCACCCTGGAGGCCTTCCAGACCCGGCTCCCACGGAGCAGGGACCCGCACTCCTCGGAAGCTTCCGGAACCACGTTCCCAGTCCAGGTTATGGCCCCGTCCCTGTTCAGAGGCAGCTGCCCCGGGCGGCTTTCGTGTCCAGCCTGGGTATCATTCGTTCATTCACTTAGTCAGTACCGAGCCCCCACCGTGTGCGAGACATCTGGCTCGGTACTGCTGACCGGTGGTGACGAAGCCTAGTGAAGTCCCAAAGAGAAAGACAGGAGCACACATCTGTCAGGTGTAAATGCAGGGATAAAGTGCATCAGAAACCCCACAGTGGGGTGAGGGGGTGGGGCAACGGCGGGGAGGTGGAGTCTGGGAGCAGACATGAAGGGAGGGGAGGGATGGAGAGAGCCTTGTGGGTAGCTGGAGGAAGAGAGTTCCAGGCCGAGGGCACCGCCTGTGCAAAGGCCCTGAGGCGGGAAGAGCCGGGTTGGGGCGGGGAGGCTGGTGTGGCTAGAAGTAGAGGTGAGGCGGAAGGGCAAGGCCAGGGCCACGTCTTACAGGGACCGTGGAACCAGAGTCTCTCAGGGGTCACCTGGCCGCCTGCTTCGACTGCGGCTGGAAGGGGAGGAGAGGAGGCACGGAGGCCATTCTGAGCCATTGCTGCTCTACCCCAAAGCCACCTGTGGCCACCCGGCTGGCCCCATCAGCAATGGGTTTTTAATTATCTAAATATTGCCTTTGCCCTTTGCTTCCAGCCGGGACTGCTGCGCTCTGCAAAAGGCAAATGGCTTTCAGTGGCTCTACTTGGGGGCGCGGGAAGCTTTTCTCCCTGTCTGATTACAGCGGAGTATAATCTGCTTGGTTTTATTGTTTAGAAACAATACAGCAACGTGGCAGGGAGTTCAGAAAGTGGATGTGGCAGGGAGGGGGGCAGAGGTAGCCGCCGTCACCAGCAGCCACGCACCTCCTGGCATCTGCTGGCTCCATCCAGGCCGCGGTGTCCTTTGTTTTTCAACTGCGTGTGACGTCGCGTGGGTCCCGCTCGCGGGGGCGGGGGGAGGGGGAGGCTTGGCCAGGGCCTGGGGTCTCAGCTCAAGGCGTCGGAGGCAGCCGACCCGGGAGGCAGGCAGGGGGTTCGATCTGGGGCTCCGCCACCCTTCTGAGGCCCCAGGGGGGAGGCGGGGCTGCGGGAGGGAAGAGCAGATGTGACGGTGGTTCTCCCGGAGGAGGTCAGATGCCAGGCAGAGCCGGCTTGTGGGAAAGGGGGGGGGGGGCAGGTTCCTCTGGCACCCCGTCCTCTGGCTACACCACTCAGGCCGCCCCTCTGCCCTCCCTCCCCCAGCCCCCCTCTTGCCCACCTGTCCTCCGCCAGCCCCCCCCCCCACCGCCACACCCCTTGGCCGAGGGGTCCGGGCCTCTCCGCTGGCATCTCCGTCGCCCCCTGGTGCCCACGGGGGCCACCGCTCTCCTTCCCCCTTCTCCTGGCGGCCTTGCCCACTCCCGTAAGTGGCTTAATTAAGGAGCTGTGCAGTTTATTTATGTATGGACCTCGCCTAATTGGCGTGTTTGTCTTTCCTCATTATTCCCAGCTGGACAGAGCCGTTTGAACAACAAATGCAAGAAGGCTGGATTTCTCCAACACAGTGTCTATTTTTGAAAGGCTGCTCGGTGCCCCCGCGATTAGCCGCGTGCACATGTTTGCCGGCTGCAGCCACATGCCCGTAAGCACTTAATTGTGGGTGCAGTTAGTCAAGGCGGGCAGCTCTCTGCAGATTTCAGGGGTGAGGGGACCTAATTACACCTGCAATTGAGTGCTTCAGCGGGGACAAAAGATGCCTGTTCAGCTAATTGCAGCCACCGAAATTGCCCCCCCAGAAACAGTCCTTGCTAGATGCTCCGGGAGCCAAGGCCGCGAGTTGTAATAAAGAGCGGAGAACTCGGAATTATAGCGGTGGGGGGTGCTGGGCCGAGCCTCAAGGACTCGGCGTCTCGAAGCCGGTCATTACACCCTCAGGGCCGTTTGTTTTTTTTCTTTTCCTCCCCCCACCGTGGAGGCTGCTCGGTGGCTGGTTCTTCCGCGAGCACCTGCCTTCACACGCGGAAATGTCACACCGAAGGGAAATGGGGGGTTGACGACGCCCTGTCGCCCGCCCGCTCGCGGGGCGGTGTGAGTCACCAGTCTCGCCTGCGGCAGACCCCGCTGTGCCTTCACCCCCGACGGTCTCAGGTCCCGCGTGTGTGTGTCACGCGTCCCCCCGACAGCCACGGAGCTGCCACGCGAGCCGGCCGTGGTTCCGGAGGAGGCGGAGGGGACCGGCAGGGCCCTCGGGGAGCCCGCGTTCTGGGGCGGCCTTAGGCCGCGGCACCCGTCCTGTGATGGTCTCGTCACCCGCAGGTCCCGTCAGGCTTTCGCTTCTCTGTCGGAGCCACAGGTTTGTGCCGGCCTCTGGAGTCACGGCGGGCCTGCTTGTTTCGCCTGTTCGTGCTGCTGACGCTCGGTCAGGAGGCGTGGATCTCTCGTGCGCCTGTGCCCGTTGTATTTGCAAAAAAAAAAAAAAAAAAAAAAAAGCGGGTGTAATTTGAAGCCTGAGATGAAGGTGCCTTCCTTCAGGGGGTCTTGTGTTTGTTTCCGGAACGCTGTTGCTCTAGAAGCGGCTCCGCCCAGGCCAGGGCTGGACGAGCCTAGGGCGACGCTAGGGGCTTCCGCACGAGGCCCGGCCGGCTCCCCCCTCCCTCTTACCCTGAGCGGGGTGGCCCTCTGGGGTCCTGCCTCGTTACCGGCAGGGTCTGCTCCACCTTGCGCAGAGGCCCCCGGCTTTGCTCTCTGTCCCCCTCGACCCTTAAGGCCATAAAAACGGAAGTTCAGAACTTGCCGGGTCTGCGGATGCGCTCAGGGCCGGCGTGGCCTCTGTGGCGAGTCAGCTCCGGGGCTCTGACGTCCCTGTCCCTTTTGGCCTGGCGACTCCTTACAGTCTTGTCAGCGGTTTGGTGCTTTGAAGAAACGGGGGGGGGGGGGAGGGGGGCTATTTTTATCCAGCTTTTGGGGTTGATTTGATGGGTCGTTACTACGAGAAAACAGGAAGTCCAGGCTGCTGCTTCTCCCAGTTCAGGGTGGCAGTGGGGGTGGGGGGTGGGGACAGAGCACTGGAGGAACGACCAGGGCTGTGCCCAGCATAGAGGGTGAGAGGGAGTGGCAGCCACCGCGTCCAGAGTGGTCTGGGAGCCCTTCCTGGAGGAGGAGGAGAGCGGCAGGGAAAGGGTGTGCAGACCGGCTGGGCCCCCCCACGAGGGCCGACTGCAGCCCAAGGCCAGCTTGGATGGGGGTCTGCTGAGATTCAGCCCACAAGGAATGCTAGATCCCAGGCCAGGGGCCTCCGCAGGGCTCTTCTCTGTGGGGCCCCGCCAGGGGCAGAACCTGGGCGCTTGGCCCGATGCTGCGGGGCTGAGTTACAAGCACTTCCGGAGTTTGGCTGGCAGGGGAGGGTCTCACCTGCCCCGATGTCCCCCCCCCCCGCCCCCTTCTCTTCTCCTGGCCTCCAGTGCCTGCCGTCCTACGCCACGGCAGAGCCACCGGGGTGGCCCGGAGGTTATCTATCCCGGTGTGGCCGCAGAGTGGGGCTGAGACCTTGTTTCTCTATCACTCTGGATAAGGGTGACACCCCCCCCCCCACCTTGCTGCTTGTCATCCGCGTGACCTTGGGCCCGACCCCTCCCTTCTCAGGCTCGGTCTCCCCACCTGTGAAGGGGGCAGGGGCTCTCACTCCCCAGCACGGAGGACAGCCGCACCGGTGGGGAAGGTGAGGCGGCCAGCGCTAACAGTCGTGCAGTCCGGGGACGCGTTGGCGGGAGGCACGTTTGGCTCTCGGGCCGGAGAAGGCGTTTCAAAGGGTGCGCGTCCCAGAAGGGGGTCGGTTCAGAGTTCTAGCAGGGCAGGGCCTCTGCCGTCCGCGAGCTCCCCCGTTTTGACCTCTGGGGTGGAGCGGGGGAGACAGAGCCGTGCGCATGTCGGCTCCCCCCCCCCCCCCACCAGTCAGGGCTGGGACGTGGGGAGGGTGCGAACCCACCCTCGATCGGCAGGCGAGGGAGGAGAAGCGACTTCCACCGGGCAGCTTTCTCTTTGGAAAGCCGTTCTGTTTCTTAAATGTCAGAGCGAGCAGATGGTGTGTCTGAGTTTTATTAATCATGGGCTCGCGGAGCTGGAAGGCCTGGGGGATCATTTAGTCCGAGCGTCCTACCGAGGAGGAGACTGAAGGCCAGAGAAGGCCAGAGCCAGGCTGCACCTGTGACGGGGGCTGAGCTGTGCCGGGACCCAGATCCCCCCCCCCCCCCCCCCCCCCATGCCCGCGTGCCTCCCACTCTGCGGAAGTAAACAGGTGCACTCTCCCCTCCGCCTCAGGAACAGCCGTCCAACTCCCGATTAAAAGCCGAAGCAGTGTTGATTCGGGGATGATCCGCCCCCAGGAACAACCGGAAATCCTGCCTTTGGGACACATGGGTCAGGGCTGTGGTCGCCCACTGAGAACGTTCCGGTCTTGGGGCACCCTGCAGCTCCAGACGAGCTGGGGCTTCCCAGGTGCTGCCAGGAGACTTAGGGTCACGAGGCCCAGGGGACCCAGCCACTCAGGGCCTGCCTTGTTGGGGGCCCTGCTGGACCCACCCCTTGACGGCGATTCCTCTGGGCCACGTAACTCCTCCCAGCCCCAGCCCTTGACTGAGACTGTCCCCGCCCCTCCGTGGCAGCTGTTGAGACGGACGGTAGCACAGGGCACCCGGAAGTTCACCTCATCACATGATGTGATGAAATTGAAACCACCGTTTTGGCCCAAGTGGGCAGAATAGCTCTTTTGTCCCGCCTTTCCCAAAGACATCCTAGAGCTGCTCCAGTGAGTCACGAGATGCTCCAGCCGGGCCTCCAGCATGGTCCCGTGGAGATAGTAGAGGTGGGGCTAGATCACACTAGAGTGTACATGACTGATAGCCTATACTTTGTTCTTCGTAGCAGGTTTTGCTTAGGTTGGAGAGAAGGAGGTCTGCGGAGATAAAGGACAGTGACTGAGAGGCCCAAGGCACCAGGGTAGCCCACATAACCCGTTGGCGGCCTTCACCCCCCTTTGGCCGTATGAGCGCCTTCACATCATCGCGTCCCTTCCTTCCTGGCCCTGTTAACTGAGACACAAGCCTGTCCCCCCTTTGGAGCCATTGATTCTAAGCAGCATCGGAGAATCTGGGACGGCCGGAAGGCCCCATTCAGCCCCTCTGATTTTTTATGTGGTAAAATCGGGGCCGAGAGAGAGCGGTTTTTTGTCCGAGGCCGATGGCAGAACGGGGTCTGAAACCCTGGTCCCGCAGCATACTGGTGGGGTCCCTTAGGCTGCATTGATGGCTCTCAGCTGGGGTGAGTTTGTGCCTTCGCCCATCCCCCGGGGGAAATTTGGCCATGTCTGGAGAGATTTTCCTTGTCGCGATGGGAGCGTGCCCCTGGCATCCAGTGGGTAGAGGCCAGGGATGCTGTTCAACATCCCACAGTGCACAGGGCCGCCCGCAGCAAAGAGTTCTCTGGCCCCGGGGCGCCTGGGGGGGGCTCAGTCTGTTAAGCGTCTGACTGTTGATTTCCGCTCAGGTCGTGATCCCACGGTTCTTGAGTTCGAGCCCCACGTCGGGCTCTGTGCTGGCGACTCAGTGCTTCGGATTCTGTGTCTCCCTCTCTCTCAGCCCCTCCCCAGCTTGCTTGCTCTCTCTCTCTCTCTCTCTCTCAAAAAAAAAGAACTCTCCAGCCTTAAATGTCAGTGTGCCGAGGGAGGGAGCCCTGGGCCACATCCGTGCCTGGCCCAGGAGCTAGTCTCCAGGAGGATGTCTTGAGCTGGGGACATCCCGTGGGTTCAGGCGGGACCCACCGGAGGGTGGATGGACGGTCAGGCCGTGGGGGACAGCGGGGACAGGGTGGGCCAGGCAGATGCTAAGGCAGGACGTGGCAGGGCTGAGCCAGGATTTCTTCACGAGGTGAAGCTAGAGAAACATGCAAGGGCCCCGGGGAGCCCCTCTCGGACCCCATCGTGCTGCAAGCCAGTGCCCAGCCACCTTTTCAGACTCGCATCTTGTCGGCCAGAGGGCTACACAGACCCAAAGCAGTTAGGCCCAGGGGGAGACAGGGAGATGTGCGTGTCATCCACAGGCGGGTAATTATGCCCCCCCTCCCCTGTCACTCCTTCCCCCGCAGTCCCCAGCAGCAGGCAGCAGGGAGGGCTGCTCACAAATGCCTTTTTCGCCTTGAACCGGCTTCCGCCTGGTCCCTGGTGCACAGGCTGCGGGAGGGAGAAGAAAGCCTCGTCGGCTTGGCCCCGGGCAGCAGACCAGGACAGTGGCCGGAGCCGAAACCGAGGAGGCAGGCCCCACGCGGGCTGTCGCCACGTCCCCAGAAGGTGCCTGTGGGGGGTTGCGGGAGGCACGTTCACGCCAGTGTGTTCCCTCCCCCCGGAGACCTCCCTCCCTCGGCACTGCTCTGTCGGCTCCACAGGAAACAGAACGCTGACAAGAGCTGTCGCGGATTATGAATGGACCGCCTCCAGAAGTGGCCGGCCTTTGTCCCCGGGAGGCGTGTGAGGACAGGCTGGGAAGGGCAGGGGGTGCTTTTCGGGGATGTGCCGCGTGCGGCCCCGGCGGTCCCCAACACCGTCTCCTTCCGATTTCTCCGGCCTCCACGCAGCCACGAGAAGGGAGCCCCTTGGCCGTGGCCACCCATGTCGCTGCCCGAGGCTTGTCCCACCGCTGTCTCAAGGAGGTCCCCAAACACGGATCTCGCCGGCAGTCCGCTCCAGCACCGGGCCCGCACTGGAGGCCCGATGCCTGGTTCTGCGCGTTGACCGCGGCCGTGCGATGGACTTGCCCTTTGGCTTTGTCGTTTGTCTTGCTTTTCGTTAAAAAGGGCGTCTGAGCTCCAGCCTCTTTCCCGGCTCTTACCCGGCTCTTAAGGGGAACACCACAGAGAGCAGCTTAAAACGCAGGGTCTGGGGCTCGGAGGCAAGCTTTCCTCTTACCGGCAGTGTGACCTTGGGCAAGCCGACTTTATTCCTCTGGACCTCCGTGTTCGTATCGGAAAAATGGGGATCCTGATGAAATAGATAATGCACTTAAAGTACCCACTGCAGTGCTGGGTATTAAGTAGATGCCTGTCAAGGGGACCTACTGGTAACGTGTTCGGCTAACAAAGGCCCTGAGTCCCAGCGGCTCATCGCACTACAAGGAACGGTTTCCGACTCACATCGGAAACTAGACAGGAGTAATTCTCCACCAGGTGTCCCCGTGACGTACATTCGGCAGGAGGCCGCGTCAGGGGCCTCTGCTCTTAACCACCTTTGGGGGGTCTGGTGGGGGCGCTGCGTGTTTTAGACGTGGGTCCGGGTCGTCCTGGGAGCGGACATCTGGGAGGCAGACCCAGAAGGAGAACACCGAGGCTCCCGCGGGAGGTGGCTCGGGGCCAGGCCTGGGAGTGGTGAGTTATTCTCTTGGCCACCACTCGGTCATCCGGCCCCACACATGTGCATGCGAGGCTAAGAAATACCGTCTGGGTCTGAGCCCAAGAGGAGAGAGAAACAGGTTCGGTGAAAAGCTGGCCGCGAGGGCTCCTTGCTATTGTTACCCCAGGCCTCACGGGGCGGCTGGGACGCAGAAGGCCAGCTAAGCCCTCGGTTCATAGGCTGATCTGGCAGGGCTGGTTGGCCGTCCCCCGGGCACACGGCCACACCCGATGATCCCTTACAGCCCAGGCTGCTGCCCAGACCCCAGCCAGCACATGTGGGTCACCAGGGAGGAGACGGGAGGGTGGGCAGGTCACTGGGAAGCCTCCCCATCCCAGTGGGTGTTGACTGCAGCTTCGCGGAGGACGGGCCACCTGACCACGCACCTGTGCGGGGGTCCTGGCCCCTTCATGTTAACCCAGGCCCTCGCTACAGACCTGAAGGAGAGGCTGACCCCGCTGGCCTGAGGCCCATGGCGTCCAGCCCTGGACGCCACCCAGGGCCTCCCTGGGTTGGCAGCACGGAGGGCATTCATTTCTACAAAGCGACAGAATGTATTAGTTCCCCGTGGCTGCTGTAACAAAGTACCACAGACCGGGTGGCTTAAAACATCAGAGATTTATTTTCTCCGGTTGCTGGAGGCCGGAAATCTAAGACCAGGGTATCAGCAGGCCCAACACACTCCCTCCGAGGGCTCTGGGGGAGGATCCTGCCTGCCTCTTCCAGCTCCCGGGGCACCACGTGTCCCCCTGGCTGTGGTCGAGTCCCTCGTTGCTCTGCCTCCGTCCTCGCGTGGCCTCTCCGCATGCATCTTCTCTTGTCTTTTTAGAAGGACACTTGTCGTCAGATTTAGGGCCCACTCTGATAATCCAGGATGACCTCACCTCAAGGTCCTTAACTTAATTCCATCTACACAGACTCCTTTTCCCAATGTGGCCACAATCGCAGGTTCCAGGCGGACGCGGGTTTGGGCGGGACCGCCGTTCAACCCACGGCACGGGGGTTAGCTGGAGGAGGCCCCCTGAGGCCTGGCCCCCCACAAGATGGGACAGCACAGCCTGGGCGTGCACTGGAGCCCCTGGGGGATAGGAGAGGAAAGGCGGGAACAGCACACGAAGATGGGAGCCAGGCCTGGGTTTGCAGATGTCGTCGGGAGGGATGCTTGGATGGAGCTCCCCCCCCCCCCCACCTCCCCATTTCTGTCCGGACCTCTCAGACCTGCCTGTCTTGAGACTTAGAACATTCGCACGCCGTCCGGTCACCTAAGGACTGGAGCGGGACAGACGGGGCCAGTGGGTGTGTCTGCTCCCTGTGTGCCCTTTGGGTGAGTGGCTTCAGGTCCAGGGGCCTCGGTGTCCTCATGTGCAAAATGGGGTGACGGTCACTGTAGGTCCGCCTCCCAGGGTGGGGACAGGTGCCAGATAAGATAACACCCTTAGCCAAGCACGTAGCACGGAGCCCTGGGTGTACTGGGGCCCCATCAATGGCTGTTATTATCGCTATTTTTCAAAACGCAGGAGTAATTACAGCTGTATTTATGGAGTCCTTACTGGTTCCACCTGGATAACCCGGAATGCAGGAGTCATTTCATCCCATCTTCCAGGTGAGGAAACTGAGGTTCAAAATGGTGAGGTCACCACCTGAGGGCACACAGTGGGTGGCCCCCCCCCCCCCCCCCCAGCTGAAACTTGAACTCTGGCAAGCCCAGCTCGAAGCTGGTGGTTAGGAACCTTGGCTCTGGAACCAGCTCAGGTTGAAATCCCAGCTCTACCATTTACTGGCTGTGTGTCCTTGGGCGGGGCCCTCGACCTCTCTGTGCCTCATCTAGAAAACGAAACGCCTAATGGTGACCTTGAACAGCATTGTCATGAGGATCCAGTGAGTTCCCTGTGAAAAGCGCTTAGCACAGCAGCTGGCAAAGACCGAGTGCTCAGGAAACATCAGCTGGCACGATTATCCTAAAGAGGGAAGTGGAGGGGGCAGACCCAAAGGGGCATTTCAGGTGAGCCACGCTCCCGGCCTTCCCTCTGCTCCCTTTCCTGGGATCCCCGGGGAGCACCTCCAGGTGTGGTGGTGGCCTGGTGGCCTCTGGGCCTGGCCCAGGTGGCCACCGGCGTGCCGGTGGGGACACAAAGGCAGCAGGCCCCGGGAGCCGGCCCCCTCCCCGCCCGGCTGTGCTCTCCAGACCCCGGCTGCAGCCTCAGTGTCCTCAGCACGTGTGGGGAGGCTATTTTTATGGCGTTCAGCTGACGCTCTTGGCCGGGGAGGCTGTCTCCGTCCCCGCGCCGTGGCGACAGCAGCCCCGCTAGGGGGAGTCTGGGCCCCCTCCATTTTGAAGGAGCCGCAGGGGAGGGGCGGGCGGGGGCCCTGCATCTTCAGAGTGGGTGTCTAGGGGGCTCCACTCGGCTTCCAGGGAAGCAGCCGGCAGCCCCCGGCTTGCTTTCCCCTTGAGAAATGCAGCAGCTTTCTTTTCCTTGCACCCTGCCCTGGACAAGGCCCAGCGTGCCCTCTGACCCTCGGTTGGCTGACAGCGTGGGCAGGGGGCTCTCAGGGAGGCAGTGGGGAGCGAGTTTGCCGGGCGGTGGTCCCAGCTGTAAGAAGGGGCCCTGGAAGCTCAGCCTGCCCCCCTTCCTGCCTGTTTTCTAGAAATGCCCTCCTTTTCCCCAGAGGTGAGCTGATACAGAGGCGGAGGGTCGTTGCCACGACCGGCCTCTAAGAGAAGACAGGGGTGGAGAGAGATGTCCTGTCCTTGCACGGAATCCCCATGAGGTTCTGCCCTTCTCACCTGGTCCAGGTGTGGCCCAGACTGGCTGCCCTTCTTGCCCCTCCCCTCTCCCCGCCTCCCCCCCCCCCCCCCCCCCCCCCGGCAGGCCATCGCCACCCTCAGAGGCGGGGCGGCTCCCCTGGGACTCAATGGCCATAGTGAGGAGTTCCAAAAACCACAGCCAAGCCACAAGGGCCAGTGGGAAAGGGAAAATCCTTCCAGCTCATCGTTCAGCCACATTATGGCAAACAAGCGAGCCATTCAGCGGACAGTCTGCCCGCTAAGCAGGCTGCTTGGCACGGTGGGGGTTTTGCTTTCTATTTTTCAGCTGTTTTGGCTTCGGGTCAGGAGCTGTGGTGCAGCCGCCCTCCCCTAGTGGCGCTCACCTTTTCCTCCCGTACAGATGTCCCTGTCACCAGGAAATGTCACCAACCTACGTGAAGCCGCCTAGACCCGGGGCCAAAGGAGGCTTGGTGTCACTAGACTCCAGCAGCTCTCACCTTCTTCCCCGGGGAGTGGCCAAAAGCAATTAGGGGTTGGCCTGGGCTTTTGAGATAATTCAATGCAGGCATTCAGATGCTCATAGGGAGAGATGTGTGCCTTCCTCGGGGAAGCGGAGAGGCTGGTGCTGGCCCACCAGTGTGGGGCCTCCTACCCCCCTCTTACGGCTCGCCCCCCCACCAGCCGGGCTGGCGGGGAGCCTCCCCCAGGCTCTGCCTTGATTCCCCCGCCCTGTTTCAGTCCTGGAGGGCCCCCGACTGGCTGTGTCCAGAGGCCCTCGCGTAGAAGCCAGGCCAGTTGGAGCTGGAGACCGAAAACCCCTTTGGCATTCCCCTGGGGCTGGCGGCGTTCTCCACAGGTGGCTCTCAGAAGGCAAGCTCCTTTCTGGCACCACCTTCCCCATTTTAGCAGGGGAAGGGGGGCACCCAGTGGATTGGGGGAACATCCCTCCCTCTGTACCCTGCCTGTGATTGGCCCATAATTACAGGTTTATTGCCTGTACAGCTATTGTGTAATGACATGTTTGCAAATTAATTTTTATGGCTCCTGCCATTAGCATATACAGTAGAGGAAGGTTTAGTATTAATTACTAGGTTGTTCCTGTAATCCCGGAGAATTAAAAACCAATAAAAGAATGACAACAGAAACTGATAGTTTAGGGTCTTTTAAAAATAGTTAAAAAAAAATTTTTTTTCCCCAAAGTAGGACCAGAGATTCTCCAAGCTTAAGACGCACTTGGAGGGGGCGGCCGCTCAGCCGGGCCCTCCCGTGCGCGCCCCGGTGCCCCCCACTCCCAGAGGGGCGCAGATTATCAAGTGTGCCTGTGATAAGTGGGTGATAAATGGAGGGGAGGCGAAAGCTGGGATCCCGGCCCAGGCCGAGCCGAGCCGAGCCGGGGGCGGGGTGCGGGGGAGGGGGGGGGGCGCGCAGGTGCCGAACCCCGACCCCACCGCGCCGGGGCCGTTGTCTCCCTCGCCAGGCCGCCAGCGGCGGCAGGCGCAGGGGGAGGTGCGGGGAGCGCCGAGCGCGCCGCCACGCAGCCCCGGAAACAAAGGGCCGCCGCCGCCGAGGGCCGGGCGCGACCTCCGGGGTCAGCGCGGGGCGGAGCGGCCAGATGTCGGCGGCGGGCGCCGGCGGCCCCGCGCGGCCCGTTTCCTCCAGGTCAGCAGCCCCGGCGCCCTCCCGGGTGACCGCGCGCGCTCGGCCGCCCGCGGGGAGAGGCGCCGGGCGGGGCGCAGGGGGCGGGGGAGGGAGCAGGGGATTAAGAGATGCTCCTCGCACCCCCGGCCGCCCAGCGGGCGGAGGAGGCAGCCGCCGGCGTGCGGCACCCACCCAGCCGTTGGTGGCGGCGGGGCGGAGCGCCACCTCTCTCTCGGCTTCGTGCGCTCCGCCCAGCCCATTTAAGATCCTCCGGGCGGGGGGAGGGGGGGGGAGGTGAGTGGCATTGAGGGGTCAGGAGGAACGCCTGGTGCCCCCACGTCTTCCAATTTGCCCTCCGGAGCTCTCCTCTAGAGTATCATATTCCGGGAGTTCAATTGTCATCTGAAGCCGCCGCGTTTAGAAGGGACCCCCGGGCTGCCGCTGGGGACCCCTGATTTACGCAGTGGCGGGAGAGCGTTGGCAGGAACCCAAGCCTGGCGTGACCGCGGAGCCCCGCCCTGCGTACCTGCGGGCTCAGGTCTGTTCCTCAAACCTGGATGGTTGTATTTGGGGTCAAAGGTGACCCCTCTGTGTCACCCAGCCGCGATTCCGGCTGGTTGTGCCACGGAGGGGCCCTTCGGAAGGTGAAAGGGCTTGAAAATAAACGGTCACATCCAGAGGCAGCTTTGCAGCGTGCGTTAAAGAGTGTGTGGGGGCGTGGGTAAAGGGATCCTGTCTCTTTAAAATCGCTGGGCTGGACAATGAGCGCACAGGATGTGGTTTGGCGGCAGGGTTTTTTCCCCTTCGATTTGGGGAATTATCACATGGGGCCTTCTTGAGCTGGTGTGAAAGAGAGGCGGCGTGGGGAGGAGAGATACAGACTCCACACAGTCACTCACACACACTCTGTGCAGTTGATCGTTCTCTTAAACCAAATTAGCCAGGGCTCTCGTTACTATGGTGCAGCCGGGGCTTGCAGAATCCCAGTAATAGCATTTATTAGGTCTATTTGCCTGGAAGCATGCCTTTCCGGATCTGATAATGCACCAGTGCAGGGAGAGTGTGGAAGAAGGTATCAGGCATTTGATTACACTTGCAACAGGGATTTTTAAGGGTGGGGTGCGAGGAAGAGAAAAGGAGAGAAAGAAGCCGCCCGCCTTAGGAGCTCACCCGGGCTGGGCGGTGTGTGCCTTTCCGCAGTCCCGCGTGGGTTCACAAAAGGCGGGCCAGAGCTCCCCCCCCCCCCACCCCGCCCCACTCCCCGGGCACGGTTTGGGGATTCTCCTCCCAGGCCCCGGCGGCGGGTGAACTCCGGCTCCCGCAGCTGTCAGCCGTGGGTGGGGAGGGCGGGCCGGCGGCCAGAGCGCAGAGTTGGGCAGCCGAGGGGGGCCCGGCGGCGCCCGCAGCCGCCCACTGTTTGCAAACGGCCCCGCTTTGGGGCAGAGCGGAGCGCCCCGCTGCCAGCAACGGCAGCCTCCCCGCGTTTGGAGAGGGGAGCCCAGCTCTCGGCGCCCCGATCCTAGTCCGCACGGATCCGCTGCCCGGCTCGGCGGCCGCGCTGGGGGAAGCTCGCAAGTGAAACTATTATTATCGCCCTGCAAAGCATGGAGCTCTTGGAAGACGCCGCGTAGAGACGGAAGGAGCCGCCGCCGCCTGCAGCCGCCCGCCGCTGCGCCCCTACCCTTTCGCTTTCATTAGGGGAGACAAATCTGCTGTCAGGCAGCCAGCTTTCCAATTTACCGATAATGATTCTTGCATGAAAATTGATCGAGGGGCTCTCCACCGCCGTGCGCTCTCGCCTCCCCGCTCTCCTCCTGCTCCTTCTGCCCGGGCGCCCGAGCCCCCGCGAGTTCTTTCTCCTCCTTCCCCCACCCCTGCTCTCTGAGTCAGTGGTGGGACGCCGGCCCGGGGAGATAACCAAAAAAAAAAAAAAAAAAAAAAAAAAGAAAAAAAGAAAAAGGTTTGGGGGGGGAGTTGTTGGTGGCGAGAGGGGGAGGGGAGCCGGCTCCTCGGCCTGCTTTCTCCTGCCGGAGACTTGTTTGCAATCGCTGCCTCTTTTATTTACGAGAAGAAATCTCCCCCTCGGTACTTCTTGGCTGTTTGGGTATTAATTTTCTCCTCTCCCCTCTCTCGCTCGCCCCCTCCTCCTCTTCCCCCACCCCGCCCCTCCTCACCCAGTAGCTAAGGGGAAACGAAAACAAAGCCGATTTCTCCTTGGCAACAAGAGATACCCCCTCCCGCCGCCCCCCCTTCCTTTTTCCTTCTGGTTCTGAACGTGAAACCCTGTTGGAAACAGGTCCCTTGACCCTCGCCCTTGACATTCAAATGGCTGAATGGAGGAGAGATTGCTACTCGCACGTCTTGGGGCTGCTTCTCTCTCTCTCTCTCCCTCTCCTCTCTCCTTTTTTTCTTTCAAATGAGTAATCCCTGAAGATCTTAACCCCCCAATTTCATCACCCTCACCTCCCCCCTTTATTTTTCTCGCGCTCCTCTCCGCTCTCCCGCCTGCTTCCCTCCGCCGTGCGCCCCCCTCCTTTTTTTATTTGCATCTCAAGTCCAAAAGGCAGAAAATACACACGCGGCGAAGACACCGGGCAGCCGTGGAGGCTCCGGCCCGTCCTCGGTCGTCAGTCACCCCATTGTGGATCTGCCCGGGCCGAGGTGGCCGAAACTGCCCGGGCGCTGGCCCGAGAGAGAGCCTTTTCATCATCTTAGGGAGGGGGAAAAAAAAGGGAAGAAAAAGACATTTTTCTCCGTCGCTCTCGGGATCTCTCTTCTGTCTTTATTTTATTGTTTTGGACATTTTTGAGCGCCTGGGCTTGGACGGCCCTTTTTGTCTCACTGCTGGGTTAAAAAAAAAAAATTTTTTTTTTTTTTTTTTTTTTTACCTTCTTCATCCCTCTCTGGCCACTATGGAATTCTAATTTGAATCATGTTTGGATTGAAGCCGCCACTGTATTACTTACCAGGTAAGCGAGCTGTGCGCCTCCCCGGGTCCCGCGCGGCGCCGGCGCGTCCCGGACCCCCCACCCCTCCCGACCCCCCCAGACCCGCACAGCCCGGGTCGGGGCGGTGGGTCGGCCGAGCGCCCCCCCCCCCCACACACACACCCCCCTCCCCCGCGGGCGGGCGCGCGCGGCCCCGCCGCTCCCGCTGCGGTCCAGCCGGCGGTGTGTGCGCTACGTGCGGCGGGGAGCGCCCACCCGGCCCGCCGCCCCCACCGCGCCGCCGCCGGGGGTTGCGCGTCTCGCTCCTTTTGTCTGCCCCGAGCCGGCTCCGCCGCGGCGGCGCTGCGAGCGGCCGGGGCGCGCTGCCTTCCAAGGTGAATTAAGCACCGGGTGTGAAGTTACTTTGCCGCAGGCCGCCCCGATCGGGTGGCAAGCGCCCCCCTCCCGCCCCCAGCCTGGGGCTTATTTTCCTCTGCCTCCCGCCGGCCCCTTGCGCGCGAGCGTGGCGCGCCTGCCCCCCGCCCCCCTTCCTGCCCGGGTTTCCCTGGAAGGTTTTGTTCCTGCCGAGGTCGGAGGAGGGGGCCGGGGAAGCTCCGGAGGGTGGTTGGCGTGGCTTCCTGTTTCCCTAACCTTCCTGCGCGCTGACAGCAGCCTGCCGTGTAACTTTCTGTTTCGGGGCAAGTCGTGCTTGTAACCCAGAGTGGAGGGGCGGAGAGGGGGTGACAGCAGGAGGTTTGGGGAGCCCCTCTTGAGTTCACCTTATTTGGACTTTGCGACCTTAAAAATAATTACATGGAGGCTAAGGGGAAGCCGGGAAGCCAGGGGTTCCTGGAGAGGGAGGCAGGAGCCTTGGTGATCCTTAGGCCCTCGGGCTGCCTCCTTGTCACTCCCTTCCAGTGCCCCCGGGGTCAGGAGCAACTGACTAGGCCTGCCCTCCCTGGGCCCCTGGCGCGCAGGTCAGGAAGGCATGGCAGCGAGTGACAGCTTGTACTGGGAACAAGCTGTTTCTATTTTCCCTTCTTTGCTTTGAGAGTTTCGTCTTTGGGAGTTCACACAGTTCCCGTGGAAGTTGGGGCCACCGTGGATCTGGGGGAGGGGAGACTGGGGTGCTGCAGGGAGAAGGGGAACTTCCTGGGCTCCTGTGGGGGCTTCTCAAATTCTGCAGAAAGAGGCTGGCCGCGGAGGGTAATTTCTGCACTGTTTTGCTGGGGAAAGGTGCAGGTGGCTGGGTGTTGGGTTTTTTCACTGCACGTTCAGGAACCCCTGTCACTTTGGCCGAGGCTCCCACAGAACCCCTGCAGTCCCTGGGAGGAGCGTGGGGGGGGGGGGGGGAGGAATGGCCTGGACAGGACCCAGCTCTTCTGGATCTGGCCCTTGCTGCCCTGGACCAGGTCAAGGGAAGAGGTCGCCCAAGTGTCCCACAGACTTTAAAAAAAGAAGCAGGAAAGCCTGATGGGTTCTGGGTGAAAAGGGTACAGTTACTCTTTCTGAGCTGCTTTGTGGCTATTGTAGGGCCCCAGCCCTTCCCAGAAACTGACAAGGTCTGCATTTCATGCTTACTGTCTCCACCGCTTGTGTGAGGAAGAATCGTTTTCAGGGTCTGCGCTTTATTTTTGAGGTCTTTTTCCTGCAATGCATGTGCAGCTCTTCCCCTCCGTCCACACGGCCCTTCGCGGATCTGAGGCACATGAGAACCGGGAACCCCCAGTTTGCACAAGGGTTCTGTTCCAACCCCGGGGCTGACGAGCGGGGGCGGTGCTCAGAGCCGTGTCCCCCCTCCCCCCCCCCCCCCACAGGAAGATACCAGAAAGCCTCGAGCTGGGGAGATGGATGCATCAGGGCTCCTGGAACCCAAGCTGTGGCTGTAGCATTGCTGCTGTGGCTGCTTTTCAGTTAGTTGGCCTCCCCCCACTCCCCCTGCACGGGGAGCTGCTGGGGGGGGGGAAGCAGGGACAGTTCCTTCCTCTGTATCTATAGCCCCCCCCCAGTGCTGCGCCTTGCCTTGTAGACACAGTACATGTTTGTGGCAAGAATGAATCTTCTTAAGTACAGGGCGTCTTGAAAGCACAGGTGTTTGTAATCCACACCCTACTTCACCTGCCATTGGACGCCTGCTGGAACATACTTCATCAGGTGACCGATTTTCTATTTACTCTTGGAGCCTCTGAAAAAAAAGGAGGAAGTGTCAGGCTAGGAAATTCGAAGCAATTAAGGAAAATCAGTCTTGGCTGGTGTTAAGCCCTCGGGGGCAGCGGGGTGAAGAAGGCAGGTCTGGACCCCCGGGGGAGGTCAGGGCTCAAGTCCTCCTCGGCCTGTGCAGGGGGGGGCTGTCACCCGGTTCTCCCCTCTTTCTCTCTGTCTCTCAAGTTTTCCCTTTTTAAATTCTCCTACTAGGGTTTTTGTACGTTAGGATTGTGGCGTCAGAGCATAGGGGCTCAACTGAGAAGAATCGTGGGGAGATGCCTTCGCTTCTCTGGGCTTCTGTCAGCTCAGAGTAGTCAAGGTGATAGTCAAAGGGAGGCCTGGTTGTCCTGACCCCTGTCAGGCCCCCTCGGGCGTGCTTTGCAGCAGTCCCCCCTGTGAATCTCACTCCCACCCCTGAGGTGGGTGCTGGTGCCTGCCCATTTCACAGATGAGGAAAGTGAGGCTCCGAGGAGCTAGGGGATTCGACCAGCTTAGGACGGAGCTGGGGTGTGCAACTGGCCACTGCCCCCCACACTGCCCCGGGACAGAGGGGCCTGGTGGCACCCCTTACAGCAGAGGTCTGGTACCAGTGCTCTGGAGCTTCTGGGACCCGGTTCTGTTCTGCGACTGCAGAGCCCAGGGCCCAGAACCTGCCCTTCCGGCCCTCACCTCCCGCCCGGGGGCAGTTCACAGACTGCTGTTCCTGTTGGACCCGAGACAGGATTGAGGCTGGTGGCGGCACGTTTGCAGCCTCCGCCCCTTCTGAGCTGCCACCTCGGGCAGGCGGCCTTAAGCTCTCGGGGACTCGATTTTCCCATTTGTGCAATGGGCTCCAGACGTGTATCCAAGTCAGTATCCGTGCGAGGCAGGGGTTGGCGATCTGTGGCCCACCGCTTGTGTTTGTAAATAAAGTTTTATTGTCCACGCCTCCTCTTTCACGGAGTGTCCGAGGCAGCTTTTGTGCTACAACAGCAGTGTCGAGTAGTTGCAACAAGGCTGGTCAGGCCTGAAATATTTATCGTCTGGCCCTTTTCAGAGAAAGTTTGCTGACATCTGGTATAAGGGATTAAATGTGCGAATTTTTACAGGGCACCGAGGACAGTGCCTGCGATGAAGTTAACACTTAGCAAGTGATAGCTATGATAAACATTATTACCATGTTTTTTTACGCTTATTTATTTTTGAGAGAGAGAGAGGGCACGCACACAGGTGAGCGGAGGAGGGGCAGGGAGAGGATCCCCAGCAGGCTCCTGTCAGCATGAAGCCGGATATGGGGGCTTGAACCACGAATTGTGAGGTCGTGACCAGAGCCGAAATCGAGGGTCGGACGCTTAATGGACTCAGCCACCCAGGTGCTCCCCCCCCCCCCCCAATTATTACTATTTAAGTAAGCTCTAGGCCCGACATAGGGCTGGAACCCACGACTCTGAGATCCAGAGTCACATGCTCCACCAACTGAGCCAGCCAGGTACCCTCCAAATTATCATTAGTAAGGTGGAATTATTTGCAGAAACTCACAGGGCTCCTTAGTGGTTGGACTGGGACTTGAACTCACGTCTTTGGGCCCGACCCCTGGCCCCCGGGACACAGCGTCTGACCTCTGCATCCTTCCCTGGCAGAGGTCAGGGCTGGTACCCGTGGGAAGGGAGCTGGGGACTGGCGGATGGGTGGGGTCTCCAGTGCTTCTCGGAAAACTTCCGGTTCTGTGTGCTCGTGCGCCCAGCTACCCCCTTTCCTGAACTCCACCAGGTTGCGAACTCCGTGCGGGAGGCGACCGGGTGCTTCCTTGAGGCCCAGCTCGGCGCCAGGCCAGTGACGACAACAACAAACACAACAAGGAGGGACGGGTGGTGGAGGCTCTTCTTGCGCGGTGCCCGCTCCGTCGCAGACATGGTGTTCGTGTGACCCCCCCCCCCCCCCCCGCCCTTGCCAGCTGAGGACACTGAGGCACGGCGAGGTTGCGGTCAAGTGGACAGTCGGCAGCTCGGCCAGGCTGTGACGGCAGGCAGTTTGGCTCCAGAGTCCCTGCTTAATAAATATTTGTTGAAGGAGAGCGAGGGAGGGAATTGGCCGTTGGTGGTGGTGGTGATGGCGCCCTGCCGGCCCCCTTATCTTGTTCCTGGAGTTCACGGCGGGGCGGGGGGTGGGGGGGGACTCCCCAGCTGTCAGCTAACCCCACCCCGGCCTCATGCTGAACTCTGGGTGACCCAGGCTGCCCCTCGGGATTGACTGTCCACTGCTGGGAAGGACACTCCAACTCCAGGGAAGAAACTGAGGCCCAGAGAGGGCTGGGGCTTGGCCCAAAGCCACACAGCCTGCTGGTGGCTGCTCTCAGAGATTCTGGGTCCCCCTCAGAATACTTCCCTTGCCCCCAGCAGCCTCCCGAGCCTTTGACAGGCTTGCAAGGGACTTGGGCTTCCCCTGCGGGGAGCTGAGGGTGCCCAGGCCGCCTGTGGGGAGCTGCCTGGATTTGATTTGGGCGCCCAGACCGCTGCCTGAGGCTGGGTGTGGGTCCCTGCGCAGGCCCACCTGGGCCGATGGAGGGGGCTGGAGGGGCCTGGAGGCGAGGGCAGGCCGCCAGCCTTCCCCCCACCTCCCCTGTCCTCAGGTGTCTGCTGGGGGGGGGGGGGCGGAGCTGGGAGGGGGGGTGATGGAGCTCAGGCCCGGCTTCTGGCCTGACCTGGGAAGCTGCTGGGCGGTTAGCAGAGCCGTGGCTTTGGGGCGGGCTCTGGAACCACCCAAGGCCTGCTCTGGGGGCAGGCTGGGCCTACAGGGATCTGAGTCAGATAAAAGGACAACATTGCTATTTCGGTTGTGATTGAGAAAGCTGCTTATTTACAGCTCAGAAACTCAGCGGGGACAAGCATTTCGGCTCCCATCTAGCACTTTCCAGGCAGTCACTAATTAATCTTCTGATACCCCTGAGACCTGGGGAGGGGCTGCCACATTTCCATCTGTCGGCTGGGAAAGCCAGGGGCCTTTTGTCCCAGCTGTGGCCCAGCCCTTCTCCGAGGGGCCTGCTCTGGTTCCCACCCCCCTGCTCAATTTGGTTCTCATTAAGATTTTTTTCCTTGCTTAAATGTGTTGTTGTTACTCCATGGGTGGGAATCTGATACAGCCCCCTTGGAAACTCTCCTGCTTCTTATCTCCTTGACTCTTGGAGTCAGGAAAAGTTTCTTTTATGCTCCTGGAGCAAAGAGTCATTATGATTCCTGGATTCCTGCCCTCGACTGGGGCAGGGTGATTCTCTTCCTCCGGTGCAGGGGTGCAGGGGGCAGTGGGAGGCTCGAGGGGCAGCTGGCCAGGGCCACCCAGCTCCCAGAGGCCGAGCCTGTAGGATGAAGCCTGTAGACCTGGGCTGCCTTTCCAAGTCTGGTGCTCCATAGCCCTTGTCCCACTTGCCCCTGGATGTGGACATGGCATGCCCACCCCCCCTCCCCCCCCCGCCCCCAGGGGCAAGTGTGGACGGGCCCCTCCAGTCATCTGGTCTACCCTGGCATTTGCAGCTAAGAAAACAAGGCTCGTAATTCTCCTTAGACTTTTGGTGACATCGGGTCGGTGGACGGGGCCTCTTTGTTTACAAGGGGACGTCCTCTCATCATCTACTTTGCAGGAAAAAAAAGAAAAAAATCAGGCTTTTATCACCCCTAAAGTAGCCTTTCCCAAAGGGTGGCGGAGCCCCATGTTTGAGGATGTCAGCAAAGCAGTCGCTCATCCATATTTGGGATTGTCTCTCCTTGGTGGTCTAGCTACACAATCAGCTGAAATTTTGCAGCCATGGGGTGGGGGCCGGGGGGGGGGGGTGAGTACATTAGAAGGGAAGAGGGAATTTGGGGGTGAGGGAATAAAAATGGATGCCGTGCTTTTTTGTGTGTTTTTAAGAGCTCCATATAGATTTAAAGTCCTTTTGTTAATTTAGGAACATAAAACCGTGTGATGTATAGCTTGCTTTGCTCGTAAAATTACTAAGTGTGGCATATTTAGAGCTGTGAGAGCTTGGGGTAAAAGGGAAAAAAAAAATCAGTGAGACTTTTTTTTTTTTTTTTACAAGTCTTGAGGGGGAAAATGCGTTTTTCTGGCTTTTTCCCACTGATGCCAGGCCCTCCGCAGCTCTGGCTGGGATTGGTGGTTACCCTCAGCCCAGATCGCAGCCAAGCTGGAAGCTGGAGGGGGTGCTGGTGTGGGCTGGCCGGGTTTGAGTTAAGCCAGGTCCAGATCTCGCCCCCAGAGCCCGAGTCCACCCCGTCCCAGAAGCCCCCGGCCTGGAAGGAGCAGCGGCTGCCCTGTCTTCCTCCTGCCGAGAGACAGGAAGCGCCCTCTGACCAGGCCTGGACCGCCGCCCAGTGGGCATTTGGCCACTTGCTTAATGGCCTGCAGGGTTGGGAAGTCACGGAACATTGGACTTGGAAGGGACCTCAGAGGTCAGATGGCCCAGCCCCTCCCTTCTCTCCGTTTGGTGGTCTCCTACGGGGCCTGGGTTCTTAGAATGTTGCTTTTCACGTAGACACACATGTGTGCATGTGACCCCGTTCTCCCCTCCTGGGGCACAGAACAGGTCTGTGCCCCCTCCCCCAGCCGGGCAAGGCTCCCCCTGCGGGCTGCCAGGCCCTGCACTCTGTTGACCTACGTTGGCGGGAGCGGCAAAGGAGGTCTGTGTCTTGTCCCCTGCCTGCTCCGGGAACAAACAGGGAGGGAGGCGAACGAGGACGGAGTGCCCTGGGGTCTCCTGCGATCACCCTGGTGGAGGAAACCCAGGAAGGCTCCTCGGAGAAGGTGGCATTGAAGGCCGGCCTTGGAAGGGAGGACCACCGAGGGGGTGAGGCTGAGTGGAAGGAGGCTGGTACAGTGAAGAGGGCTGAACCAACAAGAACAGAAAAGCTGCGTGTTCAGGGTGCCTCCGGAGTGCTGGGGACTGAGCGCCGGCCATTCCCACCCTGGTGGTCGCAGGCGTGCGGGTTGAGAAGTCCAGGGGCACAAATGCTGGTGTGTGCAGAATCTTCTGGAAGCACAGGGGAGGCAACTGTTGGGATTAAGCTGGAGGTGGAGGCAGTGTTGAGAGGCCGTGGGGAGGAGGGGACATTGGGGCTGGCCTTCCTACCCGCGGGCGGCCCCCCCCCCACCCTCACCTGTCGGGCCCTTGAGAGGGAAGGCGGCCACTCCTACCCTGGGGCTCGGCAGTGCCATCTAGTGGCGGGGTTCTGAAGCCTGTGCGCCCTTCAGAGAGCTGTGGGCTCCAGACCCCAGAGGCCAGACAGATGCGTCCGGACCAGGGGGCAGGGCAGACAGGGCCCAGCTGGGAAGCAGAGCTGACCCCTGCAGGGGCCGGGGGCCTCCCAGGAAGGATACTTTCAGAGGGAGGGGAGAGCTTGGTGAGGCGGAATAAAGCAGTGGGGGAGGAAATGACCCCCTAGGGTGGGTGGGAGCCACATTTTGGAGGGTCTTGGTGTCATAAGGCCAGTGACACCTGAGTTGGATTGTGTTGCAAGGGGTGGGGGGAACCCAGGGCTTTAAAGCCGCGAGGTTCTTTCTGTTCTCTCAGCGCGGGTTTACAACGCGCCAGGCACCGGACCAGACGCGTGGAAATACAGCCGTGAAGCCCCCGAGGGCCGTCCCTTCCTGGAGCGGCTAGTTTGGGGGCCAGCTCGTCGCACTGTGTCCCCCGTGGGAGCAGGGGAGGGGGTGGGGGTTGCTGGAGTGTGGGTGGAGGCTACTTTATCCCGGTGGCCGGAAAGGTCGGTGTTAGCCTGGTGAAATGTGAGGGGCAAGGACCCAGGCTAAGGGTCCTGCATGTGCAAAGGCCCTGGGGCGCCAAGGCACGTGCCGTGGGGAGCAGGGTAGAGATGAGAGGTGGGGCCGTAGGCCTTGCCCTTGAGCACCCCTCCGGCTGCGGGGCTCAGGTAGATTCCGGGCGGTCGGGGCAGCAGGGACACCAGGGTGCAGGGACTGCCATGGCCCCAGGCGAGAGACAGGTGGCAGGCTAGACTGGGTTGGCAGTGTGGAGGCGCTGAGAGGTGGGGAGAGTCTGGAGGTAGAGACGGATTGGATGGCAGACCGCCTTGGGCCCATCTGTTTGGGGAAGATGGCTCCAGCAGCCAGCAGAGGCTTTCCTTCGAGTGAGGGGCTCCTGCGGGAGGAGGGCGGGCTGGGGGGCGCCTCTGAGCCCGGCGTCTGCAAGGAGAGGTCAAAGTAGTCAAGGCTGAGTGTGGGCTAGCGTCTCAGCGGTTCTCAAAGCGGGGTTCCCCAGCCAGCAGCATTGGCACCGCTTGGGAGCTGTCAAGAGGTACAGATTCTCGGGGGACCCCCCCCCCCGACCGTCCCGAGGCAGGTCTGGGAGTCGGTGTGCCGACGAGCCCTCCAGGGGATTCCCATACTCGTTCAGGGCGACAACTGGTCTGACCCTCGTCCCGACTATGCAAACTGAGCCGCTGGGTGGCTGAGTTCCCGAGGAAGATTGGGAATGGGGTTGACATTTCCTTGGAAGGGGGTCCTCGGTGAGTGAAAGCCGCCCCCCACCCCCAGCTTCAGCCCATCGCCACTGCAGCCGGGTGTAGAGGAATCGGGAAGGAAGGGTAGCCCGTCTTCCAGGTGGCCTCCTGGAGGAGGTGGTAATGACCGAGGGCTGAGGGCTGAGGTCGGCCGTGGGCTCTGCCTGGCGGGCGGGGCCAGCTCAGGCCCTGCAGCTCTGGTCTTAACCAGCAGGGAAGCTGGGCAGAGAGCCTTGGGTTCAATTCTGCCTTTGCTCCCCACTGGCCATGTGGCTCTGGGCAGATTCCTTCTGTTCTCTGGGCCTCGCGTGTTTGTTTATCAAATGCCGCCAGTGGGGTCGGCGTGAGCGCTCGATGGGTCAGTCTGTGGACCGAGCGCTCTAGGACCCTTAGCTTCGGGGGCTGTTCCGGCTACGGGCCTGTGTCTCAGACTCTGGACTGGGGTCCGAGAAGGGGGCCCTTCCCGAGAGACCTGGCTGAGTCATTCTTGACAGGGGCAGTGGCCGGGCGGGGAAGGCACTGCCCCTCGGCCCCCGTGGGGCTGGGCAGGCCAGCGAGGAGTTCAGGGCCACTTTGCTCAGACTCCCGAAATGGCTGTCGGCCAGCCGGGGCTCACACAGCGGCCTGGTCACAAGATGGCAAGTTCTGAATAAGTAAAGAAGAAACAGAATCACTTTGATCAGATGGTCCCAGCTCTTCTCCCACTGTCCCCCCCCCCCCGGCCCCCCACCGTCAGAAACGCCCAATCGGGTGCACCCCAGCACCCTACGTCTTCTTGGATGAAGGGTGTCATTGCCGGACCGTCCTCCGTGGAGGGTTTCCTTTTAATGAATTCCTTCTCCGACCTCCCCACCCCGAAGGACTCCAGTGTCACCCTCCAGCGAGTGGCCGAGCCCCAGGGCCCACAGCACCTTGTCTCCTTCACTGGGGCCCCTTTGAAGCTGCCCGCCACTCGTCCCCACCCCCTTGTCACTCTTGCCCTATAATTCATTTAGGATTAGCTTTTAGACCTTCTCGCCAGTCCTAACTTCTGTTGCCTTGGTAACTGTCAACCGTTTGCTGGTTTCCCGTGATTATCTGACAAGAGGAAGGGGGGGGGGCGGGCGGGGAACATAAAGAAAGGGGGAGGAGACAGTGCCTGGGTCTTAATCGAGCTCACTGGAGGGGCCCAGCGGGCGGGCTGCTTGCTGGGGGAGCAGTTGGGTAGGTGAGGCCAGGGCGGCAAGCTGCGTGCGGGAGGGGTGCGGTGGGGTGGGGGGGCGGTTCACACAGGCTGCCCCCCACCCCTCTGGGAATGAGTGCGAACGGTATCAGGAGCCTGCTGGATCTTCAGGGCCCAGGGACAAAGGTGTCACCCGCCCCCCCCCCCCCTTTCCCTTTTGGGAAGTTTCCACTGGCAGATGGATTTCAACCCGTCTCCACTGCAGCACCAACCACAGGATGCCCGGGCAGGGGTGGGCAGGCCAGACCAGACGGGCAGCCGGGGGACGGGTGCGTGGGTGTGCGGGGCACCAGGCCGCCCGGGCTGGGACGGAGGGAGTGTCCGTGAGCACGCGTGTGACCACATGGAGCGATAATCGTGGATGTCGCGGCTGAGCTCAGGAGCTCACAGAGGGCGCGGCGGGCACAGCTGGTCTCTGCCCCGGGACAAGGACCGCTGGACGCAGAGGGGTTTCGGCGGCCAGCCCCTGGACCCCTCTGAGGGCCTGTCGCGCTCGTGCCCGGCGGTTCGTGCTGGCTGGTGGCTCGCGGCTGCCTCCCCGTGACCCCTGCGTGTGGCTTGGGCTTCCTCACGACCTGGTGGCCCCGGGAGAGCTGGTACTTCTTAGGAGGCAGCTCGGGGCTCCAGAGGCGGATGTCCTGGCCCGCAAGGGGGAAACTGCACGGCCTCTTAGGATCTAGCCCCGGGGCGGGTCACGCCGTGTCACTTACGACGCCACGTTGGGCACGTGTGGGATCGCGGCCCACCCACCTGCGGTCCCCGTTTCCGGGCCGGCGGTGGTGGCCTGGCCTTTCGCAGGGAGGGGAGAAGATTTCGTGCTCTTCCAGAGTCAGCTTCGAAAGTGTCCTCGAGATGCTTCCGTGGAGCAGAGGCCGGGCGCTCTGACGGCACCTTCCGGGGCGGGTTCGGGTTCGGGATCGGGTTCGGGTTCAGGTTCGGGCGCCTTCCTGGGCAGAGGGGCCCCCCCGCTTCAGGTTCACCAGCCCTGCGTGGATGAGGGCCGTCCCTCGAGGCGGGGGCACTTTTATCCGTCCCGGCAGGAAGACCAGCCCCCTCAGCGGCATCCGTGGGGCGACGCCAGTGCCTTGTGGGGAGCTGCTAATGAGCTATGCCTGGTTTTTATGAAACGCCGTGGTAAATTATTAATTTGGGCCAGAAATGAAAGTGTACAACCGGACGGGCTCATGAATATTCATCCTTGACTCTAGCACGCCAGGGTTGATCAGCGGCTGGAGCAGCCAGCCCCACTCCTGACCCAGATTCGGGGCTAGTTCTGTGGGGAGGAGGCCCTCGGGAGAGCCGTGCTCCCCTCCCTCAGTTTCTCCGTCCGTCGATGGGGCTGATAACCCACAGCCCATCGGCACAGTCGCGGCTAGACCGGCCTGAGAGAAGAGGCCCTAAAGTCAGAGGGTTCCGGACCCGGCCGGTTGGCACTGTGCAGTTGCCAGTGATGTTGATGTCTCTATGACGAGGGAGAGAAGCCCCCACGCCCCACTCCTCTGCTCCTGTCTTAGGGTCTCCTGGGGCTCAGCGCTGGGGAGCCCCTAAAGATGAGCGTCCCGTCGATGGGCACCCTTTGGTTCTGGAGCCTGATTGGCGTTAGTGCCGCTGAGGGCCCTCCCCCGTCCGTGTGTGAACCTCGTGGTATGTTAGTATCCCCAGCTGGTTCTGTTCCTAGGGTGGTTCCTTACTCCTAAGGGAGCCTGGCGCGACAGGAGAGCTCAGGGACTCCAAAGCAGGGCGGCCAGGGCTCGAACCCGGACTCCGCCATGGACTCCTTGTTAGGTCGTGGGCGGGCTGCTCAGACCGCCGCGGTTTGCCTGCGCCGGTGCGGAGCGTGGCACTTCCTGAGCTGGCTGGGAGCATTGAGAGGGATCGAACGTTTCACGTGCCCCTCGCGGCGTGCTAGGCTCTCTGTGGCGTTGACCTGCTGCTGTTGGCGTTGTCGTTACTGTGGCTCTCGTCATCTCATTTCCTGCAGGGATTGGAGCTCGGGGGCTAGGCGCGCCCTGGCCTCCGCGGCTCGGTGCCCCGGCACAGGGGGCATTTCCTGGGGACCGCAGTGTTGGGTTAATGTGTGTTTTCCCTGCTTCTTGGGAACCGACGCGGTGTGCCCGCGGGGAGGGCCTTGGAACCACATCAGGCTCGTGTGGCTTTCAGTGGGTCCCTCTGGGGTCCTTGCACCTGCCCTCTGCCTGGACAGACGCCTTTGTGTTGCAACCCCCCCGGGGACTGCCTCTGCGTGGATCTGAAGCCACTTCCTGCCTGAGGTCCTGGGGTGGAGGTGGGGGTTTCGATCCTCTGCTTGGCAGAAGAGGACACGGAAAAGTGAGGTTTCTGGCAGCTTCCGGGGTTAGAGCCGAGATAGGAAGTGCGGCCGCGGGTTCCCAGGGTGAACCAGCCACCCCTTCGGCTCTGGGGGGGGGGGGGGTGGGCGGCTGACCGGCCAGATGGGATTCAGCGTCACCTGTCTGAGCCCCAGGCCCACAGGCCGCTTTGGGGGCCTCCGCCAGGACGGGGGAGTTCTGGGCGGCCTTGGCCCTTGGCCCCTGTGAGCCTTCGGGGCCTTGGCATCGGGGGAGATGGTCAGAGCCCAGAGCACGTGGGAGGCTGCCAGGTGTGTGGCTGTGGGAGGGAGCGTGCTGGGGGAGGAAGGACCTCGCCCTTGACCTGCCTCTGCCAGGGCTTCTCAGGGGCCTCGAGGGTCCGCAGGTGGGCTGTTGGCAGGCTCTTGGAGATCTGACACCTGCTGTGTGACAAAGCCGATGCGCCCCAGCGCGGCCTGCAGAGAGGTTCATGAAAAGCCTGTGAGGTTTTATTTGCCTTATTGAAACCAATAACTCCACCCGCCTGCTTTTCATCCTGGTTTTGATGCCTTTGACTCAGGGCTCTGTCACCTCCCAGGTGCTCTGCCCGGAGAGAGGCAGTCAACGGGTCAGACCGGTGGGGCGAGCCGAGTGGAAGGAATAATAAAGCAAATAGCCCGCAACCAACTTTGTTCTCCTTGCCCCGGTTTGGAAGGAGCTGCTGGCTTCTTGCCGCTGCTGCCGCTGCCGCTGCTGGGGCAGCTCCCGAGCACCTGCTGGGTGCCAGGCCCGAGAGGGGCGGAGGGCGGGATCGAAAGTGAGTCACAGGTCATGCCTTCAGGGCCCTCCTGGCCACCTGAGGAGGGGAGGGACTTGGCCGGGAGTGGGCTGCAAGGTTCTGGGCTTGGAAAGATGCAGCCTCCGGGGGCTCAAGAGGACAGAAAGTTCTCGTGTGGCTGGAGAGATCTGGGAGGACTTCCTGCGGGAGGTGGTGTTGGAAGCAGACATTGAAGAATCAGGGGGTTTGCAAGGGGGAGCAGCCCCCAAGGTCATCTGCACCCTCCCCAGGCTCGGTGGCACGGATGTGGCTGGTCCGAAGGCCACACGTTGGCCTAGCCACACGTGACCATTGACACATAATTATTTTTTTTTTAAGTTTATTTGTTTTTGAGAGGGAGACAGAGCGAGCGCGGGAGAGGGAGAGAGAGAGAGAATCCCAAGCCGGCTCTGCACTGTCAGCGCAGAGCCCGATGTGGGGCTCGAACTCACAAACCACAAGATCCTGATCTGAGCTGAAACCGAGAGTCGGACGCTTAACGGACTGAGCCCGCCAGGCGCCCCCTATTGAAACATAATTAAAATGAAACAGAATCAAAACTTTTCCTCAGTCACACCAGCCCTGTAGCTGCGTGGGGCCAGTGGCCACCTTGTTGGACGCCCTGTAGGGCAAGAGAGCTGTCCGTCATCACAGAAAGTCCCCTTGGAAGGCCCTGGGCTCACGATCTGGGGGGGACGCCTGTAGGGGCCGGGAGGCCCCGGGGAGCCCGAGGAGGGGTCTTGGCTGTGTTTGGAGCCATAGGGACCTCCCGGAGCAGGGAGGTTGACCTGCCTGCAACACTGGACACGGGAAGGACGGGAGCAGAGGGGGACAGTCCAGAGGTAACGAGAGCCCAGGTGAGGGAGCCCTGACAGGGGTCAGGCCGGCGGTGGCACGTGTGGGTGACAAGGGCCATGGAGGAGGTAGGAGTGAGGGACATGAAATGGGGAAGTGAGTTGGGATGGGGGTGGGGACAGAAACCGCCAAGTGACAGTTTGATGATGAAAGGAATCGTTTCCATTGTCACGTGGCCCTGGACCTGTGGACCAGGTGGAGCCTGGAGCCGTCCCCGTCATTCGGGGGGTGTGCGTGCACAGGCTCGGGGTGTCTCCTTGGGAGGTCTCCAGGCTGGTTCTGTCCCGTGCATGCGCACACGCACTCCAGTTCGCTGTCTCGACGCCCCTGGCGTGTGCCTTGCCTTTGTGTGAGCACGCCTCTGGAACGAGCCTCTTCGAGTTCTCACCTCTCCCTGCTCGGTGTCCGGGGTGGGGGGGGGGGCCTCTCCCGCCCCTCCAGGCCCCGGCAGCTTTAGCATCTCAGTGACATCCTCCCGAGTGCTAGAGACGATCCGGGGGAAGGGAGGCCTTGAGTCACCCAGAGGGCTTCCTGGAAGAGGCGTGGGCTTCCCTCTGTTGAGCCAGGGCGTCGCAGGTGAGCGGGATCACAAGCAGAGGCCTGCATGTCGGGCTAACTTGGACCGTGAGGAGGGGGTTTGGACCGTGATAGAGAGCGTTGGGGTTCGGGGGCACAGCGGGGTCTGGTACGGGGGTACCTGGAATCATGGGCAAGGGGGTTAAGGGGCCTCCCGTGGCCACCCCCAGCCGAGTCCTGCCCCATGCGTGGATTGTCTGCCCCCCCCCCCCCCCGGCCGTGTGACCTTGCACGGGCCCTTCCAGCTGTCTGGGTTTCAGGTTTTTTGTTCGTTTTTGTTTTATTTATTAAGAGAGCGAGCGAGCGAGCACACAAGTGGGGAAGGGGCGGAGAAAGAGACTCCCAAGTAGGCTCTGTGCGGTCGCACGGAGCCCGACGCAGGGCTCAAACCCGTGAACCATGAGCTCCTGACCTGAGCTGAAGTCAGGCGCTTAACCGACTGAACCACCCAGGCGCCCCTCAGCTGGTTTACTCGTTCAGATAAAACCCACACACGGTGAGTTTAGAGGGTGCCGTTCAGGGGGTTGTAAATACACTCACAGACTTGGGCGGCCGTCACCACTACTTGGGTCCCGAACATTTGTCACCCCCCCCCCCCCCAAAAAAAACCAAATCCCTGTCCCCAAGCCGGGAAGCGGTCATTTCCCGTTTGACCCCGTCATCCAGGGCCTAGGCCGCTGCTCCTCTCGCGCCTGGCTCCCCGGGGCTGCCTGTCCCGACACGTCCCGTCAGTAGAGTCACATAGGACACCGGCTTCGTCCGCTGAGCCTCGTGTTCGTGACGTCATTCGCGGCGTAGCGAGGGCAACGCCGCCTTCCCCTTCACCGCCGAGTCGAACCCCCCCCCCCCCCCCCCCCCCGTGGGGACGGACCACTTCTGGCTTGTCCCTTCACCCGTTCGCAGATGTCCGCGCCCTTTCCCCCTGTCGGCTGTTGGAACCACGCGGCTGTGAACACACACACACGAGCTTTTGTGCGAACCGGTGTGTTTTCCCCGAGCCTCTGTTTTCCCAGCTGTGAAATGGAGCAGCGTCCTGGGACCTGCTGTTTTTCTGTATCCGTGACGTACGCGACTTGGAAACTCTAAGGTGCTCCGGGAGGGCCACCCTGGCCGGGGAGTCCAGAACAGGTGGCCGTCCGTGCTCAGAATGGACCCGCTGTGAGTGAGTGTCTGTCGTGTGTGTCTGGGGAACCTTCTGGGAATTTATTTGAGAGAAATTCCTGCACAGCCCAGTTCCATAGAAGAAGGAGTAAAATGCTGGGACACGTGGGTGACCTCTGCCGCCCTCGTCTGGGGGTTTTCTGGAGAACTCCGGCAGGCATTACTTCCTCGGTCGAGGCAGAAGTGAGACAGCCAGCCCATGCTGGGTTTCTGGAGGATGGGTTTGGGAGAAGCCCGGTCCCCCTGTGCCGGGGGAGGGGCACCTGGGCCTCCTGTCTGGTTCTGACAGGCAGCCCCCGGAGCCTGAGTTTTTCTTGGCCAGCCTCCAACTGGTACAGCGCTGGCTTGGCCCTGAGCTCTTGTGGGACAGAAAGGAAGCTATTGAGGGCCGGCCGTGGGAGTTGTAAACTGGATAAATGGCCCTCCAGGATGCTTTTCCGCAGCTCTGCAGTGAGAATCCAGCCTGGGAAAATCCCAGTGTCCGTGATGCGGCTGCAGCCCAGAGAGGGAGAGTGGCTTGCCTGGGGTCACACAGCAAGGTCAAGCTGAGCCAGGAAGGCTCTTCCTGACCCCAGTCCGCGCCTTTCAGCAGCTCTGAAATCCTCTCTCGCCCTTTGACATAGCCTCTTCCATCCCATTAAAACCCGAGGCTTACTCCCCAAAGGCCAGCAGGAGCCACACTCCACGAAGCTGCCCCTTCCTCTGCGTGACAAGGCCCCGGGGTCAGGAGGCCACTGGAGTGACCTTACAGAAGTGTGCCTTCCAGGCCCCCCTCCACCCTGCTGCTAAAGGGCTCCCCAGCCACCAGGCCAAGAGCCTGCGGTGGAAGGGGGGGGTTGCAGTTTGGGGAATGTGGCAGATGTCCTTTCCAGAAGGCACAGAGCCGGCCTGCCCTCCTTCCAGCCCTGCTGAGATTTTGGTGCAGGGGGGGGGGGGGGGCGGGGAGGGGGGGCGGTTCTCTGGTGCTTTCTATGTGCCAGGCCCCCTCACCGATCTGCAGCAGGGGGCCGGGGCGGAGGCAGCCGGGGGCGTTTGTCCCCGCCACCCTGGAGACCCCGGGGGACCCCCTGAGGAAGCCCTGCAGGGTTACGGGGTCTGCGGTCCCGGCGCCCCACGTCAGATTTATCAGGCTCGCCTGTGCACCCTCCTGACAAGGCCAGAGCACCCCCCCTGCCCCGCCAGCGGCTTGCTTAAAAGGTTAATCCCCTCCCTCTGTGGCTGCTCCCCGCGCCCCCCTCCCCCTCCTCCCCCGTTCTTTACGCTCCAGTTAATTAAATGTGGCTGCCTATTGTCAGAAGACAAAGTTGGATATTTATTACACCTTGGCGCTCCCGAATGTCAAAGGCGCACACAGTTCGAAGACACACGGGCAGGGAAGAAGTCCAAGCCTACGTCCGCAGGGTCCAGGGCGGGCAGGCCGGCTGCCACCACCCCGTGTGACCCGCAGTCCTTCCAGATTTGGCTGCAGCTAACCAGCTTCCCCTACCACGGGCCTGACATTGTGTGTTTCCCCCGGTGGCTCTGGCAGGATCGCCAGGAGATCTGTTATCTGGCATAAACATCCTGGTCCCACAGATTATTTCACTGGAAGGAATTAAAGACGCCGCTGAAACGTACACAGACCCTCCTTGCAGTTTCTTCTGGGGGGTTCGGTGGGCCGGCCCGAGGGAGTGTCTGCAGCACCCCCCCCCCCGCCCCGCCACCCCAGCACCGGCCCAGGCCAGGGAGCTGGGACACCCCCCCCCCCCCCCATCAGCCTCCCACCTTCCCATCTCCTGCTTGGCTCTTGGCATTCCGTTTTCACTTGGCCCTGCAAAAGCGACATGGCTAATCGTGATTTTTTTTTTTTCCATGTGGGGAGGGGAAATATGGATGCATTCATTTTATAGTCCCCCCCCCCCCCTTAATAATAATGCTTTAAAGATGTCTGACATCTGTAAGTAACAGCTGGCATCCTGTTATGGAAGAATGTCCTTTTATTTCAAAGCAGGTTGAACTGTCATTAATAGTATAATTAGGTGATTATCACTATATAGCAGAAAACTGCTTAATTGCAGAGATCGTTTTTCTAGGATTCCCGTCTTTTTATGGTTATATTTGTTTTAGCTGTTTGAATTTTCATGATATTTTGGCATTTGGTACGTTGCCTCATTTTTGTGTGTGTGTGTTTCTTCTTCCTGTTTTTTAACGTGTCTGACAGCTGTCTTCGGGAGCATTTGGTCCCGAGGAATCTTCTGGTGTTAAAGCATTACCTGGAAGAGGTTTCTTACCCTGGGGCCCTGTTTAACCCGCTCTGTGCCAGGCTGGCATCCTCCAGGAGCAGGCCCCCGGAATCCCAGGCGCCCTCTGATTTATCTGATCCTGCTGCGGATAATAGTGTGAAATTAGGCATTTAACCCGAGAGCCAAGGTTGTCTGTTAAGAGGCCCCTTTTACAATGCAATTTATTTTTATGGCGCGTCCTTAATACACAATGTTACCAAATGCTTCTGAGTTGCGTGGATTCCGGAGAGAAAGGCGCAAGTGAAGAAAGGGACGTGGTCTCGGATGCAGCTGGATGTCGGGCATAAATGGGTTTGACAGAATCCAGGAGGAAAGAGTTTTATCTTTCTAAACAGCACTTTGAGTGAAACTGAATGCGGAGGTGAGATTGTCCTTTAAAATTTTTTTTTAGATTTATGTATGTTGAAAGAGAGAGTGTGAGTGGGGGAGGAGCAGGGAGAGAGAGAGAGAGAGAGAGAGAGAGAGAGAGAGAGAGAATCCCATGCAGCCTTCCGCACTGTGAGCGCAGAGCCCAGAGCGGGGCTCGAACTTGGAAACCGCGAGATCATGACCTGAGCGGAAATCAGGAGTTGGGCGCTTAACCGACTGAGCCATCCAAGCGCCCCCAAGGTCGCCCTTTAAAAGCAGGCAGGAGCCAGGTGCTGACCTGCTCTGCCTGAGACACCCATATTCTCGGGCTCGCCCAGCGGTGGGGACGCGGGCTGCGCGGAGTCCCAGAGCGGACCCCGGAGCGCAGCCTCTGTTCCACCCCGACTCCCAGAGCGGAGTTCCCTTTCTTCCTAGAAGCTCAGCCCTCCCAAGGGCGGGGCTGTGTTACAGGTGTCGTGACAGTGTTGATGCCCGACGACGTAGGTTGTTAAGCCTCTTTCCTTCCTACGAGGTCAGGGAGAGACTCACTAGCACCTGTTCCCTGAGATTGTAGTGTGGGTTCCTGGCTCGCCTTGGCCGAGCCCGGCGTGACCCTGGGAACCTCATGCTTCTGCCTTGCATGGCCCCTGCAACCCCCCAGGGAGGTTCAGCAGGCCCCTGAGGCCCCCCCACCCTCCGGCTGATGGCCTAGTTCCTAAGAGCAGGCAGGCCCTCCCTGACTGCGGGCTTTGCGTGGGGCTTTATACCCCCTTCCCCGTGTCCCAGGCAGGAAACCAAGGTCCTGGAGGCGGGCTGAGCTGCTCCTGGCACCATCGTGGGGCCCAGCTAGGGGTAGATGCAGGCAGGTGATGGGTGACGTTGTGGAAGGCAGGTCACAGGCCCGCCCTATATAAGTGCCTGGGACCCCGCCAGGAAGCGCCTTACTGAGAAGTGGGCTATGCCTTCAGGGCACTTTTGTTTTCCTCTGCTGTCCCTGGGCCTGCCGCCCTTCTGAGGCTGCTGGAGGGAGTGATCTGGAGCCAGCCGGAGCCGACAAGAGACTTGGGCCTGGCCGGGACCCCGCCCTCCTGCAGCGGGCCCCTGTGAGCCCCTGCCGGGCACCTTGCCTAGCTGTGCCTGCGTCCGTCTGTCCGTCCGTCTGCTGAGTGCTCTCACCTTCCCGTATCTCAGAGGCGGAAGCTGAGCCTGGAGAGGCAAAGTCACCCATCCAGGGTGTGACAGCGGCCGGAGGTCTAGGGTGTCTGGGCAGTTCCGCATCACCAGCTCCAAAGAGCTCCAGTGTCAGACTGCCTTTCCCTTGGCACTGATGGTTTTTTCCCACCTTTCAAAGACATTCTGGGGGAAATCAAGGTGCCCCCTCCCCCCCACAGCAGAACAGATAGAGGCCCAGATTCAAGATTGTCCCTGGACCATCCCACCGCCCCCTGGGTCTCCAGAACTTTGTAATGCTCAGCTGGGGCCTTCTGAGACGGTCAGAAGCCCAGTGTCTGGCTCCTGAGGGCAGGAAGGCCAGCTTGCCTTCCTCTGCTTGGCTCCCTTCTGCAGAGCACATACCTGGACCCAGGAGAGACTGGGGTTGGCAGCCACATGGATGGTGGAGGGCAGATCAGCAGGGGGTGCTGTGTGGCTTTAGGCAAGTCCCTTCCCTCTCTGAGCCTCTGTTTCTTAGCTGCCAGCCACCTGGTGTTGGGAGGCTGTTAGCCTTTGATCTGCTGGAGGCTTGTCTGCTCCTCCTCCCTGCTCCTGCCGGCACCCAGGGCCTCAGGAGGGACTGTCAGAGCAGCCTGCTGTATCGTGTGTCGGCGCCTGGGAGGGGGACGCTGGACAGCCACCCCTGGCTTCTATGGCCAGAAGATAAATAACCCCTAATCAGTGTTTCCACCTTAAGGCCCCTGATAACATTGGAAGCATAGCTGCTGGGCCCTGGTGTAGACCGGGGTAGCAGCCTCACTCAGGGCTGGGGCAGTGGGAGTCGGGGTAGGATGACTCGGGGCCACAGCCTGAAGCACCTCGGCTACCAGTGGACAAAAGCACAGATCGCTTGGCCCTTAGTCCCTCTGTGCCAGGTGGCCGTTGGCCGGGGCTGGTACCCATTTTGCAGATGGGGACGCTGAGGCCTGGGGAACTTTCTCCTGCTGCCCGGCTTGTGTGCCTGGCCCTTTGCTGATCTTCTTTCCGGTTTTCACAGCAAGAATGTGGTAGCTGTTACTAGTTTTCTGGTGCCCGGAACAGAAGCCTAGCTGGCTAAACCGCCTCTGAAAGCCCCGTGGACGGGGAGTGGTAACAGTAGGATCCGAACCCAGCCCTGCTGGCTGAGCAGTCCCTTCGGGTCACATCAGGTGGCTCCCCCTGCTCCAAACCCACCTTAGAATAAAGGCCAGCGGTCTTAGCAGCATTGTGTGCCATGCCCCGTGTCCCCCGACCACAGGTGGTCCCACCTCAGGGCCTTTGCACATGCCGTGACTTGCCTCCCTGCATACACTCTTCACACACCTGACATGCGTTTTCTGTGTATTTTGCTGTTTATCTCCCCAGCTGGACTGTAAGCTCTGCCAGAACAGGGAGAGATGTGGTTTGTCTTGTTCACAGTTGTATCCTGGTGCTAACAAAGTACCTGGCAGGCAGTAGGCACTCACTCACGCCTGTGACTTGGAAGCCGTGCCTCACTGCAGGTCACAACCAGTCTGTGGCTCGGGATCTGCCGTACCCCCTCCTCGGGCAGCTTCAGCAGCGGGGACCCGGGCGATGCCAGCGCCGAGCGTGGGCGAGCCAGAGCGGGCTCCCAGATGGGGGTGGGACAGAGAGGCCCCTCCCCTCGGGGGTGGGGCTTAGAGAACCACAGGGCCCTCCCCCCCGGGCAGGGCTTCCGCCTTGGGGTGGGATGGGGTTTCTGCCCGATCTAACCCACCCACTTCTTTTGAAATTCTGGCTGGGGCCAGCTGGGGGCGGGGGGTCAGTCACAGACACAGCAGCGCTTTGTGTCCTTGGAATCCTTCTGTGGCCAACTTGTTGGGGAGGGCGCTTTGTATTGTAAATTTCCACCGAGTAATTATGTCTTAATGTATGATAATCCAGCTGGCCGGGTTGCTGGGCAGCCTGTATCAGCTGGGAGCCCGGGCCTGCTGTGGGCAGGGTGGCCGGGGTCAAAGTGACATGTCCTGGAGATCTGGGGACAGCGGGGTTTGCCTGGGTCCTGCTGCGTTGCTCCTGCGGGACCTAGGCTGGGGCTCCGGGGATTTGCGGGGACCTTGAGTGTAGGGGTGCGGGGTGGAGGGCCGCTAAGGGTTTGTTCCTGGCGTGGTCCCTTACCTGTCCCTCATCCAGGCACGACAGTCCCCAAGGAGCCCCGTCTCAGCACCTCTCCCGCGGTTCCTGTGGCGTCTTAGGTCAGAACCAGCCCTGAAAGATGGTCCAGGCCCTGCTTGGAGTCATGGATGGGGAGCTGACATTTTTGAACGTTCGCTCTATGTTGGGCCCTGGGGTTCCAGGACTGAACTAAGCAGACAGAGATTCCTGAACTCCTGGACCAGGCGTGGAAGTTGGGGAGGTAGATAACGGACAAGATAAATAAGGTATGTGTCTCGCAGTTACAAAGGAAAGATAACAGTGTGTGTAGGGGGAGGGAGGAAAGGGCGAGGGGATGGGTGCAGGTTTCAAGTGGATGGGCCAGGGTGCGCCTTGTAGGGAGTAATAGCCCTGAAGGGAGTGAGGGAGCCGCCTTGGTAGACTTCTAGGGGAAGAGCAGCCCAATGAGCTGGCTGGCATGTGCAAAGGCCCTGTGGCTGGAACTTCACTAAGTTGCCAGCTCTGAGTATCTGTTCCGGAGATGTTCACAGAGCTTCCGCAAGCTGCGGGGAAAGGAAACCAGAACAAGGGGGGACTTGGGGTCGGACGGGTATTCTGGCCCTGCTGTGGGAAAATCTGTGGCGATGAGGAGAAAGAGACGGGCTCAGAGAGAGAGGGTGAGTGGTGGGGGAGTACGTGCAGGTGTTCTGGAAGGGCCTTTCCTAGAGATGCCACGGGCCTTGGGTAGCAGGTGGTAAGTCTCGAAAGCCGAGGCTGAGCCCGGGACAGGGGGGCGGGGCAGAGCTGGGGGGCAGGGCTGGTGTCTCTGCAAACCTGTAGGGCTCGGGTATCCTCTGCCTCTGTGGAGACACGGAGCCTGCCAGACGTCAGCCAAGGGGACACGTTGAGCTCAGTTTGACACGTGTCCCAGTCGATGCCCAGAGGGTCCGGTCTCTTGCCGGGCCACACAGCCTGGCATTGGTGGCTGACACACAGCGAGGGGGTGGGGGGTGTCTCTGTTACGGATGGAATGTTTGTGTCGTCTCCCCCAAATCCCTCAATTTAAGCCCTAACCCCCAGTATGGCTGTATTCTGAGACGGGACCTCTAAGGAAGTAATTCGGGTTCAATGAGGCCACAGGGTGGGGCCCTCTTCTGGTAGGATCAGTGTCCTTGTGAGGACAGACCGCAGAGAGGGAGCCCCCTTTCTCCTTCATGGGAGGACACAGTGAGAAGGGGACCCTGTGCCACCCTGCCGGGGCCTTGATCTTGGACCCCAGCTTCCAACGGGTAAGGTCCGTTGTTGAAGCCACTTGGGCCGTGTGGTGTTTTGCTTTGTGGCCCAAGCAGCCCGTGACGGTCACGAGGCCCCCGATACAACCCCCGGGCTTGATCTCCTGTGTGTGAGCCCGGGGACCGTGTGTGAGTCCCCCGGGAGGGCTGTGTATGAGCCCGGCAGGTTGGCCGACTTGCCTTCATGAACGGTTTTAATAAGGGTTTGGGGAAGCCCCTGCTGGCCTGGTGTGGGGGTCCCGTCTGTCCCTCTCCATGAGGAGCTGCAGTGGGGGGGGGGGTGCTGAGGAAGGGTGCTTCCTGACGGGGGGGGGGGGGCTTTGGCAGGGAAGAAGCCGCCTCCCTCCATGCTGGGAACTAGGCACGCGGCAGCTTTGGAGAGGGAGGGGAGGCAGGGAACACAGACTTTGGGGTCAGGCCCTTGACATCAGGTAGCTGGGGTCCAGGATGCTCAGTGTCCCGGGGCCAGGCCGGTGCCATGTGGGGCCATGTCCTAAGAGCCTGTGGAGCCTGGCGGTTGGGCCCAGAAGGTCCTGGGGAGCTGGGGAGACCCTGGCTCTCTGCTGAGTCTGGATGGGACGGGCGGTGCAGAAGCCAGAGTAAACCTGGGGGCGTGCTCCTGGGAAGGGAGGGTGATGGGCCCTGTCCTGTTTCTGTGCCACTGTTGAGGGGTGGGACCCTAAGGCAGGCCCCTGGGGAACCTGTTCCTATGGGGTCTTTGCTCCCTGACTCCATAGAGGGTGTGTGTGTGTGTGTGTGTGTGTGTGTGTGTGTGTGTGTGTAGAGGGACAGGGACAGGCTGGTCAGTAACTTGGCCGACCCATGGGGACTGAGCCTTGCTTCACCCCCGTCTCTGATCCCAGGGACTAAATGTGAGTGTCAGCGCACCACTGCAGCTGCCTGGAACTTTCCGCACTCTGTGCATCAGGCTGACCTCCGCCCTTCAGTCAGCGTACCCTTCCTATGAGCTGGAGGCCTGGGGTCCCCTCTCCTGTCGTTGAGGCCACTTGGGTCTTCGTGGTTGCGGGTTCCCAGCCCCAGCCGGCTGCATCTGAAGTCCACGGAGTTTAACAGACACAGAGTCCCGGGTCTCCTGCCACCCAGCAAATCGGATGCGGGAGACTCGGGCTGGAGCCTGGGGGTCTGCACCGCTCCAAGCCCCCCGCCCCGACTGGACGGTCACTCAGATGTGGGAAGCAGATACCGCCGGTGTGGGTTGTGGGGCGTGGGCCTCGTGGAGACTCCTGGCCCCCTGCGAGCGGGCTGCTGGTGCGGAATCAGGGGGGAGGGGGCCGGGGGCGCACGCACGTGCAGCCGCTTCTGCGCGAGGCCTGGTGTCATCTCACATAAGACTCTGAACCTGGCAGATGTAAAAGGATGCACTTAGCACCCCAAACAGGGCTCTGCAAACATTGCCTCCTCCCCGGAGGTGTCGGCACCCCCCGGTTAATGTGTCCCGGCACAAAGGGAGCGTGCCAAGATTCCGCGTGACCTCGGCTCCTCTGCGCCTTCGGGGTAGCCGTCTGCCGCAGGAGTTGGCCGGGGTTCAGGGGGCTCGGGAAGCCCCCCGCGTGCTGGGCCGCTCGCGACGCCAAGCGCGGGAAAGGAGGTGGTGTTCTCTCTGGGAGCTGGCCGGAGGCCGGTCACTTGGGAGAGGACGAAGCTTCCTTGGCCCCAGATCGGTAAGAGGACCCCTTTGGCAAGGGGAGGGGGCCCTCCTGGCTTGCTTCCGCCTCTGGGGGGCCCTCCGGAACACAGTCCCCACCATGCACCCTGCCCAGGGGTGCCCCGAGCCCCGGCCCCCCTGTGTCGTTAAATGGAGATTCTTCTCTCCACGGTTCAGGGCGCTGGGGGTGGGCACGGCCGTCCTGCACACCCCCCTCGCCTCTTAATGCCTTCCTACCCCCAGCGCCCGTCTGTGGAGCCTGTGGTTGGTCGGCAGCCTGTCATTTAGCTGTTCCGAGCCAGCGATCGGGAGGCAGCACAAACTGTGGCATTTGCTGAGCGTAAAAATTCAATTAATTCCAGAAGGCAGATTAAATATAAGTGAGTTTTAATAATTTGCTGTAAAGTCGGAGGATTACTGGGGGCACGGGGAGGGAAACCACACATGCGTGCGCGATCAGGTTGCCGCGGCCGCGGGGCTGCGGGTGGAGCCCCTCACCCTCCCGGCGGGGCGCTCCCCCACCGCCCAGAGGCCGCCCGCCAGAGGGTGCTGTCGTGGGGTCTCCGGGCAGAATGTACAGGACCGGTGGGGCTGACCCAGCCTCCCGACCCCCCCACCCCGTGCACCCCACGCGGGGGAGCCGGCAGCTGAGGGCACAGGCGGCCGAGTCCTTCCTGAGTGACAGCACGTGCCCAGCGGGGCGGCCCCTTTGCCCCCGAATCTCTCTCTCTCTCTTTTTTTTTTTTTTCTTGCCTGCCTGTGGGGTCCCCCAGAGTTGACGGCTTCCAGTCCGGGGCCCGGAGCTCGTGTCGTCGGTCGTCCTAAGTTTGGAGGGCGTAAAGTGAGAGGCAGAAAACTCCCGTGGACCCTCGGTCCCCCCGACGCACACAGGACCCACACGCTCACACGCCTTCACTCCCGTGTGCGCCCGGTCGCACGCACACCACGGTCCTGTCCCAGAAAGCCAGTAGGTTGGTCGCCTTCCTGACTTGCCTCGGATTCGGATGCCTGCTGTCCGTGCCTTTTGTCTTCTCCCACTGCCCAAACCCAGAAAAACAAAACAGGAGGCCTGACCCCCTCCCTGTCCTCCTCCTCGTGCTACCCAAAACGAGGCCTGACCCAGAAAAGGCGATTGGTCGAGGGGGCTGTCTGGAGCCTGCCTCTCCGGCCGCCCCTGCCCCAGGGGAGGCAGCGAGAGAAAGGAGGCAGGCAGCTTTTATGTCAAGACAGTGATGGTCCAGTGAGTACAAAATGCTATTTCAAAGCCAGCGTTCATCACTACCATTTCCCACTGTGATCTCCATAGATTTCTTTGTCTCCTTCAATTGGCCCTAATTATGGAACTGGAGGCTGCCTGATCAGTTTCATTCTTGTCATGAAATCCTGAGGGCACGCACGGGGACGGGGACACAGGCTCGCCAGCTGCACAGCCCGGAGACTGGCCTTGGGTCTTTGTGTGCGTGCGTGCGTGTGTGTGTGCCTGTGTGTGTGTGTGTGTGTGTGTGTGTGTGTGTGTGTGTGAGCGCGTGCGGGGGGGGGGGCGTGTGCGCGTGCGTGTGCTTAGAGACCTGCTCTCTCCCCCTCCGCTTGCTCCCCCAGAGGCCTGGCTGGTTCGGTGCCCCTCTTTTTTGGGCAGGAGTGAGTTCCCAGCGGACCTCCCAGCTGAGAACTGGCTAGCTGGGATGTGCATATGGTAAGCAGGCTGGGATGCTGGCTGCCACCGACTTGAACACCTGCAAAGACGAAAGCCACAGCCAAGCGTGGCTTTACCCTGCCTTCCCTCCACGCTCCCTCTAATGCCCTAATTATGCCGTGTTTGTTTCAGTAATTCACGCTCTCCGGGTACTGATCCATCAATAATGAATGTATTACCTGTCTCCGGGTAAGGTTGGGGAGATCCAGGATGCTGCTTTGAAAGCGTCTGCGAAGCAGAAGGGTCGGGGAGGCAGAGAGACCCCCCCCCCCCCCCGCCCGCAGCCTTCCTCTCTCCCAACCCTCCTTCCTCAGATGGCAGCATATTTGGCAAAAGGCATCTGAGCCTGGTACTTGGTACAGCTTTTCCGTTCCCCCTCCGCTTTATGCCTTTTTAATATTTAAAGCCATCATTGGGCTGAGCGATAAAATTCTTTCAAATCAAATTTTATCCTCCAATCTTGTGCTCTGCTTCCCCCTCTGGCCGGAAAAGTTGGTGGGGGCAGTGCTGGCTGAGCAGGGGTGCGGGGGGGGCGGGCGGTTCTGTCGGAGGGGAGCAGGTGCCAACGTGGAGGCTGCCGAGGCCGCCCCCCCGCCCCGCTGCCCATCCAGCATCCAGCCCAGGCCCCTGTGGGCTAAGTAGTGGGGTCTGCGTGATCTGGACTGTGACCAGTGACAGGCCCACCCAGGACGGACCGGGGGAAGGTTGATGGACCCGAGGACGTATTCCAGGGCCAGATCCTGTCGTGTGGGGCTGGATCCCCCCTCCTCCCTTAACAAAACCAAAAGGCGCGATGACCTGTGTGCAGTTTGCAGGGAGAGGGGAGAGAGGGGACAGCCGTAGACCTCTACCTGCTGTTGTCTCAGGAGCTGGCCCGGAGGACGGGACCATAAAATGGGCTTGGCCTCCAGGCACCAGCCTCCCCGGCTCTGCCTGCCAAGCCTGTGTGGTGCTGGCAGCCTGGAGCCCAGAGGTCGCTACCTATCGGTCCCCAAGGCTTGCAGGGACCAAAGGCCTGTCTGGGATGCTCCCCGCTCTGCCCTGCTTCTCTGGCTCCTGAAAAGACGCGCTCTGCCTGGGCTGTCTTTCTCCTCTTGCTGTTTTTGGTGGCCCTCCCGCATGGCAGACGAGGTGATGTCTTCAGGGTACCCAGGGACGCAGCCCGGTGCTGGGGGCCTGTGCCAGGAGACCCCATCGGGGACGCCAAGGGCAGCGGGGTTCCCCCGTGTTGCCAGCGCTTTCTCTAATGCCTTGTTTTGGGATGTCGTTGTCTGGAGGTGTCTTTCTGCCCGGCTGTACCTCTGTGGAGTGGGATACAGCCCAAGTCTGGAGCCTTCCGCTGTAACTGCAGCCTGGCATCAGCAGGTTGGGACCCCATCCTGGTTCTGATCCTTGCTTCCCGAGTAGTCTTGGGCAGGCCACCCCCTTCTCTGTGCCACAGGCGCTCCTTTGTAAGGCTGGTGGTGAGGACAGCAGCAGCCGTCCTTCCTAAGTGATTCCTTGCCAGGCACCGAGCCGGGTCCCCGGTCTATACCTCTTCTGGCTCGAGGATGCCACGCGGTGCCTCCGTGAGGAGCAGGGACTCCGAGCCGGCCTGCCTGTGTTCACTTCCGGGCTCTTACACTTACCAGCTGCGTGACCTCGAGCAAATCGTGCCACCTCTCTGTGCCTCAGTTCCCTCGCTTGTAAAATGGGGGTGATAGAAGAGTCTCCCTCGTGGTGAGAGGTGGGGCTTTGCAGGGAGTAAGTGGGAAGTCCCCGGAACAGCAGGTAGCCATTATTTCGTAACCTTAAACCTGCCCTCTGTCCCCCGCTCCCTGCGCGGGAAGATGCGATCCTCGTCCGAGGCTTACCAAGAAAGTGACTTGTTTCACATCCGGGGTCCAAGAAGGCTGATCAGCTCCAGGAGAGTCCCGGGGCCGCTGTGGCTCGGGACCCCAAGCTCTGGCTGAAATGGCACAAGCGTCCTCTCTCTCCGCTCTGGAGGCCTGGGGTCCAGAATCACGGAGGGACCAGCAGCGCTGGTCCCTCTGAGGCCGTGAGGATCTCTGTTCCAGGCGCCCCTCGGCCTGTGGACGGCCGCCCTTTTCCCGTCTCCTCGCGTCGTCCTCCCCGTGTGTGTCTGTCTGTGTCCAAATTTTAAAACGACACCAGTCACACTGGATTAGGGGGCCAGCCTGCTCCGGAATGACCTCATCTTTTTTTTTTTTTTTTTCCCCAGAATGACCTCATCTTAACTAATTAAATTACATCTACAATGACCTTATTTCCAAATGAGGTCACATTCGGAGGTCCTGGGATTAGGGTTTCAGCCTATGAATTTGGGGGGTGGGGGGGAGGCACAGTTCAGCCCAGACCTCAGCATGGCCTCGGACCAAGGGGTCCTTCCAGCTCTAAAGCGTGAATGTGCCCTGGTCCCAGCCAAGGGCAGTTCCCTGGATGCCAGGGGAGGGGAGACCTTGCTTCCCCGGCCCCCTCCTGCCCTCTCCTTTTTCGGATCCCTCCTCCACCTGGGGTCTCCACCATCCAGCCCAGGGTGCGTGCTGTTCCAGACCCCGCCCCCCCCAACAATGGAGCCTTTGCTCTGGGCACCAGATCCCCACTGGCTGTGTGACATGGCCAGGAGTCAGGACTGCTCCTTGGAGGTCACTCCTCCTGCCCCAGGGGGTTGGGGGAGGCACCCTACAGAACACGTGGTGGCAAACCTTTTAGTCTTAAGTAATTCCAGCAAGTAACAAGGGAGGCATAAGTGCCCGCAGTTGCCAGGGGTCCTGATGTAGCTGGTTTTTATTGAGCAACCTCAGTTCAGAGCGTGGGTTGCTCGACGTCTGTCTTTCTCATTGGGAAAGATGTCGCCCCTCCAAGGCAGGGAATTGGTGGGGTGGCGGTGGGGGGTGCCTCCATCACTTAATAGGCTAGAGAAGCAAGAACAGGGATGGCCCTTGGCCCGGGCGGGGCTTGTGGGGTGCCGATCCCAGCCTGGACACTCCGGCGGGGCGACGAAACCCCCACTCCCGCGGGCGGGCGTCTGGAGGGCCCGGCTGCGTAAAATGAAAAAAATAAATACGAGCGGGCGGGAGAAATAAAGGGGGAAAACAGCGATGTGGAGCCCCAATTGCTAGCAGATGGTGCTGGTATTAGGAAAATGAAAATACATGCAGTAAATTTGCTATTTGCCAGTGTTAATTTCTTATCCCAAGGTAAAACCTTCCCCCTGGCCCTAGTCCTGCCATCTGCCCGTTCATAAAATACATTACGGCAGAATTGATCGAGCGGCAGTGTGCATGTGGGGCTCCGGGTGGTCGGGCTCCAAGGGTGGAGGGCGGGGGACACGGACGCACCTGCTGGGGTCCTGGGGACCAGCCCCTGGGCCTCCCGCCTTCAGCCCAGGTACGTTGAGCTATGCATCTCAGGTCATGACCTTCGTTGGCTTGGCCCCGTCATGGAGCGGAGACCCGGGGTGTGGGGGGTGGGGAAGGCTGCTGGACCCCCGGAAGCTCTCCCACCTGCGAACCCACTCCTGACCCGCTGGTTCCCAGGGAGTCGGTGTTAGCCAGGCTGGCGATACTTAGCCCGGGGTCCCGCCCCCCCTGGTTTCCTGGGCTCTCCCTTGGGCCCCCGGCCTCAGAGCCTCCCATGTCTGGGCAAGCAGAGTTCAGGCTTTGCAGGACAGGCAGCCCCTGGACCCTGCTTCGACCTCTGCTGTGGCTGGGCTGGTAGAGCCTGCCCCTGTGATGCTCCCTGCTGTCTACAGAGAGAGCCCCTTCCCTCCATAGGCCAGAAGCCTAACCAGTGAACCCACCCTTTTGGGGGTGGGAACAGTGTCCCCACTGGTTTCTTGCGTCCCACTCAGTGCCCACCGCCCCCCTCGGGAGAGCAGAGCCGGGCCAGCCCGGGGAATGTGCCCATCGCAGCTGCCGGGCAAGCCCTGTCTACCTGCTTTTCAGAACGTGATGTCCCCCTTGTGGCCTCAGTCCAGCTGTGTTGAGTGAGGGTGGGCCTTTGAGCCCCTGGGGCCCCCAGCCTGGAGCAGACACAGCACGTGCTCAGGGATGACCGGTGCTCCCCTCCCCCAGGGTCCTGGTGCTCCCCCTCCTTCCCGCAGCGTGCCCTGGGGGACCGGGGGACCCAGCCTGGGCCGCTCTGTCTGCTAATTACCAGTGTGGGAACGGCTTTATGGTCTTCTGGGGCCCTGAGAGAGCCCCCCACATCTGGTCAATTAATGCTGAATCTGTAATTCGGATGACATACAACCCTAGCCGGCTCTCCAAATGAGGCGATTAAAAGGCTCTTCCCCTCCTTCGCTGAAGAACAAGCAAAACCGGGACCTTCTTTATTTCTCGGGATTGATGGGCCCTGCCCGCGCCCTTTGCTAGGACAAGGATTATCAGGAATACCTCCGTATTTCCCGACTTCGCGGGCGGCGTAAATCTCCTATCAACTGAGGCAGGCGGCAGAGTGCTCTCGGGGGAAGGGGGAAGGCCGGCCTCGGCGGGCGGGGTGAGGCCGCCCCTGCCGCCCCTCCGCCCCCTGCCCTGCGCCTGGCCGCCCTGACTTCAGGCCCCCACCCTCCTAGCCAGAGCTGGAAGTGTGCTGTGCCCCAGCGTCGTCTCTGGGGTGGGGATTTGCTTTGGAGGGGGCTCCCAGCACCTTGCCCTGCGGCTTGAGACCCCGGGGATGCCATCCTGCGCCTGCGGGCACACACGCGCGCCCACTGAGCCGCAGACCCTCCAGTCTCACGGGCAGAATTGGCCGTGGGCGGACGGGCCCCGGGCCAGAGCCTGGTTGGCGCTTCCCTGGCATCTCTGGGAAGGGGTGGCTCCCTGCTGGTGTTTTCTTTTTTTGGCCAATTAATTGCCGCGAGGAGTAACATTTGTGAAGCATTACAGGTGAGTGCGTGAGCAACAGTGTGAGAGAGCCCGCGTGTGTGTGTGTGAGGCCGTGAACAGGGGTGTGAGTGCGTGGAGGATAAGCCTTCGGGGGCCTGGGGCACACAGAGCGAGTGGGCGGGAGTCTGGCAGCTCCTCCGCGGAGGGAAGCCCGCCCTTAGGGTCAGGCCCCGGTTCCCGCTTTGGCCCTGCCGTACCCACTCTGACCCTCAGCGGCCCGCTTTGCCTCTTGGAGCCTCTTTTTCAGCCGCAGGACGTCCCCAAGGTGCAGTGGGGATAGATGGTGTGTGTGTGCGCTGAGCGGCCCGGCAGCAAGGGCACTCGCGACGGTGTTCTCGCGGGACAGGACAGACTCTAGAACCGGACGGAGGGGGAAGTGGCAGCTGAGTGTCCCTTGGGGGACAAGGCGGGGGCTTCAGGAAGGCCGGTGGGACAGACCCCTCGCCCTCGCCCTGGCGGTCGAGGCCACCTGAGACCCAGCTGGAGACGCCCAGGTCGCCTGTCCTTTCCACCCATCTCCAGGGGCCCCAGGTGTGGGTCTCACCTTCTGCCTTGTTCTCCCCGGTGTGTGAAGAGACATGAGGGCCACAGACCCCCTGACATCCTGATGGTCTTTGGGTAGAGGGTCCGTTGCTGTCCTCACACCGTCAGGAGTGCCCCTGACCCCAAAGTGCACGGTTCCCTCCAGGCTGCACCTGCTTTATTCCAGAGCTCCTGAAGGTACCCCAGGCATGTGAATGTTTAGGCAGGGGTTCTCTGAACTTGCTCCCCTCCCCCCCCCCACCCACATTGAGCCCGAGGCCCCTGACCCAGGAAGGGAGGGGGTGAAGACAGCCAGTTTAGACAAGGAGACAAGACGTTTGGGAGCCCAGGGTACCCTCCTTCTGCTCCCCCCTTTCCCTGAGGGCTCTCCGTCTTGGTGGGGAATTGGCCTTTTCCTGGAGAGAGCCATCCCTCTCCTGCGGCCTCGCTCGGTCGGGGTGCTGGGAGGGTCCTGGAGAGAGTCACAGGCGTGGGCCGCAGTGGGGGACCTCCCCAGGGGGCCCGGTGGGAGCTGCATGCCCTGGGCCCCGGGCTGGCTTCCACAGGCCTGGGCCAGTGGTGCCCCTGGCCTCCCGGCGGTCGGCAGGCTGAGCCGTCAGCACTCAGGCCTCACCAGGACCCCCCCCCCGTCTGCTGCTTTGGCACATTCTCACTGTTCTTAGGAGCGGTGCGTCCTTGGTTCGTTCTCCTGCATACGTGAACAGCCAGGCTGCTCTCTCTCGGTGCTGGGGACTCATCCGTGAACAAAACAGACAGAAATCCTGCCCTCCCACAGCTTACCTTCCAGCGCAGCGCCGTCCCGTGTAATGTCTTACGCCGGTGGAATGTTCTAGATAGGTGATGCCCAAGTGGGTGGCCACCACTGACGTGTGGCTGTGGGGGACTTGAAGCGCACCTGTCGTGATGAGGAACGAAGCTTTTTTTTTCCTTTTAATTTAATTTTAATTTATTTTCAGTTTAGCGCCGGTGGCCAGTGGCCCCCGCCCCTGGACGGTGTGCGAGGACCTTCGGGAGTATTGGGGGGGGGGAGGGTTTGCCTTAAACACAGCGGGTGCAAAAATGTCACTCCACCGGAATGCAGCTCCTTCAGCACGGGGACCTTCTCTTCTGTCCGTTTTCATGTTGAACTTCCAGCCCAGAGCTTGACATCTCAGGGGCTGCTAACAGTTGTGGAAAGAATGAATGCATGGCAGTCCCAGCTCTGCCGTTTGCCAGCTGTGTGACCGTGGGCAACTTGGTTAACCTCTCTGTGCTTCAGTCAACGAGAATAATAGTGCTACTCCACAGGGTGGTTAGGTGGCTTTTGGTGGGGGAAACACCCAAAGCGTTGGGAGCAGGGTGTGGCTTGGGCGCTCAGTAAGTGCTTTTGTTCACTGCTTTTGTTAGTAATTGAGGAAACCAGCCCCGAGTGGTGGTTCCTGGGGCATTTCCACTGGCTGCTGGTTTCTCTCTTTGTCCCTCCTCCCTCCGCAGGGCCGTCTTGGGGAGACCTGACCACATTTGAATATTAGCGTCACCCCTGCTTTTAGACCTGTAAGGATTGGAGAAATCATCTCTAGTTCCTTTGTTTGGAAACTCAGCCCAGAGACCCTAGTGACCTGGCTGGGATCACACAGCTTGCTTGGTCAGTCAGGGAACTGGGACCCATCCTGGGTGTCCCAGGTTCTGGACTAGCATTGTCCTTGTTGGTCGTCTACCTGAACAGACCTGTCCTCCCAGGGCAGCTCTGCCCACGGCCTGCCACGCAGTTGCTCGCCATGGGGCAGTGGCGGGGGTGGGGGCGGTCCGCTGGAGGGACAGGCTCTGGAACGGAGGGAAACACCCTCCCCTCCAGGAAGGACGCTGCCCTGGCAGGCTGGGGGCTTGGAGGCTGACCTGGCCTACCCACATCTGGCCCTGCAGCCTCCCAGCAAGGCCACTTAGGCAAGTAACTTAACCTCTCTAAGCCTCAGTTTTCTAATCTGTGAAATGGGGCCACTGGTGCCTTGCCTCAGAGCTGGTGGTGAAGAATGAAAGAGAGAGTTCGCTGCAACCTGCTGGGCTGGGGCTGGGAAGTCACCGGTATCATAGGGCCTTGGATGGAGGCACTGAGGTCCCCTCCTGTCCCTGCACCCCTCTGGATTCCCCAGCCACCTTCACAGCGCCTGGAGCGTGGCTGCCCACGGCCTTGGCACTTGGAGTCAGCCTGGGCCGTCCAGCTTGGCCTGCCGGTCGCCCTGGGGGTGCCTCCCCACAGGGCTCAGGCTCAGCCACCCCTGGCCGTCTGCAGCTCCTGTGGGGACAGCTGCCCTGAGTCCCCTGTCCCAGGCCTGATGTCATCTCTGGGGGCAGCCTGGGGGCCTAAGCCGGGAGGTGCGGTTCCCACAGCCAGATCCCCTCCCTCCGCCCCTCCTTCCCTCCCCTACTCCCTCAGCCCCTTCTCCTCCATTCTCTCTCTCTCTCCCTCCTGCTCCCCCCACTGCCCGGCCCCTTAGCCTCCCCTCCCCCCCAGGCCCCTCTGCTCCCCCCGGGGGCTGCCCTGTGCCAGCTCCTGCCTGTGTGAATGTCTAATCTCCAATTTTATTCGCTGGGCTCCAGCCATTTGCATAATCTACATAGTCACCCTGGTTTTAATTGCCCACAACTCTGCAGAAAGATCATGTGGTTAAGTGGTAAATCATAATTAGATAAATAATTGGTTTGGCCACAGCAAGCTGCTTTTGTTACACCTGCCATCTGCTGGACCCGTTTTTTCTTCTGGCCAGAACAATGCGGTTCTGATGACAGAAGCATGCTGCTTCTCTCTTACGGGGGCGGGGGGCTGGGGAGGGCGGGCGGGCGGGGGCTTGAGTGGAGGGGCTCGGAAGCAGAGCCTGGAAAATTGCCCGGTTGCTGGGGTCCGCGCCTGGCCTGCGTCTCTCATTCGCCATTCATTACCCGGCTTGGTTAATGCATCAGAGTGGCAAATTTGACTTCTTTGCAGAAAAGGGAGGGAGGAGAGAGGCCCGGGGGGGGGGGGGGGGGAGGGAGGGAGGGAGGGATCCGGTGGGGGCTGCCCAAGGCCTGGCCCGCCTGTGGTTTGGCTTGGCGCCGTGGCTCTGACAGGGCAGCGTCCCCCCCTCCCCCCACCCCTGCTGTGGAGAGCCTGGGAGGCTGGCAGGGGCAGGTGGGCAGAGGTTAGAACCTCACATCTCTGCCCATCCATCCGCTCTTTGCTGGAAGCCCCATCTGTGAGCGCCGGAGCCTCCGGGGGAATTGGGGATCCTGGGCTGGCCAGGTCGCCTGGCCGGGGCCTTCCGCGGGGACGCCTGCCTTGCAACCATGCCTTCCGCCGAGCCTCGGTCCCCAGACCACGGGGAGCTGTTTCGGACGGCCCTGTGTGCACTCATTCACGCCTGCACGGGTTCATCCATGCAGCAAGCGTGGGATGGGCGTTTTCCTCCGTTATGAGTTTGGGTTCCCGATTCACTCCACGGGTCACCCTCGCTGTGTGACTCGAGCACATTTCATGGCTGTTGCTTCATCTGTCGAACGGGGACCATAATTGTCCCTGCTGGTGGGCTTGTTGGGAGCATCAAAGGACGTGATATGGATAAAGTCTGCCAAGCGACCGCTGCACTAAGCAGGTCCTGGGTACCTGTGGCTGCTGAGGTGTGTGACTGCTAATTACAAAGGCTAATTAAGGGGACGGCCCTGGCGCTGCCCTCCGCTAGCGACAGCGGAGGCCGAGCAGAGTGTGCCAATGGAAGGGGCACCCAGTGTGGTGGGAAGGAGCCGCGGGGAGGGGAGGGCAGGGGGCTTGCCCAGACCTGTGCCTCCCTGAGTCTGAGTCTGCTCCAGACGGACAAACACAGGCGCCCCCTCGCCTGCCCACAGGCCCCTCGGGGCCCCCTCCGCGACAGCGACAGCGCTCTCCCTGAAAGGACTTCCCCAAGCCTCGCTGGCCCTGCCAGGCTCCGGCATCCTGTCTTCTGGGGTTTGCATCAGGAGAGACCCAGGAAGCGTCCTTTCTCTGCGGGGGCTCAGCTTACAATTGTCTGCCTGACAAAAGGCAGCCTGAGAGCTCAAGGCCCCTTCCCCAGGCGGAGACCTAGCCCCGGAGAGAGTGATAGGCCTGCCTCCCGGCTCAGAACCCCTGGGGCAGATGGCTGGCCCTGGTGTCATGATCTTACTGACCAGAAAACATTGGCGTCTTCCTTCCGGCAAACTCACTGATGACTGTTGGCAAAGCTCTGGACGCATTCTGGAATGGCAGATATTTTCTGTTTTTTCCATCCATCCGCCCATCCATTAAACAACTTCCTCCCTCCCTCCCTCCCTTCCTTCCTTCCTTCCTCCCTCCCTCCCTCCCTCCCTCCCTCCCTCCTTCCCTCCCTCCCTCCCTTCCATCTTTCCTCCCTTCCTTCTTCCCTTCCTCATTCCTCCCTCCCTCCTTCTATCCATCCATCTATCCACCCATCCATCCGTAGCCCCTATACTTATTCTAAAAGTGGGATCTTCTCTCTGGCAGATCCCGGGCTGCCTCACCTGCTGCTCTGTCACACCTCTGGGAGGGTTGCACCTGCTCTCCTGACCTCATCGTGGTGTCCCCTAAAGGGAGTGGGGCAGACCCCTTGCTCCCTCGGGAAATGAGGTGTCAAAACAGTTTCCCAGTTAGGAGTGTTCTCAGACTCCTGTGATGTTTCCAGACCACGGTTTTCCTGGAGACCCCCTTGAGGGCAGGACTCTGGACTCACTACCGCTCTGTTCTTTGGGAAGCCCTCCATTCCGATATGCAGATGGTTTTCTCCATGAGCCTGCCACGTAGCCTCTCAGACTGAATATCAACCTGTGGCTAGGAAAGTGGGTCATTTTTATATTCCGTGCCGTCCAGTACGGTAGCCCGTGTTCCATCTGGCTGTTTTCAATTTAATTTTTACATTTTAACTTAGATAAACTCAGGGGTGCCTGGGTGGCCCAGTCGGGTAAGCGTCTGACTTCTGCTCGGGTCGTGATCTCACGGCTCGTGGGTTCGAGCCCCGCGTCGGGCTCTGGTGCTGACAGCTCGGGGCCTGGGGCCTGCGGCCTGCTTCGGAATCTGTGTCTCCCTCTCTCTCTGCCCCTTCCCCGCTCGCCCTCTGTGTCTCTCTCTCTCTCAAAAATCAGTAAATGTTAAAAAAAAATTTCTTTAAGTTAGGTAAAATCAAACAACATTAAAATTTCAGCTCCTTGGTCTCACTGGCCACATTTCAAGGGGTCAGTGGCCACACGTAGCTGGTGACAACCGGCTAGGACAGCTCAGAGGACATTGCAGCCATCCAGAAAGTTCTGTTGGACGGCACCATCCTAAGCATATTCACAAATGCAGAGCCTTAACTGAGAGGCTGTCCTCAGTTGGTACTGGCCTCAGAACTTTCTGGATTCTCCCACAAAGAGGGGGAAGTCCGAGCCCGGAATCAGATTTGAATTTTCATCCTGTCCGTGGTGCTGTGTCGCTTGAATCAGATCACTGAACCTCTCTGGCGGATAGGGGTCAGATCTGGGGGGCGTCTGGAGGAGGGGGTGTTCTTGCGGTCTTTGGAACAGAGAGAGGAAAGGGAGACCTGGCGGGGCACAGATCTGGAATGCTCCCCAGGCTTGGGGACGACGTGTTGGTTAAGAACGTAATGTAAAAGTGTGTGACGCCCGGAGGGCTGTGGTCCCTCCGGCCTGAACTCTGGACAGTGTCAGGGAGAGCGTTCCCCCCTTCTGCAAAGACGGTCTGCAAGGAAAGATGTTTTTCTTTCTCCTCCCGGGCCTGTGTTCTGTCTCCTGTTCCTTCGCTGTGTCACCTCTCAGAGAGCAGGCCGGACAAGGTGGCCCCGAGGCTCTTTGCTGCAGATTCCTGCCTTCTGTGTCCCATGGGCCACCCTGGGACTTGGCTGCCTCTCCCCGCTCTCCGCGGTGAAGGAGCCCTGGCCTGGTCGCCTGGGGGAGCGGTGAGAGTGCCCCCTGCCTTGGATCCCCCTCCTCCCCTCCCAGATAGCAGGCCTGGCTTTCACTGCGGTGCCCACACACCCCCAGAGAGCCTGACTCTCCAGTTCTGTGTCCCTCCTCCACATACGCACAGAGAAAACAACTTGGATCTTTCGGGAATTGCCAGGATAATTCACTCGTGCTGACGAAAGCACCGGCATTCCAAAGAGCTGAGTGGGGACACCTCATCCCCCTGGACCCCAGCTCCCTAGCCACCTCAGAGGAGCCAGGGGACTGTCCCTCCCGGGGGTCGCCAGGCAGGGAAGGGGCTCCAAGCAGGTGCTCTGGGCTGGGGCTGCTCCCCCAACAGCTGAGCGCCAGGGAGGGGTGGCCTGGTTGGCGGGAGCTTCCATTCTGGGTTCGGGGGCACCAGCCCCCTGGTGTGCGTGTGCAGTCCCGGAATGGAGCGAGAGGTGTGTGCGCTGTGCCGGAGAGAGAGGCCGTGGGCGAATTGGGGTGACAGGGTGGGGGGTGGGTGGCTCCAGCAGCCACAGCGCCGTGGGCGCCCCCCACACCCTCCTCCCTCCCACTCCCCCTAATTATTTTCCTCGGATGCTGTGAATTAAATCTAACAGTAACCACAGGAGACGGCTCCGGGTAAGGCCCGGCTCACATCTCCATGCGCCGATAGAAGTTGTTAAATGAATAATGTTGACTTACGCTGGGGACCCAATTCTCTCTGAATATAATTCCCCTTCGAGTTTCCAGGGAGCTTCGTGGAGAAAACGTAAAAATAATAAACAAGTCTCCGTATCAGAGGTTGGTAATGCTGCTTTGAATTCTTTTGGGGGAGAGAGGCGGGGAAAAATAAGTTAAAATTAATTTTTAAAAGAGGATCACGCCCCAAGTCAGATGTCAGAGCAAGCTGGGACGCCGAGGTTCTGGAAGGGTGAGCCCCAGGGCTCCCCCCCCCCCCCCCGCCACCTGCTGAAAATGTAGGTCCCTGGGCTCCACCCGGGACCCACCCCCCAAATCAGAAAGTGGGGGAGGTGCAAGGGGGGGGCGGTGCCCCTGGCAGCCCGCTTCCTGGGTGGGGGGTGGAGCTTGGAGGTCACAGGTTAATGGAGCAGTGGGCTGGGCCTTGAGGGCCACTTCCTGTGCAGGCGCTGCCCTGGCCAGCTGTGACAACAGGTGCTTGAATTTCACCTGTCTGGCTGTTCTGCGTCGCCGAGAGAAACCACACAGGCAGTGGAGGGGCTGGGAGAAACGCTTTGCATGGCCCCTCCCTCCCTGCCCCTCCCCCCTTCCTCTTAGACCCCGGCCAGATGTCACCTGCGAGAGAGGTGAGCTTGCCTGGCATGGCCAGGGCCCTGAGACGCCGCTCTGTGCAGCGGAAGGGTGGCAGTTACCCCCTTATTCCTCCCCCGGGGACAGAGGGCCAGGCAGGGACCCCTGGGAGCATCTGAGGCGGAGACCGGGGCCCTGCTCGTGCACCCTGCACTTGGGGATGGCTTCCAGGTGTCGTGCCAGCTGTTCCTCGCCCAGCCGCGTGCAGCCTGCTGGGGACACCGGGGTCACCTCGAACAGCGCGGCTTCCAGCGGGACCTGCTTGTAAGGCGCCACCCCGGGTTATTAGCGAACAGCAGTGGCCGCGCTCACAGATGGGGTCAGGCGGCGTGGGGACTTTCCCAAGGTCAGGAAGCAATTTGCAGGCCGAGCCAGGAATAGAACTCCTGAGCTGGGCTGCGCTAACCCCGGGCTCAAATTGCTAGCCGGGCAGGTCTGTTCGGGGAGCAGCGGGGAGCAGGCCTCGGGTCAGGAGGGAGCCGCCACGAGCCCTGTATGTGGGCCAAGGGGAGGGGCCGCGAGCTCTCATCCCTGGTGGACGCGGAAGGCCCACTCGGCTGTTGCCGTCCATCCTGCAAGAGGAGGCCGGTTTGAAGTCCGGCCTGCGGAGGGAGGTTGGTGTGGAGCGGGGATGGCAGCTCGTGGCTGGGAAGGCTCTCGGGGCGCGGCTGTCTGTGTATTTCTTGTAAGAGCATCGGGAGTGTTGGAAAAAGCCACCGACTGGCGACTCTTTGCAGAAGGCTCCGGGTCCTCTCGGGGTGGGGGGTGGGGGGAGGGATCGGTGTGGCCTCTGCAACGGCTGATGGAAAAAACTGCGTCCTGACAACTCTGGAAAGGCCCCGGCGTTCTAGCAAGAGAGGGTTCCGGGTGTACCTTCCCGGAGGTTCCCACGTTCTGGTTTTGGCTGGGTTTCTCTCGGGGCAGGAAGGATGCGTGCAGCCTTCGTTGCTGGTAAAGGTGTGTGTCCTCCTAGGGGCTTTCTAATTTCCTTTAAATCCATTCGGCAAACGTTTCTTTAAGAGCTGGTGAAGGCCCAGAAATAAGCGAGGCTGCGTTGACGGCTCTCCACCACAGTAAAGAGTGCTGAAGTCACCCCGTGCAGGGGAAGGTCGGCTTCCACTAGAGGGGGTTAGAGCCACGTCCAGGAAGGCTCCTTGGAGGAGGCGGAATTTAAGCCAGGGCCTGAGGGAAGAGGTAAGCTGTAAACCAGGGAGATTTGGGGAGGGCTGGGAAGGGTGCACCCCGCAGTGGGTGCCGCCTGAGCAAAGGTACGAGATGCTCTTAAGTCCGCAGTAACCTGTGTGGAGAGGATCGGGGAACACGGCCAGGACAGGCAGGCGTGGTGGGGGCCTCGGGTGTGTAAAGACACTTCCGGGGGTGGGGGTGGGAAATGTGGGGAGGAAGAGACACGGGCGCAGGGAGGGTGCTGGCTCACAGTGGGACGCCCAGGTTGAGAGCGGGGTGAGGCGGGGGAGGCTGCTCGGCCTCTGGTGCCAGGCTGCGGGCCCTGGTGGGAGGCAGGGGTTCTGGGATGGGAGCATGGCGGACGGAGGCCAGAAGGGCCACGCAGGAGGGAAAGCCAAGTCCCGTCTTGGGGCACACAGGTGGAAATGGAGAGAGGAGACAGTGCACCAGTGCCTCCAACCTTCCGCTGGGGGCCCTGCGGGCGCCTGGGCACCTCAGACACCGGGCGAAAAGCACCAGCAGCTTCCAACAGAGGAAATGACGCTTTCAACGTAATCCTCTCTCTTCGATTATTTCCAGTGGGGAGGCCAAATTATAAGGACATAAATACGACAAGAGCTGGGGTGGGTGGCCAAGCCCTTGGCATTGACCTATTGTCCCAGGCCGCTGGTGGGCAGCGGGGGCCGAGCCGGGCCTGTGCTCTCTCTCTTCGGGCCTCGCTCGTCCAGTTGGCCGGCAGGAAGGGGGCACCGGGGGTTTGATTGTCCGGGAGACAGCTTGGGATTTTAATAACAGGCGGTAGATGAATTAATCCAGGAGTTTGTCAGGTGCTGACATCCTGAGAGGTGGGGAGAGGGGGCCGAGGGGGCGGGCCGTGGGAGGGGAGGGTGAAGGTCTAGGCTCAGGGCCGCCGGTTCACCCCTGCTCAGCCTCCTGTGCAGGAGCAGCGTGCCTGTCACACGGTAAGCACTCCCCACACCTTAGCTGCTGCCAGGAGGGATTCGGCAGGCGGGCGGCGCGGAGGGGGAGGCTTGAAGGCACTGGGAGGAGGGGCAGGAGCACCACGCCAGCCAGTGGTCTACTGACCAGGAAGGTAGGGGTTTTCCCAACGAGAAGACGGCTGATTAATGTTTACAAAGAAGGCTTCTTCCCAAGAAGCTGTTGAGGGAACCACCCAGATTTCTGTGTCCACTGGGTCTCGGGGCGGTGAAGGAGGAACCGGGCCTCCGCAGCTGAAGGTGCGGGGGGTTATGGGGGCCGTCTCGCTGCCCTGCCTTAAGGGGCCACACTGGCCTCAGGTGAGGGGGCCGGGCTTGGAGGGCTCCCCCGCCACCAGTGACCCCCGGCCCTGCCCACATCACAGCCGGCCGCTTTCCGGCCAGGTGTGGCCAGGTGTGGCCAGGTGGCAGGAGCCCGGCTCTGTGACAGGCGTCTGCCTTTCCCCATCAGGACCTCCCCCTGGAGCCGAAGGACTGTTGTGGGGCAGGACAGGGCACTGTGAGCCCCCCCACCTGGAAGGCTCAAAGGTCAGGGCTGCAGAGACAGCACTGAATGTGTCTGTGTGAGGGGTGGGAGCCTGCGGGGGCAAAATGCCCGGGAGACGGGCGCCTGGGGGCTCTGTCGGTTAAGCGTCCGACTCTGGCTCAGGTCATGATGTCACGGGTCATGGGTTCGAGCCCTGCGTCGGGCCCTGTGCTGACAGCTCGGAGCCCGGAGCCTGCTTCCGATTCTGTGTCTCCCTCTGTCTCTGCCCCTCCCCCATCTAACATTTGAAAGAACTTGGTTTTAAAATAAGCTCGAACAGCACTGGCTTCTCTTGAATCGCAGTGTGACCGGGAGTTTCCAGGGGATGCTCGTGTTCAGGCCTCTGCGAAAACCGGCCCTGCCGGCCCTGCCCCAGGGGACGGGCAAGGGGGCTTCAGCCCAGATCTTATTTTAAAATGGAGGTAGAGGGGCACCTGGGTGGCTCAGTCGGTTAAGCATCCGACTTGGGCTCAGATCATGATCTGGCGGTCCGTGAGTTCGAGCCCCGCATCGGGCTCTGTGCTGACAGAGCCTGGAGCCTGTTTCAAATTCTGTGTCTCCCTCTCTCTCACCCTCCCCTGTTCATGCTCTGTCTCTCTCTGTCTCAAAAGTAAACAAGACGGTAAAAAAATAAAAAATAAAAAATAAATAAAATTGAGGTAGAATTCGCATAACATAAAATTACTGATTTTCTTTCTTTCTTTCTTTCTTTCTTTCTTTCTTTCTTTCTTTCTTTCTTTTTTTCTTTCTTTCTTTCTTTCGAGAGCGAGCAGGGGAGGGGCAGAGAGAATCCCAAGCAGGTTCCGCACTGTCAGCTTGGAGCCCGATTCGGGGTTCCATCCCATGAACCGTGAGGTCACGACCTGAGCCGCAGTCAAAAGTCAGATGCTCCACCAACCGAGCCACCCAGCCGTCCCCAGATGGACCATTTTAAACTGAACCACTCAGGCATTCAGTACATTCACGAAATTGTACAACCACCACCTCTATCTTGGTGCAAAACGTTTTTTTCGCTTCCCCGGAAGGAAACCCTGTCCTCCTTAGCACGCGCTCCTACCCCTCCCGTAGCCCCCAAGTCTCCCCCGCGTTGTGCCTCGTGTCAGTATTTCACCCTTTTTATGACCGAGTAATATTCTGCCGTGTGGCCAGGACCTGGGGTTTTTTAAACCCACGTATCATTTGATGGGCACGCAGGTTGTTTCCAGGTTCCGGCCACGAATGAATACCGTTCATGGACAGGGTTGTCCAGACGTGCGTTCCCACGCGCCGCGCCTTGGAACCTGTGTCAGGACGCCACGTCTCTGTGTGGCTAAACCACGTTTGTGTATCCCCTCATCTGGGGCGGGGGGTGGGGGGGAGACGTTCCGGTGGGTCGGGTGACTTTTAAAGACGCATCTCTGAGAAGGAAGTTCCGACTAGGCGCCACCAACATGTAAAAAACGACGAAACCAAGGGACTTTGGTGGCCGGCCAGTCTCCACCCTTTTGGCTCTTCTGCAGACCCTGCAGGAGACCGTCCAGGAGGACAGTGCCCGAGTATTTGACTCCTGGAGGCCTCTTCCTGCGTATGGGCAAAGGCAGGGATGTTCCTGCCAGGATGTGCAACAGCGACACCCCCACCCCCCCCACCCCCCGCCCCGTACTGGTGCAGTCGCCTGCCTGGCCTCCCTGCCCATCTGAGAAGCGCTTCCTCGTGAAACCGAACGGGAGCGCGTCTGTGGAGCTGCAACTGTGTCCCAGGCACCGTGCGAGGCTCTTTCTGGTTTATGTTCTCATGGAAGGCCTCACGAGAGTCGCGGGAAGGGTTGTGTTGCTCGCCCGACAACAGCAGGCAAAATTAGGGTGAGGTGGCGATGTGCCCAGCCAGGCGGGGGTCGCGCAGGCTTATTTAGGCCAGTGTCTCTGGCCTCAGACCCTCTATCCCCACGCTCACGTCCCTCCGGATGCCAGCTTGCTCTTTGGACGACCATCGGATGAGGTCGGTGCAAAGATGCCCAGTGATTTTATGCTTAGGACGAGGCGGTGGGAAAATCTGCGGAGGGTGTGGAAGCAGGTAAGTGGCTCCAGAGGGTGGTGCCCTGGGGAGAAGAGGGAGATGGGTGAAGCCGAAAGACAGCTGGTCTGGGGCCTTGAATGCCGAGCCAGGACGCTGCTGGCCCAGGAGTCCAGACGGCGCCGCTGGGACTGTGTTCTCCTGACGGGGGCGAGTGGCCGGTGAGGATTTTGCTTAATGGGCCTTGCTGGCCACCACTGTGGGCCGTGCCCCCCACCCCCTGCCCGGAAGGTTCCGCTCCTGCCCTGGGAGGCAGAGCCTGGGAGCTCGCGCCTGTCCCACAGCGCAGGCCCGCCAGGTAGATGGGATTCGGGGATTCTGAGTGCTCTGCGATTTCATAAAAGCCTGCTAAAATAAGACCACTCAGGAACATATTCTCTCCTGCTTTACATCACAAATGTTGACAGTAGGAAAATGTGGCCAGGTTTCTCTCAGATATGAAAAATGGGAAGTAGGCAAGCCAGGAAATGAAACCCAGCCCCCCTACCCCAGACAGCAGCGTGGAGGAGGGGGCGCCCTGGAAAGCGGGGTGATGTCTCTGCGCGTCCACTTCCTCACCCAGACGATAAGGCGGCGAAGGGGTCGAGTGCCCTCACCCAGCCGTGCCCTAAAGGTGTTGGGAGGCGGCAGGCGCTGGGCCACCGTGGGGCGGGGAGGGGGGGGACTCCTTGCAAACCGTCTTTTTCCGGAAGCTTCAGCCTGGGGGCCGTTTCCCTCCCTCCTCCAGGGGGCAGGGGGGAGAGACTGGTTGTGGAGGGGAGCCCAGGCTCTGCCCAGGTGGCCGGGGGATGGGCAGCGGTTCAGGCGGGCCCACCGTGAGGGTGGGGGACCCCGGCCCGGCAGGCTCAGCTGGGAAGGGAATTGCAGAGCCCCCAGATGGGGGTGGAGCTAAGGAGGTTTGTGCGTGACCCCGTGGGAGGGCCACCCGGGTGATCCTTGTCCCGAATGGCATCTTGCAGGTACTGGGTGCGGGGGGGGGGGGGGTGGGGGGTGGGATGGGGGGGTGGGGGTCGCCAGTGGCAGAAAAGCCTCTGCGGGCCCCCAGGAGTCGCTGCCCCCTTCCGTCTCCCACCCCCTCTCCGCCCGCGTTGGCCTGGCCCCGCCGTATAAAGTTTAAAGGTTTTAAATGCAAATATTTCTCTTTTATAGATGCCAGCTGTCTCCAGAGAGCGCGTTTGCTCGCAGCTCAACTTTATTGTCCAATTAGCTTCCCATATCTGGGTCCCGGAGAGCCCGGGGGCCGGGGGAGGGGGGCACGGCTCCCGCGGCGGGGCCGGAGCTGGAGGCCGCCCCCAGGGGACCCTGTGTGTGTGTGTGTGTGTATGTTGGGGGGGGAGCGGGGTGGACGGGCTGGGGCGGGGGTGGGGGGGCGCCTTTCAGAGGCCGGGCGCCGGGCGAGGCAGGAGCAGGGGCGGGGGCCGTTAGTGGCAGGGGTGTGCTTTTCTTATTTAGAAGGAATAAAGGCAGCCCGCCCCGCGCCCACTGGCTTCCTTTTAGTCCCTCTCGAGTGTCCCCTCCCCGCCCGCTTCCCCGCCGCCCGGCGGCTTCCCCATTCACCGGGGCTCGGCGGCGCTCACAAAGCGAGGCAATTAGAATTGAAAATCTATGCAAAACAGCTGTTAACTGATTGTAAGGGAGTGCAGCTGTGTGCCGAGTGCAGCTTGGAGGCTGGCGGAAGGGCAGGAAGTGCTGGGGCAGCCCGGGGTTAAGAGGCAAACTCCCGTCACCTCGTCCGAGGGAGCCGTCTAGGCCTTAACCCTTGCTGCTCCCCTGCAGGTGACCTTGGCTACCGCGGGGCCGGGCGCGAGGGCGTGGGGGCGGGGTCGGCCCCCAGCACCGCCCCCCCCCCGCCGGCCCCGCCTTCCGCAGGACCCACGGCTGGAGAGGGAGGGCGGGGCGCTCTCTCCCATTCCACACCCCCCCCCCTCCCCCGGCGCCGCCCTCTCCCTCCGTTTACCGGTTCAACAGATCTGCGGGATGTCGGAACGCGCAGGGCGTGCCAGGGGGCTGGGGCTGTGTCGCCGCTGCTGTCCTTCTGCCCTCCAGGCCGCCGTGCGGGGGAGGGGAAGGAGCCCGGACGCTCCAGTAATCACCGCGAGGCCCAGACTCCCCCTCTCCCGGCCTGCCAAGGGATGCTCCCTCCTGACCCACAGGGTTGCTCCGTGGAGTGAGTGGCCTGGGGATCTGTGTTTCTCACGGACCGCCCCCACCCCACCCCACCCCTTCACATTGTCTGAGACCCACTGCACTGTGGGACTCAGCGCCCGGAGGGATGAATTCCAGAGGCAGGGAAGGGAAAAGCCTTCTGGAAAGAGATAAGATTTGAGTCCAGCTTTGAAGAGGGAGAGGTGCTCTGGGCAGTGCTGGCTGGAAGGAGAAAGAGAACTTCTGTAGATCAGGGGTGGGGGTCTGGTCGCTGGGCTGGAAGTGGTGCCTGGCCAGACCTTTGCTGCTCCGGGTGGGGCCCCACGCACGCAGGTGACACCCTTGGGCTCGTGGCCTTGGGGAGGGTGGGCCACTCAAGCTGAGGTGCTGCACAGGTCCCCAGGTGTCAGGCTGTGCGTGATGGGTCCCCCAACCCCCCAGGGGTGTCTGCAGCAGGTAATTATTACAAACGGCTGCCACGTACAGGCAGACAGCCCGGGTCTGGATCAGGCCTGGATCGAATTTGTGTACCCTAGGCAAGTTAATTAACCTCTGGTCTCCTAGCCAGGCTTTGTAATGGAGGTCACCCGGTCCACCTCAAAAGGCCCAGGCTGAGCTGTCTTGGCACGTGTTGGGTGTTTGGTAAATGGCAGAAGCCATATCCCCTTCCCACCCACGACGACGACGTCCGGGTCCCTGATGCTTATTTGCCGATAAAGGTGCCGAATGAGGTGGCTGCGGCCATGTGACAGTGATGGTGTCCTTGTGTGCTGGGAGCACCTGATCGGGGCAGAGGGCACTGTTAAAGTGCTTGAGCGTCCCGCTGGCCCCACAAGGACGCAGGATGACAAGGACCAGGACTGTGGGATTCCCTCCGTGGTGCCAAGGGCCCGTCACAGACCAGGGGCTGGCACCTGTGCTGGGACCCGGTAGGAAGCAGTCCCTGCTAGTGCCCACACTCCTGGGAACTTCACCTGGCCCAGGTAGGTGCCCTTGCGGTGGTGGTGGGTTGAGTAGCCGACCACCTCCTGTCTTCTCCATTCTGCGCTGTCCTGAAGCGACCCCCCCCCCCCCCCGGCCCCGACAGCACTTTGGCACCGATGTCTGTCGCCTGGTCTCTGAGGGCAGCTGAGGGCTGGCCTGGCACTTTGTTTTGTTTCCTGGAGGGCGCTGGCACTTGGTGCGTTTGTTGACTGACTGAATGCCCACCATGGTGGTTAGAGGCACCCCTTTCTTTCCAGCCCATCCCTCTGTGCCTCTCCATCACGCACCTCCTCCTCAGTTCCTAGCCTCAGGTGGTAGGCAGGTTTAAGAGGTGCCCGGGGCTTGTCCTCGACGGAGGGTTTTTCATCTTTTTGGCCATGCAGACTTCACAGGCTCCCCGAGGCCGGGCTGGATCTGCAGGGATCCATCTTGTAGGGGCTCCGAGCCCGGGGAGGGCGGTAGGAACCCTTCTTTCTGCACCAGGAGGCACAGTTGAGATTGGCAGGGGGCTGACGGTGCAGGGAAGCATGCACCCGCATCCTGTCGCCCCTGGCACGTAGGAAGCAGAACCCTGGTGCAGGGTAGGGGCAGGTGTCCCAGCTCAGGGAGCTGTCCCCACGTTGGCCCCCCGTAGGACTGGCCCTGGCACCTTGCCCTTTTACCCCGAACCTTTTGTCTCTGCCTTCTGTTTCCCAGCAAATGGGAAGGAGGGAGGGGAGGTCCTGGGAGGCAGAGCGGTGGGAGCTGCTGAGGAGGAAAGAGAAAGAACGCGCCTTGGAGGGAAATGGAGGGCCGCCAGCCTGAGCCCCGAGTGGCGGGAAATTAGGAGTCAAGCTACAAACCTCGTTAGCGAGGAACGCGGGCTGCAGGAGAGCAATTCCCACCCTTAAACTCGGAGGCCGTGCTCCCGGATTACTAATTTCCTCGAGCTGGGCGCGCTGACAGTGAGTGTCATCCGTCTACCCCCACCCCCCTGCCAGTCCGCCTGGCGGCCGCCAGCACAACTAAACCGACGCGCACTCCGCCGGCTCGTTGCTGCCCCCCGGTGGTCGCTGGGGTTCCCTGCAGCGCCCCCCCCCACCCCCACCCCCCTGCCTCCGCGGCGGTGCCGGGCTGGGGAGGAGACTCCAGGTGTGAGCGGCTCCCCTTGCACCAGGGCCCGCGTGACCTTGAGCAACTCTCGGCCTCAACTTCCTCATCTGTGAAACGGGACCGGACCACCCGTCTCGCAATCCAGTGGAACCAGATGTCTACACAGGACGGATCCTCCAACTCGAAACATGAACCAAATGATAACCTGAGTGGCGACCCCATCACTTTTTGCTTAGCTGTCGTGGGCCTCTTCAAACAGGTGGAAGAACCTGGGCCGCCTTCCTCACAGGGCCTCCCAGGGTTGAAGGGAAAAAGCGGATGCTGGGTGTCCGTCCCGGCAGGAGGTATTTGGAGGCCGGCCTGGAGGGCCTGGAAGGGCCAGCTGGGAGGAGCCTCCCCGGCCAGGTGCGAGATGCTCATTTGCATGTGATTCCCCTCCCCTCCCCACCTCCCCCGCAGCCTGAAATTCAGGTGGGAAAGCGTTGGAGCAGCCCCAGAGGTTTTTAATTTTGTTTTTGAGGCCCTAGGCTTGTCGCCGAGCTCTCTCCTGACTCCTCCCTCCCCTGCCCCCGCCGGTGTGTCCCGGCGGGGACGGACGCTTCCCCTCCCCCCGCGCTCTGGCGGCCGGGGCCGCGGTGAATCTGCCGGCCACTGCTGGGCATACATGACCGGAGGCCGCGCTGCGGAGATACCGTGCGGTGCGGTGCGGTGCGTAAGGCGTCGGGCGGGGGCCGAGGCCCGCAGGAGGCCGGTGGTGCAGGGGAAGCGCCCCTCCCGCGCGGTGTGAGGGCCGGCCGGCGCCCGCAGGTAGGAGCCAGTAACGGCCCCCCGGCCCGGCCCCGCGGGTCCGTTTCCCTTTTCGTTTGTGGTCGGCTCGGAGCCTTGTGCAAGGCGGGGGGCGGGGGCGCGACCCGTGTGCGCCCCCACTCCGTGTGCCCCTGCTGGCGCGAAGTCGAAGGTGGAGCAGGGGAGCGGGTGGCTTGGGGGCGCCCGTCGGGGCCCTGCCCCTCGGCCCGCAGCGGGCACATAGGCGGGTTCGGCTCCCCGCTGGCGCGGGCCCCGAATGCTCCAGGCCCGCCAGCGTCATCTGGAACAGATGGATGGGGGGTGGCAGGCGCCCAGCGCTCCCTCCCATCGCAATCCGGGCTGGCGCGGGGAGGGAGAGAGAGGGAGGGAGGGAGGGAGGGAGGAAGGCGGGGGAGGCTGGGCCCGCGGGGCGGCAGCGTGCGCGCCTGCCAAGCGCGGCGCGGGCATGTCCCGGGGCAGGTTTGGGGCTGGCTGAAGCGCGGGCTGGCACCTGGGTCCGAAAGTTGAAACCCGCCGCGCGGCGCTGGGGTGGGGGTCCCGCTTGACCCCCGGGCTCAGAAGTATGAAAGCTGTAGATTAGAGACTTTTCAAAAGGGAACGTACAGGGAGAGACCCTGGGGCATCGCAACACTGCCGGGAGCTTGGGACGCGCGCGGGGTCAGACCCCGGGGCGCCGGAAAGCGCCGGGGCCAGGGGCGTTGGGCGAGGCGTGCCCCATTAACCCGGCGCTTCCTGGAGACGCAGGCGGCGCGGGGGTGGGCTACAGGCTCCCGGTCTGCGCCCAACGCCGGTGGGGGCGGGGCGGAGCGGGGGTGGGCTTGGGGGCAGGAAGGCTGGGGCCCGCAGTCCTTCGCCTAGCCGCCTGTGGGTGCCCAGGAATTTCAGGACGCTCCCTGAGTCATTCCAGTCTGTCAAGTGCCTGGGTGAGGTGGGGGGGGGGGTGCCAGGAATGGGGAGGCGCTGCGCTGGGGCCCGAGGCCCAGTGGGTCTTGCCAGTTTCTGGAGGCGGGCGGCCTCGCCTCTGACCGCAACCCCAGCTACTTAATGATCCCGCTGGTGGAGCGGCGCCTCGATGGACTCCCCAGCCTCTGAGACGTGGGTTCTTGAAAGAACTGCCCCTTGGCCCGGCGTGTGGCCTTCCCAAAAGTTACTTCTAACAACGGGAGGGGGCAGTTCCTAGAATTTGGGCACGGGAAGGCGCAGAGGCTCGAGGTTTTCACATTCAACCCTTGCAAGTTGTGGCTGTAAGGTCACGAATCTGGAGGGGCGGTCGGGGAGGATAAAGCGCACGGCCTATCTTGTGTTGCCCTCACCCCACCCTGCGCCGCCGCCAACAGGCTCACCGGCTCCAAGAAAGTTCTCCTCCCAAAGGCCTCCAGACCATGAGTTTATCCGCTCTTTTTTGGGCCTGCTCTGTGCCAGACACTGTTGTAGGCACTGGGGACGCGGTGGTCACGAGACCTGCTAGGGCTCTGCTGGCGTGGCGGTCATGTTGGAACTGACCGACCCCTACTTGTGCAATTAAGTGGCGGGCCTCGGACACTAGTGTATCTGGGACCCCTGAGCGGTCGAGCCGGGGGCCCCCCGGGAGCCTGAGGGTGGCACTTCCCCTACCTGCTAGTGTCCTCGACTCACCTGGCCGGTGAGGCCGGGGAGGGGCGTGTGCCCGCGCGAGTGTACCCGGGCGCCCGTCCGTGCGCGCGCGCGTGTGTGTGTTTGCGGCTGAAACCCGACACCTCCCGCTGGCTGAGGTCAGGGAGCCTGGAGCGAGCCAGTGGCCCGGGAGTGGGCGGCGTTGCGCTTGGGTGTGTCCTCGGCGGCGGCGACAGCAGCAGGTGTTTCTTGGCCGGGGCCCCGGAAGCTCCACCTCCCCAGCGGCCCGAGCCGCCGCCACCGCCGCCGCGCAGCCCGGGGTGAGATAAGCAGTTTAGACAAACACTGGGCGACGGTGGCTCCAGCATGTGTCAGCCGAGGCGGAGCTGCGGGGCCCTGGCATGAAAGGTGAGCGCGCCGCGCTAGGCGGGGGCGGGCGGTGGGGCGGGGGGGGGGGGGTCTCCGCAACCCCCCTCCCCAGTCCACCGCGTCTTCTCCTCCAAGTTCGCGGGTTCCTCGGGGTTGGCCGCCAACGGCTCCTGGTCAACTTCCCCCGGAGTGCGAGCGGCGATAAGAGCCGAGCGGGCGGGCAGGCGACCAAAGGCCCCCCGCCCGCACGGGTCGGAACCAGGGCGGCCTGGCCCGGGGCGGGGACACAGGCCGCCACGGGGCTCGGGCTCGGGCTCGGGCTCGGTGGCCGCTCCCGGCGAGGGGCGTGTAAGGGTGCACGCAGCGGGAGAGGGGGACGGGAAGCTAGGGGGCTCTGGGCGAGCTGCCGACGCTCCGGAGCCGGGGCAAAAACTTTGCGGCGGTGGCGGGAGCGAGGGGGGGCGGCCGTGCACCCCCACGGCAGGTGCCGGCGGCGGCTGGAAGGGGGGGGCGGAGCTCGCGGACTGGGGACTCGCGGTTAGGGTTTTTGTCTTGCTCCCCTCCCCCTCCCCTTGGTGCGGGGGAGACCGCCGGGAGGGCGGAGCTGCAGGCTCCCGGGTCTCCGACCCCCACACTCTGCTACTCTGCTTCCCAAGGGCCCGCCCCGGGCTCCGCTGCTAACCCCCCCCCCCCCCCCCCCCCGTGTTGGAGCGGTGCCCCTTCCCCTCCTCCTGCCGAAGATGGCTGCCCCAGCCTCGGAGGTGGGAGGGTGGTTGCATCCGCCGCCCCCCACTCTCGAGCTGCCCTTTTTCCCTCCCCAGCCCTTCCTGCTCCGCCTGGATGCGCCTCCCCGCCCCCAGCCCTCCCGGGCCCGCGGCCGCGCTGATGGGCGGCGAGTGGCCCGACCGAGTGGAGCCGATTCAATTATATTGCAGCACCAGAGACACCTCCTCGGCCGCCCGCCCGCCTCTCCAGCAGGCTAATTAAATTCCCTTCGTGGAGGCGGAGCGGGAGTTGGGCTCGCCCTCCGCGGCGGCTCCGGGTGGGGAACCAGTGGACCACTTGAGAAGTGTGCAGTGGAGGCTCCCAGCGCAGGTCGTGGGGAGAAGGGGGGTTCTCGGGACTGGGGGGGGGAGATGCCTCGGGCACCTCCCCCATCCAGCTCGCTGGGTCCGGGAGACCGCTTGCGGGAGCGCCGGCTATAAGTTTTGAGGGCTGAGTGCCGGGTGGGGAAGCCGCGCGCCCCCCCACCCCACCGCAAGCTGGCCCCCAGCTGGGTGGTGGCTACCAGCCGGGAGTTGAGTCGATTTGGCCGTTGTTTTGTAAACTAGCCTTTGTCAGTGGAGTGCATCTAAAATACATTAAACCCTTGTTAACCCCTGCGGTGCCTTATCTGGGGCCCACACAGGTCGGGGTTTGGAAACAAAAAGCGAGACCACCAGATGAAAAAAAGGACTCCTTTTGTGAAGGCCCCGGAACAAAGGCTCAGCTACTCTGGGTGGGAACCTCCCGGCCTAAGCCGATTTCCAGGAGGCGGAGATGGTGGGCCAGAAGGTCCTGGTGGGGTGCTTGGCCTGGTTGGCCGGCTGGCCCCTCTCCGCAGGGACTCTGTGCCCTCCCCCCCACCCAGACTGGAAAGCGGAGCGGGGGTGGGGAACCCCGGGTCAGCAGCCTGTTTATGGGTCTCGGTCAGTGTTACTTAAGCTTGGGGCACGTAAAAGTTGCTCACCCTGTGTTTACAGGCCGTCTCCACCGGTGGGGACGGCGGAACCTGAGGCACAGGCTGCCGCCTGACTCAGCCGGGCCACGCCACAGGTGAGGGGGCCCAGGGCGCAGGCTCCGACCCGGCCGGCCGGCCGTGTGTCATCCCTGCTGCCTGCTGTGCCGGGAGTCTCCACCCCGCCCAGGTGGACGCGGAAGCGAGCAGGCCTGGCTCTGCAGAAGCCTGTGCCGATCTCAGTAGCCTGTGTCCGCATGGTCCTGACCCCTGGGTGGAGTGTTGGGGGGAGGGGGTGCTGATGGCCCGTGCTGGGTCGGCTTTGTCACTTCGTGTCGAGGCAAGGTAGGAACAGTGCGAGAAAGGCAAGGTGGGGGCAGCTGGAGCAGGCGGGGTTTTGACACCTGGGAGTTGGCTTTCTGTGAGCCCTTGGGAGCCTGAGTCCGGAGCTGGTGAGAGAGAGCAGCCCCGCCTGCGGAGGAGGGCCGGGGAGAGGGGTTGTGGGGCCTGTCCTGGTTCCAGGCCCCGTCCTCTCTGCGGGGCCAGACTCCAAACAAGGCAGCAAGGGCTGCCCTCTGGTGCAGGCCCTGACCTGTTGGGGACGGCTTTCGGAATCCTGGCTTGTCAAAGTTGCGAAGGGTTCATATAGATCCCCAAGCTTGGTTTTCTAAGCTTGCCGAGTGGCCCGGTGTCCCCGAACCCAGCTAGGCCACAGCCTCTGGGTTCCTGCCCTAGGTTAAAGAACGCTCGGAGTTCCCCAGGTGATTCTGCTGTGCAGACTGGGGCGCAGAACCGGTCCCCTGAGGGGTGGGCAAGCAGAGGGGCTTGGAGGCCAGCACCAGAGCTCACAGCTAGAAGAGGACCCCTCTGGACCCTCCGGTGGCCTGCACAGAAGTGTCGCCTCGGGCAGCCCTCTGGCCGCCAATGACTTCCCTGTCTTTGGGGAAGTTCAGGGGCTTCAGATCCGATAGAGCCTTGTGGTTTCAAAGCAGGAGGCGCCTGCCCCTGGGCTCTGTCCGCATCTCCCACCGGAGGCACCAGAGCAAAGTCTACGCAGCGCCGCTCGGTGGCAGACCTGAGTCCTGCACCTCCAAACTTGAGCCCTCCCCAGTTCCCATAAGTTCCTAAGTGCCCTTGACCCTTGGGCAGGTGCTGTTCTCCTTTCCTGCTCTGGAGAAGGAGGGGCCTCTGGGCTCTGCGTCCCTACCTGAGGGCTGGGTGCTGGTGGCTCCTACTTTTCCAGAAGAATGCCGGCAAGACCTGCCTGCTACCTCTCTTCCTGCCCCAGGGACTCGCAGGGGCTTGCGGAGTCAGCCAGCAAGGCCGGTTTTTCCTGGCCCCGTCTGAAGGCTTGGAATTCCCAGCTTGGGTTACTCGACGTCCACACTGGGCTGGGAGCACGTTAATTATCTTTGTTATGGCAACACAAGCTGGCTGCCTGTCCCCCCCCCCCCCCCCCCCCCCCCCCCCCCCCCGGTGTGCCAGGAGAGCTGTTTTTTAACCTGCAGGGATCCGTGTTTCAGGTGACATTTCAGCTTGGCCGCTGCGCGTTCATTCCCCGCCTCTCTCGGAGCGCAGCGTGGCCCCCCCTCCCCCCAGCTGCCAGCTTCACTTCCCCACACTGGCCCTTCTCCCGGCCGCCGAGGCCACAGGCGGCGGGAGGTGACGTTTCAGAGTGTCCCTGTCAATGAGAATTTATTGAGCGCCTCCTATGAACCCAGCCGGCGCTCGCCGCTGGGAGGTGTAGGGACAGATAACACAGGAGCGGCCCTTTGCACACCTGCCAAAACTCAAGCCAGGGGCCTTTTAATCTCCCCTTTGCAGCTTCTCCCCACCACCAGGCACTCGTCCCCGCCCCCTTCAGGACGGAACCACGCAGCCCTCCCCCTCCCCCCACTGAGTTTGTACAGGCTGGCCCTGTCCCTGGCATTCTCCAGGCGGCTCCAAATCTCCTGGGGGCCCCGACACCAGCCCCCCTGCCTGCCCTTCTGGAGGCCTTGAGCATAGCATGTTCCCAAGTTCAGAGGGGAAGCGACTGTGGGGCCAGGGGAAGTGAAAGCAGCCTCTGGGGAGCATGGGATGGGGGGGCAGGAAGTGGGGGTAAGGAATTCCCCCCCCCCCCGGGGAAGGTGATCTGGGGTCCTCCCCAGGAAGCCTTTTTGCCCCCGAATCGGATGGGGCAACCCCGTGAACCCCAACAAACATCCCCTGGGGACTGGTACCACCTCGCCTGACCGGGGCAAGTGGTGGGGAATGACCGTGGGCGCGGAGGTCTCTGGCCACCCCTGAGACCCCATCCCCAGGTTGCTGGAGGGCTCTCGTGTGTGCCTGGGGTGGGATCCCGAAGGTGGTTCTCCCCCCTGGCCTGGGTGCGTCGCATGCGGTTCCCCTAAGGGGGCCTGCGGAGTTGTATTTGGATGGATGGCTTCCGTGCCTGTCTGGAGCTCTGGCCAAGCCTGCCGTTTCTGGAACTGGTTCCTCCGGCTTGAGAACTTGACATATGTGTGGAATTGCACGTTGCAGCATCTCTGGGGCTGCCAGACCTGGGCACGGGGCATCCCTCCAGCTGTCTCCCGTCTGTACCTTGGGGGTGCGGACACCTTCCCCGGCTTGAGGATTCAGGTGACAGGTGTGCCACGCACCTGTGAAAGGGCACCGCAGGGAGAAGCTGTGAACCTCGTAGGCATGGGGTAAGCCCCCAGCAAGCCTGGAGGGAGCGCCTGGGTGGCAGCGTCCCCCTCTGTGTGTGATCTCGTGCACGGCGCTTCTCTGGGCCTCGGTTTTCTCATCTGTAAAATCGGGTGGCAACCGAGGACACCTGTGTTCTCAGGCTCTTGGAGGTCAGGTGCTCTCCTAGAAAAGCTCGGGCAGCGCCTGGCACAGAGGCTCCTGTATGAGGGTTTGCCGGAGAAAGCATCCCACGTCCTCTCCTTTTCGGTGACCCCAGGCCTTAAATTATAAAAGCTGGAAGGCCCCGTTCTCCCCGCCCTGCATCTTGCAGTCGCTTGGTGTAGGGACGGGCTGCAGCCACTTTTCCGACCAACACAAAGGCTCGAGATGCCAGATCAGCCCCTGCTGACCCTGCGGTGCCCGGGCCGCACCTGCCCCCACGGACTCCAGCCACCCTGCACGTGCGCACCTCCCTTTTCCAGCCGACTTGTTCCTCCCCCCCGGCGCTGCCCTTCCTGTCCTCAGATGGCGGATGTGTGGCCTCAGGCAGCAATAAAAGGAATCGATCGGTGAGCTTTTGGTCAGGGCGGTATCGACGCCGGGCAGGTTAAGCCGTCCCGAAGGAAAATCTCTGTGTCAAACTGAGGAGGACCAGGCCTCCGCGCGGGGTGGGCAGGGGCCTCCTTTGTGCTGACCCCCGAGGTGATCCAGGGCCCCCGTCTAGCGCTCCACCCAGCCCCTGCGGGGGGTCGGACAGATGCCTTCGTGTGACGCGGGGCGCGGACTGGTGTTGGCGCTGTGTGTTCCCTTGAGGGCCTGTGAGGTTGGGGGTCAACCCCATCTGGCCATTAGCCTGGAGAAATGGGGGCCCCAGGGGGGCTCAGGCCCGCCGACCTGTCGCTGGTAATTGGCAGAGAAGGAGGAGGCAGCTAAGCGATGGGAGCTGGGAGCGGCTTCATCCCGCTGAGTTCCTCCGGTGCGTTTATCTTTGCGTTTTGGTTACTGTTGTGTGTGTGACACAGGTGGTACGTGGGGTACATGCGGTACAGGTGACCTGGAGGCTTTCTCTGTTCATTGACTAGACCAGGCGGCCCTCAGGGAAGATACAAAGTTGGATACAAAGCCGAAGTTCTTAGCCGCCTGCCTGGGAACATGGGAGGGACCTTTTTTTTTTTTCTATTTTTTTTTTTTTTTTAACGTTTATTTAGTTTTGAGAGCAAGACCTAGTGTGAGCAGCGGAGGGGCAGAGAGAGAGAGGGAGACACAGAATCCCAAGCAGGCTCCAGGCTCTGAGCTGCCAGCACCGACCCAGATGCGGGGCTCGAACCCGTGAACGGTGAGATCATGACCTGAGCTGAACTTGGATGCTAAACTGACTGAGCCACCCAGGTGTCCCCTCTTTTTTTTTTTTTTTTTTTTTAAGTTTATTTATTCTGCGACAGAGTGAGAGGGTGCGCAAGTAGGGGAGGGGCAGAGAGGGAGAATCCCAAGCAGGTTCCGCACATTCGGTGCAGAGCCCTCCGTGGGGCTCGAACTCCCGCACCAGGAGATCACGACCTGAGCTGAAGTCAGACACTTAATCACTTAATCGACTGAGCCACCCAGGCCACCCCATGGGAGGGACTTCTGTGTCCCTGAAGCTGCAGGGCTGTCTGCTTGCCCCCTGCCGTCTGGAGTGGGGGATTCACAGCTCAGAAAACTAAAGCATAGATAGCATCTGCCCCCCGCCCCGCCCCCCCTCCCCCCCATGGGATGCCTGCAGCCTTTCACGAAGGGTTTCCAGTGAGCTCTGCTTAAGCTCCCATAGGGCGGGTAGGAGGAGCGGCCTGGGATTCTATGTCCAGGCCTTGCCTTTCTGAGCACGTGTAAACTCTTAGCATCTTGGACTTTCTGCCTAAATATGTCTTACAACATTTTATAAGACCGGAGGGCCTCTTTAATAGGATCGCCAGACCCTGCAGCCTGTCAGTCGGGCACAGGCCGTGCGTTTTACCCCGATAGCTGGTTTCCGAGTTGAAACCGATAGGCCAGCGTTGAGTTCCTCCTGCTGTGCTGTGCCTGGCGGGGGGCCCACGCCAGCGCGTCTGCAGCCGGGGTCCGCTGCACATGTCGGGGTTTCCTGCTGCCACCAACAGCTGCCCCCGCACCGCACGCTGGGAGCCCCCCTCCCTCCAAAAGGTGCGTTCACACCACGGGACCTGCCTGCGGAATAGCTGTGAAGAAGGGAAAAGGCCGAGGTGTGAAGGTTTGACATCCTCGACGATGTTGCCAGATTGCTCCCCGAGCGGTTGTGGGGATGGTGTTTCTGCCCACCCGCAGCAGCCCAGACCGTTCTCGGCCCGGTTCTGGCTCAATGGGCTTCTCTCTGCACACCTCCCCAAGGGGCCTTGGCCCCCCCAGGGCATTTGCTGACCCCATGAGCAGAAGAAAACCCTTCGTTTGGCAAGTACCTGTTCCTCAGGCTTTTGTGGCACCCACGGTGTGTCCTCGGGGTAGACCGGGCTGCTGCTTGCTGTGTGACCCCGGAGAGCGGGGTTCGAGGTTCCAGAGGGTGAAGATTGGCGCCCGTAAGGTCCAGTTCTGGGCCCCAGCATCCTGCTGGGGTTCCAGGAACCTTACAGGTTCCCGGTTGGAGCCGTAGAGGGATTTGTGTTTGTTTTCAGAAGTAAAGGATTATTTAGGCCCGGGCAGTCAGCTCCTGGGCAGTTGACGGAGGACATTTGGGGACAGAAGGACGTGACTGGCCTGGCCTGGCCTGTGGCAGGGTTAGGACTGGGAGCTCATGGTAACTGTTGGTAAGTGACGGCCCTGTTACCGGGTCCATTTTGGCTGCAGGATGGTTTTTTCGGGGGTGGGGGGCATTTAGTCCCCTCTGGGCATAGTACACAGGGCTTTGAGGTTGGTAGATGAGCCCAGGAGGAAGTACCATCAGAACTTGGAGGTTTCTGGATCTTTTTCTTGATATTCTGGGGGGTTTTTTGGTTTCTTTTTGCCTGGGTGTGTAACATTGGGGAAAGGGTGTTAATACTCACAGTCTGATACATAAGGAGATCTATGCTGTCGGAGCCTATAACCTGTGTTCACGGACGTCACTCATACGGGTGGGCCTGGCTTGTGTGGATTTGGTAAATCTGTATGCAGAATTCAGTAGGTACATTTTCAGCGGGAGAGGCTATATAGTCTGCCACTTTGACCATCACGATAACGGACCTTTTTTACAAAAGCAAAACTCTGTTGGCCTGAGCGCACGTCTTTCCAGAGCTGGGGAGACCCACGCTCCGTACTGAGCACGCACACCGGCCTGAGACCGTAGGGAGCAGTGGGGACCTGGGACAGGTGCCCCTCTCAGGATGATGGGCTGGTGGCTTCCAGTTTTGTAAGAGAAACCGGCATCTTCATTTTTTCACTTGAAACCTTCCATTTCGAAATGTCCATTGATTCCCCTTTAAGCAACATGACGTCAGGCCGAATAAAAACAGGTTGACGGGTAAAAGGAGGCCTGCTTAGCCTCTGCCCCACTGCCTCTAGTCCCCCGCTCTCCCCCCACCCAATCCCATTACCGATAGGGAAACTGAGGTTCGGACCACCTCGCAGCGCCCCGCTGAGAAGTGGTGTTGGGAGCCAGGCCGGGAACTGGTCTTCTGGCTGGTTTTTCAACCCGCAGTGCAGTCCCCTGCCTCAGCCCCCGGTGGTCCTGCAACATGAGCCCCCAGAGCCGGCCCTTTCCCCCCCTTCCCTCCCCCCCGCCCCCCCCCCCCCTTGCTGGTCTGAGGACCTGCCAAGATGTGCCCATGGCCTCTTGCCCCTGGGGGCTGGGGCTGCGGGTGCAGACAGCTTTTGTCAACACCTACTTTGTGCTGAAGCAACCGTGCTCTCTGCGGCTCCGTCACCGGAAGCAGGCGTCAGGCAGGAGCTGTTCCAGCAGGGACCCCTGGCGCCCACACCCACTGCAGTGAGGGCGCAGGAGGCAGGGCCCAGGCTCTGCTCCTCAAAGTCTGGACTCCCTCACCCCCCCTGCCCCATCAGGTTTTGTCCATTTAGAAGACCTGGCCTCGACCCCTGCCCTCCTGGCCTCTTCCCCACCTGCTGCCCCGTGGAAAGTTGGAGGCTTTCAGTGGCCGCCTCCTGGCTGGGTTGGGTTTCTCTCCTTCGGGACCTCTCCTCTGCTTCGGGCACCTTTGACCCCCACCGGCTTCCTGCACCCCGTGCCTCTGGAGTCCACTGAAAGGGCTCCTTTGTGAGCAAGACTCAGCTCGGAGGTGGCCTGGTTAGCTCAGATGCCAACGGGCACATAAAAGGGTCCCAGTCCGGGGTTGTCACCTGGCCCTCAGGTGGCTGCAGGGGGGATACCCCTCCAGCCAGGAGCTGTGGGGACCTGCGGGGGGGTGGGGGGATCCCAAAATCAGATCCTCGTCCTCGCTCCCGGGCCGTATGCCGATTGTAAAATGGCTATGGCACAGAGGCGGGTGCCCTGCAAGGAACCGGCCGTCACAGGACTGGGGTCTGCAAAATGGGAGGTGACCCCGGTGACTGACCCTCCCCCATGTCTTCTCATATTTAAAGAGAGGCTGCCAGTACAGCAGCAAGGAAAAGTGGGTTCAGGTCCCGGCCTCTTGCCATGCAAGCCTAGACAAGGGCGCAACTGTCCCCGCCTCTGCTTCCCCACCTGTAGAGTGGGAGTAAGAGGCAGGCCCCTCGGGATAATTTGTGGTGGGGGGCTCCTTGGCCCTGGGACCCCCGGTGGCCGCCCGCCTCCAGGAGGTGTGGAGAAAGCACAAGCATGGGGTGGGAGGGATCGCCCTCTCCTGCCCTGGGACTCCGGGTGGCCTGTCTGACCTCGCTGCCTGCTGGGTCTGTTCAGGAGTTACTGCATGATGTGAAGCTCGGGGCCCAGCAGTCCCTGCGATTACGGCTGCTGTTCCTGTCTGGTGTTCGGGAACGACTCCTGGCGTCCCGGATGCTGGGCTGCAGCCTTGACCCTGTCTCTTGGCCTTCTCTTGCTTTATTAATTGTACGCCTCCCCGCGGCTGTGGTTCCTGCCTCTGCCGCCCCCTCGGGATGGCTGGCCGCCCCCTGCCGCTCCAAGCCGATCATCTGTCCAGGCTCCTCCAGACGCCGCAGCCGCTTAGAGTAATCGCTGTCAAATGTCGCTGCCATCTGTTGCCTGACTTCTGTCCGTCGCTTCCCCCACCCCCCGGGCCTCTGGCTCTCCTGATCTTTTGCAGCCTTGAACCTCCACCCCTAGACTGTCCTTGGCCATCTCTGTGGCCACCTGGATTGTGGCTCCCACTGGGAGGGGGCACCCCTCCCAGGAATCTCCGCCTCACCCTGCTGGGTTTGCCCCTTGGCCCAACCCGCTCAGCTGTTACCTGGTACACAGGCACCAAGTGACAAGTATGTGTGTGTCGGGGTGGGGGGGGGGGGGAGGTGGGGGGGGTGGTCCTGTCCTGAATGCTCCTGTCTCCTGTTTTCCCTAGAATCTGGATTCTGCTTCCCTTCTGCACCCCTCCCCCCCCCCCACATTACTAACATGGCAGTGGGGGGAGGGTTGAGGCTGGGGAGAACCCTAAACGTCCCCCACCCCACCCCGTTGTGCACCATTCACGGCTGCTGCGTGGGCATTCTGTGCCCTGGGCTGAACCCCACTCAGGGTTTACAGTGGCTGTCGGGTGACCCCGGAAATTTGCTTTGGAAACAACCCCCCTGTGGTGCCGGCTCTGTGGGGGTGAGCTCCCATTCTCATTGATTGGGGTTCTGGAGGAGCTCATAAGCTCCTGCCTTTGGCATTCTGTAGTGACCTCACACTGCTGAGTGACAGGTCTGCGGGGAGGTGGGGGGGGGGGTGGCGGCCGTGTGGGAAAGCCAGCCTCCTTGTTACTTGTTCCGTTCCGGCCCAGGGTCTCCCGTGGGTGCACAGGCTGGCCTCCCCCTCCCTGCTCCTTGCTCTGTCTGCTGTCCTCTCTGGTTCCGGGTCAGGATTAGCCTTGGGGAGTTAGTCCGGTTCTGGGACGTGGCACCAGAAGGAGGCCCCAGTCCCCTTAGGAACCTGCAGCCGGAGGGGGGCTGTCCTGAGCTGGAAAAGGACATCGGGCCTAAGCAGGCTGTCCTGTGCATCCGGACAGGAAAATCTTCCGGACTCCCCCACCCCCACCCCCAAGAAAAATTGCTTCGTGCGAGTGAGCTCAGAACACGCCGAAGGCAAATAAAATAATGAATTTATTATGAAGCCGCACAGGCTCCCAGGATCACGTGGCACCCCACACCGCAGCCGCCCACCGGTCCCGGTCTCCGTCTCCAGGGCAGGGTGACCCTGGCCTCGTTAGGGCTGCGGGAGCCCCTTTGGGGGTGTGGGGATCGCCAAGCACGTGGCTCGCCCCCCCCCCCCCCAAGCCTGGGACGCTTTGTATTTGTTCACAAACATTTCTTCCGGTGGTAATGAAAAATTACCAGGAGGGGCGATTAGAGCATCCAAGTCCAGATTGGGCGCGAGGGGCAGGAGAGCCAGGGCCCCGCTGGGCCCGGCCCCGCGGGGTGTAATTACCCCAGGGGGGGCCGTCAGGGGGAAGGGGCGGACCGGTGCTTGAACCCGGAGCCAGCAGAAAATTCATCTCAGCTATTAGCTTGTAATTACAGAGCAGGGAGGGAGCGGGCCGAGGTCTGGTGCCGCGGATGAGCCAATGAAAGGAAGCAGTAATTACGGGGTCTGCGGGAGGCCGTTGTGCTGATTAATACGCCCTCCACCGTCGCGCAGAGGAGGGGGCTGGGCGGGGGCCATATTTAATGGAGTGTCGGGGGGCCTCCCCCCATTGAAGTCCTGCCTCTGGGAGCTTTGGGTCCATTCCGTAGGACGGGAACAAGGTGGGTTTCTGGAGAACAGAGACCGTCAGCCGCACTGCACTTGGGTTTTCCTTCCTTGCCTTTTTTTTTTTTTTAAGCTTTGTGCTGCTTCTGGCCATATTAGAAACGTAGGCAGAAGAGGAAAAGTATTGATCAAAGACACCACGTTGGGGAGGAGGAGGAGCGGGAACCGAGAGGGCCTCGCCTGCCCGGTGGCAGCTCTGAGACGGGGCGCCCTTTGCCTCCGCAGACTGGCCCTGTCCGTGGAGTGGGGGCCGGGGCACTTTGTGGGTGCAGACAGCCCGGTGGGGTTTGCTTCCTTCCTGCCCTCGACCTCCGGCATCGCGGTGGGCTCTCGGCTGTGCTGGGACCCGGGGGGCAGAAAGCTGAGGCTCGGGGGGTGGAGGGGGGGCGTCCTGGCCCCTCTGTGCGAAGGGGCCCGGGAGCGGTCACATCTCACCTCTGGTGGGATCTCTCCTCCTGGGGGCTGGAGCCCTGTCCAGAGGAGGGCAGGAGGGGAGGAGGGGGGCCGCATGACCCAGTCGCTGGTGAGCCGCCCCCCGCCTTGGCCGGCCCCCCAGCCCTCATCCATCATCGCCCTCCCCACAGTGGAGCTTACTCCCAGCTGTTAGGATAATGAATTTACATGAGCTGATAATGTAGACAAGAATTCAGGCAGCGGCCAGGAGCACAGAAGCTAATAAGTACCCCTCTAATGAGGGCACGGGGAGCAGGTGCCCCAAGTTCCTCCAGGGCCTCCTGAGGTGCAGGGGCCACCCCAAAGCCCACCGTCCCCTCGGCCCACCCCTGGGGACGCCCCGGCCTCAGCCAGAGAACACCTGTGTGGGAGGCCGGGCTCGGCCTCCCTGGGCAGGGCCTGGGGGGCAGAGCAGGGGGGTGTGGGCCCTAAGTGACCCCAACCCGTGACAGAGGGGCAGGGTGGGCGGGGGCTCCCCCGAGGCTGCGTCGAGCCGCTGTAGATCCGGGGCGACCCTTTGCCAGGTGTCAGGGGCCCGTGAGGTTGGCCTGTGCCGGGTGCAAGGGTGCTGCCACCCCAGCCGCTGGTGGTCCCCGGTCCCTGCCCTCCCGGCAGCCTGCGGGTGCGCCCGCACACGCTGGGGAGCAGGGCTAAGTTTAGCTCCTTAATGAAGTGTCTGGGTTGGGATTCTATTTTAAGTGACCTGACATCAGCAGGAGCTTTCTTGGCTTACAGCGCCCCTGGAGCCCACGGCCGACACCAGAGCAGAGATGCTGGCTTGGGGGGACCTCCTCCCCCCAGGAACCCAGGGGGGCTCCTGCCTGAGCCCAGGGAGCAGGTGCCAGGCTTTGAGAAGGGGAGGGCAGGCTCAGCTGGGAGGGGAGGTCACTTGTCGCCAGCAGGAATGTGACCTTGCTGTTCAGGGGGCAGCTGCCCCAGGGAGGGGGGAGGGGCCAGCAGGCAGGGGCCTCCTAGCTCCCTCAGCCCCTGCACCTCGCCAGAGGAGGCCCCGGTCGGGGGGACGCCCCGGGCTTCTGGGGGGGTGCCGATTTCACGTTGGTGACTCTCTATCTCTTTGGCGACACCCACCACCCCCGTGTTTTCAAAAGCCTGGTTCCTTGCAGAGAAATTACGACATAGGCACAAGGACAGAAGTGAGACCTTCGCTCCCCTCGCTGCGACTGAAGACCACCCCCCCAACACCTTAGGGGGCGTGTGATGTCTTGGGGTCTGGCCTGGGATTTGTCCGGTGGCCGCTGACTGCCTGTCCCAGCACCTCTGTGCCACCGTGCCCAGCGCTGTCAGCTGGCGGTCACAGCAGGTCCACTCGGGTCACCAGCTGGCCAGCCTGTCACATGGCCACCGAGCAGTGACTTCACATCTGCTCCTGGGCCTTGGGGACCGGTCACTGGGATGTGGAATAACCACGTTGCCTACCCTCACTTCCCCACCCCTCGTCCCTATCTTGACATCAGTGTGTGGTGTGGGCTGCAGGGCAGAACGGGTTTGGATCTGGGCCCTGACCACTTTAGTATAAACAGGACGCAGGTGCCGTGTTCCCGGGATCTCAGTCCCGCCGTTAACCATCTGTCGGCCTGTGGATCCAAGCGTGTCTTGCCCCATCTGTAGAATGGGCACAGTGACGCCTTTCTGATAGGATTGGGGACTAAAGAGCCTGGCTCTCTAAGGAGTAAGGGAGCAGGGAGGCGGTGGTTGATGGTCTCTGATGGCATCGGGGGAGGGGGGGGCGGGGGGCCCGCTTTGGAGACTGGGGGTAAAGTCACAGGGTATTTGCAGGTGGTTGAACGTCTGCAAGTTCTGCCCGAACTGGGCTCCAAGAAGGAAAGGGGATGGGGAGAGAACTGGAGAGGGCAGTCTTGGTCAGTGGAGCGTGTGGTGCCACTGTGTTGGTTTTCCAAAGCTGTGTGACAAACTCTTCCCAGACTTAACAAACATTAGTGGTGGCGGGGGGGGGGGGGGGGGGGGGGGGGGGGGCGGGGGAGGGTCCGCGCGTGACTCAGCTGGGTGGGTGGAGCTCAGAGTCTCAGAGGAGGCTGGGATCCAGCTGGCGGCTGGGGCGCCTGGGGCTGCGATCTCATCCGAAGGCTCCACCAGGCTGGGGGAGGAGCCGCGGCTTTTGTCCGGAAGCATCCTTTTTCCTGAAACGCGGGAGTCTCTGCAGCCTGTTTGAGTGCCCTCAAGTGATTCAAGAGGGCGGGTGGGTGGCACAAGGCCACGGTGCCTCTGGTGGCCTGTTCTTGAAAGGGACAGACTGTGTCTTCCACCAAACTCCGTTCAGTAGAACTAAGTCTGTAAGTCTGGCCCGCATTTGGGAGAAGGGAATTAGTCTCCGCCTCTCGAAGGGATTAGGTGGACGTATTTTTAAGCTACCTTGGTGACAAGTATTTTAGCCGTGTGTATGTGCGTGCATGTGCCTGCCTGCTTATCCCTCCCGAACGGGTGTCACGGTCAGGCCTTGGACTGGGCAGCTGCTGTGTGGGCCCAGGAGACAGGGTTCGAATCCTGGGCGTGCTGCTTGGCTGTCTGTATGACCGGGACCAGGCTGTGAACGGCTCCCAGGATGCTCTGAGGTCTGTGGGGCGGGTGCAGTGTGGGTGGTAGGTGGTGGTTCTGCAGGCCTCTCCCAGGCCCGTTGGGAGGCGTCCCAGGAGGTGACTCAGCCAGGTATAAGTGACGTCCCCTGCGGTCCCTCCTCGCACACCTCGTCTCCCCGGCAGCCCTTTGTAGGGACAGCTTTCCGTGCGTGCTTTGCCAGGACCGGTGGGGCCCGGTGCGCTTTATCCCGGGCCTCATCCCCCAAACAGGCTCCGTTTTACCGCGTAGCACCTCCGACTGGTGGATACGCTCCCCAGAGCTCCCATCAGCCCGCCGGGTGTGGGTGCTGCACGGGGCCCGGGGGAGGACTTAGGTGCCGCCCGCATCAGCGTCCACCCACTCAGGAACGCGGAAGTGGCTCTCTGCCCAAGGCGTGCATACTAGGGTGTGCAGTCCCCAGCCCGGGGAGGGGACAGTGACATGGGCTTCTGGTCCACAAAGCCAGAAGCTTGTGTCCTGCTTTGCGGAGACTGACTTGTGTGGCCTTGGCCAGCCTCCTTGCTCATCTGGACCCGTGGTTCTGCCCTCTCTGCAGGCTGATCACTGTATGTTAAATGGCCCCTGGCGTGCCGGGCACACTCTGAAACCCCTTCATGTAAATTAATTCCTTGAGGCCTCTCAAGATGAACCTCACGAGGTAGACTCTGTCTTTTCTCCGTTTTGTAGACAAGGAGACAGGCCCAGAGAGGCAGTGACTTGGTATCTGGCAGCCAAGTGAATGCAAGACTTGACCTTCGGGCCCCCGTTTCCTTACGCCGGGACCATGGCCACGCCTCCCCCGCCACGCCTTCCCCGCCACGCTGCCTACTGGAGGAGGGGCTGGCCCACTGCTGAGTTCCCTGAGAATGAGCCGTGTCTGACGCCTGTGTTTTTCTGGGGATCAGGCTACGGGGGAAGGGACGGCACACCCCCGCTGGAGGGGCGGGTTTCTCTGCTGGGGTCCGCCCGCCCGCCGCCGTTCCAGAAAGAGGAGGGTGCGTGGGTCAGCCTGGGGTCCACGCTGCCTCGGCCGCTCAGTGGAACTGTTGCCTCAGAGCACCACTGACCAGCCACCCACGTGACCTGCCCCCAGCCTGGCCGTGGGCGCAGGGGCTCCTGTGGGGGTCTTTGGTTCCCACACGCAAGCCTTCACCCGAGAGCATGGTGTTCCCCCAAGCTCACACCTGCCTCAGTATTGTCTTTTCTGCGCCGGCCCGCTCACAGGAGAGCCGTGGCTCCCGAGGACCCTCCCCGGGTGACTCTGGGCGGATGACCCTGGGCGTTCCTGGAGCCTGCCCCTCCCAGGTGTCCGTCTGGGGGGTTGGAAGTCAATTGGCTTCTTTCTGCTCACGACCTGTGGCCCCTGCCAGCTGGGAGGCCATTGGCCTTGATTTACACCCCTGGAGTGCACCTACGGCGAGGGGGGGGCGGGAGCGGGGCCCGGCTGGGCAGGTGCCCCGAGAGGGCAGGGAACGTTAATGGAAAACTTATTTATGGTGGTGCTTGCTCGCCGCCTGATACGGAGCTGGGCCTTTATTGATCGGCCACTCGGGAGGCAGTTCAGCCTCCTCGTCGACACGTAGATGGGACTTGAAAGGGCTGGGGCTGGGGGCCCGTGGGAAGGTGGCCGTGTCCTCCCCCGTGGCGTCGGGTGTCACCCTGGCGGGCACTGGCTCCTCAGCTCCTTGGACAGTGAGGCCTGAGCCCGGTCCCCAGCGGGAAGCGGGGTTTCCCAGCCATGGTGGTTTAGAGCCACAGTTTTCAGCCTCCGGGCAGGGTCCACGGGGCGGCCGGGTCCACTCCCCCACGTCTCCCGCGACTGCCGATGGGGCTGTTCCGCGAGGCACCTGTGCGGGTGGACACCCACCGGGATCCCGCCTGGGGTCAGATCCCGGGTCTGCGCTGTCTGCCCGCGTGTTCTCTAACACGCAGGCAGGAGCAGAGCCAGGCTCACCAGCGTCGTTGGGGTGGGGGGCAGGGTGCGCGTGTGGCTGGCAGAAACCTTAGGAGTAGCCGTGGGGCTGGCTTCGTTACCGTCAGCGCGGCCCTCTCCCTTCCCGCTGGGTCCTTTCCGTCGCGAGGATGCGGCCGTGTCTTACTGTCCCTCGCGCCCATCTCGGGTGATGCCGGTGGATGTTCCGGGCTGTGGGATCTTGCTGTCACTGGGGTCCCGGGGACGCTTGAGGCTCTGATTACGGATCTGGGGTTCGGGGGTGCCGTGAGCCCTGCTCTCTCTGCCGCGCCGGCTCTGGCCCGCTTTGCCTGTCCCGCCGCGGCCGTCCGGGTCTGCTCCTGCCCCCCCTCCCTGCATGCTGCTTGCTGGCCCCGGATCCCCCTGGACCCCCTGGACTCCTGGACCCCCCCCCCCCCCCCCCCGCTCTGGTGCTGGGCCCTCCTACTCTCCGGGTGACCTGGTTCTTCTTTTCCTGTTTCAGGCATGAGCCATGAGCCCAAGTCCCCTTCACTAGGGATGCTTTCCACCGCGACCAGGACCACCGCCACCGTCAACCCCCTCACCCCCTCGCCGCTCAATGGCGCCCTGGTGCCCAGCAGCAGTCCCACCACCGGCAGTGCGCTGTCGGCCCAGGTCGCGCCGTCCTCCAGCTTTGCCGCCGCGCTGCGCAAGCTCGCCAAACAGGCGGAGGAGCCCAGAGGTAAGAGGCGCGGCCCCTTCTCCCGCCAGGCCTCGGGGGAGCGGGTGCGGCGGCCGGGGCGGGAGAGCCGCGTCCTTGGGGGTCTGGAGGCAGGGCGCTCGCGCCCTCGCAGCTGCTCAGGTGTCTCTCCTGCTGCTTCGTTCCGGCGGCGGGGGTGGGGGCGGGGGGCAGCACCGTCCCGGACCCCCCCCATCCCCACCTGGCCGCCTGGGCTGTGCTTCTGCTTCCCGTTCCCCCCGCCGCCGCCTCGGTCCGGCCTGGGCTCCAGGAGGCGCCGCGGGGGTGGCCGGCGGTGGGCAGGGTGGGTGTGCCGGGCCCCCTCCCTGGGAGCCGGCGGTTCCCAGGCGACGCGGCGGCTTCGGGCTCTGCTGGAGCGCATCTCTGGAAACCCACTGGGTCTCGGGGTCGGGGTGGGAGGGGGGTCTCTGGGACGGCTCCCTCGACCCGGACTGTTACCGCTTAACGCGCTGAGGCAAGGATTGTGGATGGGTGGGTGCTCCCCGGAGGTTTGGAGCCCCGGCTCCTGGTGTCGCTTGGGTGGTGACAGGCTGTGTGGCTTTGGGGAAACGCTGACCCTCTGTGAGCTTTGGTCTTCATACTGTGAGGCTCTCTGTGCCGCTGGCTTCGGGCGCTTCTGGGGATGGTCATCCAGTTGTCCGTGTTAGTCCTGGCCAGTGGCTGCTGCCTGGACGAGTCGGGTCGGAGGCGGTCTGTAGCGGGGGCCGCGGGGACTCCTGAGCAGGCCTCTCCCACAGCCTGTGGACTTGCTGCTCGGAGGTGGGGCTGACCTCTGGGCAGACAAAAGCAGGGACCCGAGTGTCTCTGCCTGCTGGGTGCCTTGCCCGAAAGACCCAGGCGTTGGTGTCCAGGGCCCTCGGCGGGGGAACGCGGGTATGGGAAGGAAGTGTGTCTGTTTTCACAGGCCCCCGGGCCTGCGGCTCGGCGGACGGGACGTCTGCCCCGACCGGGACGGGCTGGGGGTCTCCTGGGTTCGGAATCTCGCCTCCTTCCGGTCGTTGGGCGGAGGAGGAAGCGTGAGGGGATGAGCTTAGGATTGACAGGGTGGGCACTGGCCCGGGAGAGCAGCCGCTGGGGCCTGATTTCGCGTCCACCCGCTGTGGGCCACTCCGTCCACCTGGGCCCAGCGTGGCCGCTGGTGTCGGCACGTCCCTGCTGTTCCTGCCACGCAGCTGGAGAACAGATGTCTGCCAACGGCAGCCGGCTCCCCGCACGGTGGTCTGGGAGGCGCGTGCGCAGTGGGGACCGGGCGGGTTGAGGCTTGCTGGTCCCCTCAACGGTGAAGCCCTCGTGGCAGAATTTGCCCGCCACCCCCCTGGCCTGGCCATCTCCGTCCTCGGCGTTCACAAGGGTCACGGGAGCATGCATGCTGGTTCCGCTGGGGCTGGCTCGTCCTGGGGTGACACCTCCCGTCTGCAGAGGTCGTGGCCACGGAGCGGCACATTTCCTCCTCGTGGAGGCTGCAGGGGAGAGGTCTGCAGACGGGGGCTCACGGGAGGGCCATGGGCACAAGGCAGGAGCCTGCCTCGATGGCCCTTGTCCCCTTTCTGCTGCCCCAGACTGGCCCCAGCGTCTGGCTGGAGCACGGGCCAGCGGGCAGTCAACCCGTAAGAGCCTCCCGGGGCCCGCTGGCCGGGAACAAAGCGTGCTGCAGGAGAGGCCGGGCCCGGTGACAGGGCGCTGCTCCCCACCGCACATTCGCCGCCCTGGGAAGAGTGACTGCGGCGAAGGGCCGGGTGAGGGACGACGGGGAGCGGCCACGCTGGCCACGGTGCACGCTGTCGTGGGAGCTTGGCCTCTGCCGCCGGCTGACCGGAGCCACCCGCGTCGCTCAGATGTGAGGGCTCGGGTTTGGGAGGCTCAGCATCCGTGGACCGTGGAGCGATGTTTGAACCCCGGGATGCCCCGCGCTCGGGTCCCACCGTGTGGGCGCCGGGCCCTCATCACGCTGTGTCCTGAGCACGGCAGGCTTCCTGGCGGCCGTGAGCAAAGCCCTGGCAGGGAGCTCGGTTTTCGGTTCTTTACCTGATCCCCCCCAGTCAGGCCACGGTTTGACAAACGAGGAGGTGCTGTCACTCGTGAGCATCTCTGGGCCACGCCCCGGGTCTCACTGAGTCACCCCAGCCGTGACCTCTCCATCGGCAGAAGCGGCTCACAGTCCAGAGTTGCCCATCATGCAGATGGCAAAGCTGAGGCTCAGGGAGGTCAAGTCAGGAACCCCGGCCACACAGCTGGCGAGGACGCGCCCTGTGCCCCATGCTGCTGCGGCTGCTGCGTAGGCCTGTCTAGGTGGGCTTGGAGAGCCGGAGTGAGGGCTGCAAGCCTGGGGAGAAGCTCCCTCGCTCCTGGACCCACCTCATAGGTGCAGGGGGCACTCGGCAGTCTGTGCCTGAGGCGGGGGCCGCGGGTCGTGTGGACTGTCGGCTTCCAGAAGCCTGGGTGCAGTGGGGGCGCAAGGGGAGAGCCAGCTGGCCCTACCTTTCCCTCTGGAACCAGAGAGCCGCTGGGGGCTTGGTGGTCGGGGAAGGGTCAGGATGTTTCTTAGATTTCCAAGTTGTAACTCGTTCGGTGTCGTAAGAGTCCTCTCCCCTGGTTTTTAGTGCATTCGGAGTCGTGCAGCCTTGGGTGCTAATCCCAGGCCACAGCACTGCCCCTAAAGCAGCACTTAACCCGGCAGCGGGCCCTGCCCCCTCCCCTGGCCCGGGTGGGGGGCGCACAGCGCCAGCGACCGGCTTCCCGCGCTCCGCCTGATGTGCCAGGGCCGTCCCCCTGCGGCGTGCCAGGACCTCGTTCCTTTTCACGGCTGAACGACCTTGCGGCTGGCTGGCACCATCCACCTGTCACTGGGCGTGCGAGGCCGTCCCCCCTTCATCGAGGCGGTGGCGTGTGTTAGTGTGGGCCGTGTACTGGCCGGTCGCCCGCTGTGTTCTCGGCCTGCTCTGGCCTCTTCTCCGTCCGCGTGGCTGTGGGCTGGGCTGGGCTGGGCTGGTCCCTCGTCCAGGGCAGCAGAGGGGGATTTGGAAGCCGCGGACTGGGGTCCGTGGACATCACGGCCTCCAGCCCCTCTCCCCGGGGCTCCTGTCTCTGCAGGTACCCCCCCTACCGTGCCCAGGAACGTGTGGTTCCAGCGCCCCCACCCCAGCCGCCAGGCCCACGGTGCCAGCCACGCGCAGCCTGGCGCGTCTCCCACTCCCCTTTGGCCCTCTGTCTCGCCCCCCTCCCTCGCCGTGAAGCGTCCCCTTATTTCGAGCCTTGGCCCAAGCTCGCCCCTTCGTTTCTTCGGCTAATGTCTTTTCTCACGTGTGTCCCAAGGGTGCAGTTCAAACGTTCAATTCAGAGGAAGTATTCCGAGTGCTGTGAGGCTGGCTGTACCCTGAGAGGGGACAGAAGAGAGAAATCAGCCCCTCGGAGGGGCGTTTCATCTGTCCCGGGGCTCACGATGCCGCCTTTCCTGCAGCCAGGCCGCCCCGGGGGGGGGGGGGGCGCGTAGGACAGAGATTCCCGCTGCTCCTGAAGGGGCTGTGGGCGCGGCCCAGGGCCTGGACCCGCCTGACCCTCTGGCTCATGTCCTTGCTGGGTGACCTGGGCACCTCGCTTGACCTCTCTGAGCCTGTGTTTTCTCAGGTGTCATCCTCCTAGATTTTGATCCAGGGAGAACGTACTAGCGGCCGGCATAGCAACTGTGTACCATGGCCGTCATCCCCTACCCCTGACCACCCCCACCCCCACCACTCCTCCCCTGCCATCGCCTCCTCTGGCCCCGCCCCCACTCCACGGAATTCGCGGTCGGTCGCTGGATTGGACCGGACTCTGGGAGTGACCCCGCCCCTCCCCTCTGAGGGTCAGTCGCCACGGCACCTGCCCATCTGCTCCCACGTCACATGCTTTGTCGGGGCGCTCAGGGTGGCTGCTGTCTCCCGGTCCCTCGTCTTTACTCTTTGGGACAAAGGGGCGCCCAGCACAGGGAGTGACCGAGCCCACACTGGCTACTCTTTGGGTCTGACCCCAGTTGGTCGCAGCTGTGCCCGTGGGACCCTCTCTCCGAGACCGGCCAGAGGGCGGCCCCACTGAGCTGAGGCGTCACGTGGGTCCTTCTCCTGATCCTCTGGTGGCAAAAAGGACGTCTTCCCGGGTCACTCGACCCACTGTGTCATCTGGAAGCTACTAGGCCTGCCTTGGCCTGGCCGCCTCCTCCCTGCCTGTCCCCCCACCAGGGCCTCTTCTGGACAGAGACAGTCCCCCCTCCTCCACGGGCATCTGAAGCCCAAGTTTGAGCCTTGAATGAGCCCCAACCTAGGCATCCCAAGACCCCACCGACCTGGGGCAGGTCAGGACCTCGAACCCCCAGAGTGTCCCAACCTCCTCTCGGGCCTGCCTCACAGGGCTTCTCAGGCTCCCCAGTGGCCCTGTGTGCCCAGAGATGCCTGTTGAGTGACTGTGTGAGTGTGTGAGTCCGTGCCCGTCAGTCAGGAAACTCCCCCTGGAGTCTGACACCTGCTCGCCTGCCCTGGGAGTCGCCTTGCTTCCGGGTGGGGGTGGGGGTGCTGCCAGAGGCCCTGACGCTTCCCCTCTGCCCCCTGCAGAGGGCGAGCCCAGGAGCCCGAGTCCCTGCTGTCCCTGAGCACGAGGAAGCAGGGGCCGCGGCTCTGACAAGCTGAGTGGCAATCTGCTCGCGTCCACGCTGCAGCAGGCGGGCTCCACGACGCATCCTCCGCCGCTTGGCGAAGCGCAAGTCGCCTGGGGCTGTGCGCCCCCCCCCCCCCCCCCCCCCCCCGGGAACGCATCGGGCCAGTTCTCACTCGGACTCGCTGCTTGTCCCTGCGTGCCTGGCCCACCCTTCCCACCTTCCGGCTGCCCCACACCCACGCCCCTGTCGAGGCCAGGTTTCTGTGGGCAGCCCGTGCTGTGGCCCCAGGACCCGGCTGTGCCGGGCGGGGTCTCCTCGGGCGGCTTCGGGGGCCCCGGTGAGGCAGAGGGAGCGGGGTGGGCTCGGTGGCTGCCCTGGGCTCTGTCGGGTGACCGAGCAGCCTCCGCCAAGCTGGGTGGCCACCGTTGGGTGGCCAAGCTGGCGGACTTGAGTTTCTAACTCTTCAGGTCCAGGGCCCCAAACGCGGGTGCCCCTGTCCAGAAGCTTCCTTCCACCCCATTCCTTGGCTGCCTGCCGCATCTCGTCTCTGGCTCTGCAGGCAGAGGGTCTGGTTACTGGCAGGCCTCGGGCTGCTGGAACCGACCGAGGTCCTGTCCCCGAGCCCCAGGGCCCTCGTTGAGGCCGGAGGCGGGACTCTGCCCCGCCCGCCAGTGGCCCCTTAGAGTGAGGGCGGGGCTTCCTCTGACACCTGAAATCCTGTTTCAAAGAAAACAGCAGAACAGATCGGCAAAGAGAAGATCCCGCCTAACACGCTGGCCACGTGTGTGTCAGCCGTGTGTTGGCAAGGCTCCCCGGGGTGGCGTCTCCCCGCGGGATCTGCCGCCCCATCTGTCTCCGGGCACAGGTGTGAGCTCGCCGTGCAGGGAGACTTCTGCCTGCAGGGCCCTGGGGATTCTGGAGGCAGGTGGGCAAGGGAGGTCGGGGCTGGAGGAGCGTGAGGCCAGGGAGGGGGGTGGCCAGTGGTGCAGCGGGCCTCCCCCGGCTGTGGTGCTACCACACTGACCTCCCTGGTCACCGGCCACCTCTCCGGAGCCCCCTGCCCTCCGTGTGCCCTACCCCGACAGCGTTGTCGGCAAACGTAGGAGCCCGCTGCCCTCACCTGCCCACTGGCAAATAATGAGCCCCCGGAAACGCGTTTCATGAGAAAGACCCACACCCGGCCTTTGATGGTCTGGGTTTCCCTGACCATCCCGTGAGGGTAAATAGGGCCCAGGAACATGCCGGTGGCCGTGTGGCGGGACAGGGTCCTGCACTGTGGAGGTGCGGGTGGGGAGAGCCCCGGGCCCGGAAGCAGGGATACAGCTGCCCCGTGACTCTCTCGGAGCACCTCTCCCCAAACCCACCGGTCGTGGGAGCCGTTGACCCCGGCTGGGCAGGGGCAGCCCTGCGGGCCGTCCCTGCCTCCAGGGGCTCCCCGTGGTGTTTGGCCCCTGGAACCTACACACTTCGATTGCACAGGGCACGGGGCCACCGTTCTGTTCTGTCGGGCACGTTCTGGGGAGACGGACTCTGGGACCGTCTGGGTTCCGTCCACCTGACACCCTGCCGGCTGGGAGGCTTCCCACGGCCCCTCGGCCTTGCAAGCAAGGGGGGGCGTACTGATGGCCAGTCTCCTTTCTGGATCCAAATGGTGCGCGCCCGCCAGGCCTGGGTCCCCGAGTCCTGGTTGGAAACAGTGGTGGCCGAGTCCGGGGAGGGCAGAGGGCAGCCCCAGAGCTGCGGTCACATGCCCTGCGGTCTGCCTGGGGACCACCCGGGGTGGACCTGGGACAGAACAGACTCCGGGAGGGAGAGGAGGGCCCTGGCGAGCCAGGGACACGCAACGTCCTTGATGCCTCTGCCCCCCACCCACACCCCACCCCCCGGTTGTCGCGGCCGTGGGTCCCGGGTCAGCGCCTCTGCTGGTTGAACCTGGGCACAACCCCGCCGAGCTCGGGTGGCCCAGCTACAGGGACGGAGGACGTCCCAGCGGCCCTGTTTTTCAGGAGACCAGCCTCCCGTCTCGCCCCTGTCTCCGGGAGCCCGCCTTGCCCTCCGTGCCCTGCAGTCGGGGCGGGCGGTGGTCCTGGACGTCCAGCGGGTGGTGGGCATGTTCGTGGCAGGCTCAGCGCGTGTCTAGGAGAGCCAGCGGCCGTCGTGACGCCGTGGTTTCGTTGCCAGGCCTCCCCCCCCCACTCTCCCCTCCTGAGTCTGGGGTCTCAGCTGTTAATTACACGTGCCCGGCGGCCTCGGCGCTCATCCTCCAAGTCGGGCGGCCGAGGTGACGGCGAGCGCCGCCTCCTGTCATCCCCCAGCCGCACGCGCCCGTGGACCGGCTCCCGCCGCGCGCCTCCAGTTAATTAGGGCGGTCACGGCCTCCTGCCGCAGCGTGAAACGGGGTCGGGGTGGCCGCTCGCTAATTGTGGGTGCGTGGTCAGGGATCGATCGCCTGTTCTGGCCGGGGAGGGACGCCCGCCGCCCTCCCCCCTCCCCCCAGGGGATTAGGCTGCTAATTGTCGGTGGCCTCCCGGTCCAAGTGCACCTGCGCCCCCGAGCTCCCCCGCCCCTCCCCCCTTGGTGATTAGGAATGAGGTTAATCCAGGGAGGCGAGCTAATGGCGGGGCCCCTTCAGAGGGGGGGCTCGGAGGCCAGGAGGGTGGTCTGAGGGAGGAGGGCCCCTGCGACCAGCGGCCCAGAGCCTGGCGCTTGCAGGGCGGGGTGCGAGGCCCCCCCACCAGAGCCACATCTGCCTTTGACCCCAGCTTTTCCTCCAGGCTCTTGGCAGCCTCTGCCGTGACCGCAGGTCCTCCTGCTGTGTGTGTGTTTTCCTTCCTGTTTTGGGTCCAGAGCACAAACGTCCACCCTCTGCCCCCACGAGCTGAGCGGGAGATGAGCTGCGAGAGCAGGAGACACAGCAGCCTCACAGAGCCCAGAGGTGGGCACACGCAGATGAAAGGGGTTTCCGCATAGGGTAAAGCAGGAGTCAGCCAGAGGAAGGAACGGAGCCCTGACTCACGGCTGCAGTGTGGACAAACTAAAACACCGCCGGCTGAGTGAAAGGCCAACGCGGAAGGTTCCACACCATGTGATTCTGTTTGGGGGAACCGCCCGGAGTAGGGACGTCCTTGGAGACCAGACGGATTGGGGGCCGGGGTCTAAAGGGTACAGGGTTCCTGTTTGGGGTGATGGCTGCACAGCTGTGAATACGCCGAGGACTGAGGAATTGTGCACTTGAGATGGGGATGGGGGCCGGTTTCTGTGCTGAGGGAATTAGGTCAGTAAAACCATTACAACGCCAGGGGCGCCTGGGGGGCTCAGTCGGTCGGAGCATCTGACTCGTGATTTCCGCCCGGGTCCTCATCTCCCAGTCTGTGAGATCGAGTCCTGCATTGGGTGCAGAGCCTGCTTGGGATTCTGTCTCTCTCTTTTTCTCCCTCCCTCCCTCCCTCCCTTTCTCTCTCCCTTCCCCCCGCCCCCCTCCCTCCCTCTCTGCCTGCCCCCTGCTCTTGCCTACTCTCCTGTCTCTAAATAAATAAACGAACTTTAAAAAATAAACGAAAGTTAAAAATTTAAATAACTTACAGTGACCCCACAGGTCAGGAAAAAGCCCCTGCTGTCGCACAGCACCCCCCTCCCCAGCGGGTAGGACCGTCTGGATTCTTGGGGGTGTTGGTGGAACCCACCCGCGTGGCGGTGAGGGTTGTGGCTGCTTCCTGTCCTGCCCCACCCCCCCCCGCCAGGCGCTCGACCTGATAGCGACTCTGTGTCCTTGTGGCCACGTGCAGGCGGGCGTCGGAGGAGCTCCCCATGGAGGGCTGGGGGGCGGGTGCTTTGCTGGGTGCGTACCCCTGAAGAGGGGGAGTGCCAGGCCAGGGAGAGAGCTGGCGGCCTGAGAGAGATGTACCCATTTTTCCACAGTTGCACGAACCTGGGTGAGGGTCCACGAGAACCATTCCGGAACCTCAGGGGGGGTCACTTTCCAGCCGGGAGCTCCGCTCACAGGGCTGGCCGGATTAGCCTGTGACACCCCACCTGCCTCCTGAAACCGGCTTCGTAGCAGGAGGGTGGGGAGTCACCAACTTGACCAGACAGTAGCTTGTCCTAAAACCCCAGAAGCTGTCCCCACTGGGAAGGGAGGGTGGCCAGCGTGTGATACTGGCTCTCCCCCGGTGGATATGACATCTGACCCAGCTAGCTGGGGCTGGCCTGGCCGACTGGGGGTTGCAGCATTCTTGGGGTGTGGGCCGTGGTTGCTGCTTCATCTGGGGGGACTCGGGGTCGCAGTTCAGGGCCAGCAGCCCTCAGGCAGCTCCTTCCTGCCCACGTGGCCAGGCACTGACAGCTGGGGTCTGGGAGCCCGGGGCTCCCTGCCTCGGTGTTGTTACCAATATTGCTAGCAGAACGAGCTGCTGGGCCACTCTGGGGCTTGGCCTGTGGGGTTGGGGCGGGGTGTCTCCCCGTGGGGCTGCTTTGTACAGTTGCCCATGCTGTGCACAAGCCTAGGGAGTCACGTTGAGGAGTCCTGGATGGAAGCACCTTGCTTAGGGCAAGGCTCTGTCTTGATGTCGCTGGGGCCTTGATGTCCGGCCGCTCTGCTTCCTGGTTATGCCGCTGAGGCCACGCGGGGCCACGTTCCCAGGGCCTCTGGGGCAGAGAGGAGAGATGGCCCCACGGTGCCGCCCTGGCAGCCGCGTGGCTGTCTGCGCCCGCGAGCCGGAGGCTGCCCTGCCTCCCCCTCAACACAAAGGTTCCATTTGGTAACGTGAGCGTGGCCGCTTGAGATGGTGTGGAGACGAGGGTCCCTCGGCCCCGGGAACGAGGCACGTTTGGAGCGAAATCCAGGAGGACGCCTGCAAACAGATAGGATTCTCCTTTCGCGAGGGGTTGTCTCTGCCGACGCTGCTCCCTCTCTCCCCCGACCCGCGTGGGGCGCTTGCGGATAGAATGGGCCATCTGAGCCCTTCAGAAGGGTCAGCGTTTGCCCTTTGAGTCCGCGAGCAAGACGGGGCGTCCCCGGGCTGCGTGTGATTGTCCGCGTCCCGGCTGGTGGAGCACGTGGCCGCCTGGGCCCCCGCATCCCACCCCCTGTGGCCACAGGCGAGCGTGTGCCCCTTGCCCGCCCGGCGCGAGGGCGTCCCAGGCAGCCTCAGCTGTGGTTTGTGCTTTCAGATGCTGTGGCGTCTGCCCGGGGTCTGTGTCGGCCGTCTGTGATGGGGGTGGGGACCACCGGCGTCGTGTGGGCACGTGACGGGGGTCTCCCTCCTCCTCAGGGTGCGGGGTGTGTGTGTTTGTGCGACAAACTTTGTTGAGCCTGGGTGGGGATCTCGGGGACCCCCCCCCCCCCGACACTGCTGGAGGCCCCAGGGCCGGGACGTGCCTGAGTCACAGGGAGGTCAAGGCTGGTGCCTGCTGGAGGTGGGGACCCAGGAGCAGGACGCGCTTGAACACAGTTACTGCCCAGCTCATACGCTCCCCGTCCTGGCCGACCCTCCCGGGGGAGCAGCCAGCCAGCTTGGCCGTGCACCCGAGCTTTCTCCCTTGGGACCCCAGAATGCTTTCCCCCCGGGCCCTGCCCACCCCACCCTCCATGCCGTCTAGAAACCCCGGGTCCCCCGCTTCCTGACTCTGCCCACCCCATCCCACCTCCGGGGGGACCTCCGCTGGGTGTGATGTTGGGGTACAGGATTCCTTTTGGGGGGACAGAAGCGGTCTGGAGTCAGGTAGCAGCGATGATCACACAACCCAGTGAATGTGCTAGAAGCCACCAGTCTCTACGCTTTAAATGGCGAATTAGGTCTCAGTTTTTAAAATTTGAGAACAGGCTGCAGTTGATATTTGAGAAACGAAAAAGAAAGCGTCCCTCGGCCGCTTCTCTGTGTCGCTGCCTCGTGCCCGGCCCATGCAGCCCTGTGACCGTTGCTTTTGCTGGCCGCTCGGGCATCCTGCGTGCCCTGCCTTTTCCTGCAGCCCCTCTACCAGCAAGTGGAGGGCTCGGGGCCTGTTATGAGCTGGGGGGGGGGGGGGGAGGGTTCTGGCTCTGGCCTCGTGGAGGGGGGGTCCGGTCCGGCTGCTGTGTTGACCGGGTCCCACCCAGCCAGGGGCAGCCCCCGACGGCGCACATCCTGCCTGTGTGATGTGGGACATGGGCTCGTGGCCCTGAGCTGCGATGGGACACGTCTGTCATGTTGGGGCCCGTGTCTCCGTCAGCGTCCGAGGGGGCGGCCCTGCCTGCCTACCCTCGCTTCGGGCTGGGGCTTGGGTGAGGGGCGCTGGGCCGCGAAGCCAGAGAGGGAGTGCGGCGCGGCCCGAGGTGGCCGGGGAAGCAGATTCCCTGCCTGTCCCCAGGCTGCGTGGGGCTGGGGACAGCCGGAGCCCTCCGTGGGCGTGGCCCCCGCTCAGCCTCCCGCGTCCTTCTCCCGCAGGGTCTTCGCTGAGCAGCGAGTCGTCCCCCGTGTCCTCACCGGCCACCAACCACAGCTCTCCCGCCAGCACGCCCAAGCGCGTGCCCATGGGCCCCGTCATCGTCCCCCCTGGGGGCCACAGTGTGCCCAGCACACCCCCCGTGGTGACCATCGCCCCGACCAAGACCGTCAATGGCGTCTGGAGGAGTGAGAACCGACAGGTGAGCCGGGGGGTGGCCGGGGCGGGGCGGGGCACAGCTGCCGGGAAGGGGGGGCCCGTCTCGGGATTGCGGCCGCTCCCCCTGACTCGCTCTCGTGAGCCCGACCCCCGTGCGGGGCAGGACGACGGGACACCCGCCCGGAGGGCCGGGTGTTGGAAGAGAATCCCCGGGCTTCAGTCAGGCCGCCAGCACCGAGCACCCCTCCAGGGGCTCCCACGACAGGTTTATTCTTTGTGTCCCCCGAGGCTGGGGGTCTGAGACCCCGGCCCCGGCTTCCTCCCGAGGCCTCTCTCTCTGGCCTGTAGATGCCGTCTTGTCATCCGGGGCCTGGTCTGCTTTCTCTGACGACACCGGTCCTGTGGGATCGGGGCCCGCCCGAATGACCTCACCTTTAGTTACCTCCTCCAAGGCCCCGTCTCCAACACGCTCCCAGGGTTGGCACTCCACCCTGAGAAGTTGAGGGGGACACGGCTCAGTCCGGAGCCCCGCGTGAGCCCCGCGTGAGGTGCTTCAAAGGTGGCAAAGGTGACACAGGGTAGCTGTTCTGATTACCTGCCGCTCGAACACGGGACGGAAGTGGGGAAAGGGCCGCTGGGTGTTCTCGTGTGTCCCTCTTTCCTATTTCTGTCCTGGCCTCTGAAGGCCCCGCACTTGGGGTTCCCCTGGGTGTGGCTGTTGCCACGGTGTCCTGCCAGTGTGGGAAGCCTGGGAGGGTTCCTTTGTTCCTGCCTCAGCTGACCCCCCACCCGCACCCGGGTACCCCTAACTGAGGGGGGGGGGGGCGGAGCAGGGGTGAGAGGATACTTCCGGGCTTTTCTGCTGAGTCCCCAGAGGGGTGGTAGTACTTAGAAATACTAATTAGTTAAGCGACCGACTTGGGCTCTGGTCATGATCTCACGGTTCGTGGGTTCGAGCCCCGTGTCGGGGTCTGTGCTGACAGCTCAGAACCTGGAGCCTGTTTCAGATTCTGTGTCTCCCTCTCTCTCTGCCCCTCCCCTGCTCGTACTCTGTCTGTCTGTGTGTCTCTCTCTCCCTCTCTCTCTTTCTCTCAAACATAAAAAAAAAATACCAGCTAAACCACAAGAAAAGTGGAAGAGGGGAGTCAGTTGGGCACCAGCCTCCCCCCACCTCTACCCCCTGGTCATCCAGTAGATAGTAGATCTGCCTTTCTTCTGCCCTGGGGGTGGGAGGGAGCCAGCCTCGGTCCACAGAGGGGGTGGGGGTGACCCTCGGGCAGGGTGAGGACCCTCCTGGGTGTGGCCCTGGCTTGGCCCCATGTCCGAGGTGGCCATTGCTTAGCCCTCTGTGCAGTTTGAGAGCAGAAGAAACCAGGTGGGGCCTGGCGGGCAGATTCCAGCCAGAGGGGTTTGCAGACCCCTGAGCTGCCCCTGGGCCTGGTTCGAGGGAGGGTCGGGTCTTCCCCGGGACCTTCTGCCTCCGGAGGGACTCTTTGCCTCTCGCTGTCAGCCGCCTGGCGATCCACCTTGACCTCAGGGCCCCAGCCACCCGACTGGGACCCTGACTCGTCACCACTCCTTGCCTCTCCCGGACTCACTCGGCCCCGGGTCGTTTCCGGATCCTGCCCTGTCCCTGGCTCAGCTGGTGACAGCCGCCATGGGACGCCTCCTGTCTTCCCCTCCTCCAGCACCTGTGCCCTGGCACCCCGCGGAGGGTCCTGACTGCCTCAGAAACGTTTAGTAGCCCCAGAGAAAGGGCCGTGATGGATCTGCTCCGGCCATTTACCACCACGGCGCTTAATGAAACACTAATGCCACCAGGGAGGGCGGCGGGAAGGGAACTGCATTAGCAGATGATGTATGGCTCATCAGCTTCTCACAAAGGCTCAGTGGAGAATGTAATCCTTCTGGGGAGGGGAGGCGGGGAGGGGAGGCGGGGAGGAGAGCCGCTTCCCCAAGTGGTGGCACAGGAGTGGGGGGGGGGGGGGATCCCGCAAGGTGGAAAGGCGTGGGGGCGGGGCCCTGGGCCTGTCACCGGGGTCGCCAGGGCCCTGTTTCCCAGGTAGTGGGAGCTGCAGAGGACAGCTGAAATGAAAAATGGTCTATTTTCGGGCTAACAGAGCATGTCGGGCCTGTCTGCCTGGAGCCCTCTCTCTAATCACCAGAGAAGGATTTTCCTCCCTCCCGCCCACCCCCTTGCGGCCCTTTCACCTCCGCGGCTGTGCCTGCGGCCGCAGCCCTGAAACAAAAGCCGCCCCCAGATGCTCCCTGCCGCTCGTCTGTCTGCCAGGGCGGCGGTGGGAGCCCGGCGCGCTCCTGGGGTGCCCCGCGGTGGCCTGGCCCCGGTTGGGGGCTGCTCCCTGGACCCCGGGGCAGCCCCTGCGCGCCCCCAGAGGGCCGCCCCCGTTCCCAGGTGCCTGTCGCAAGCGTGGCTGGGCTCCAGCCAGACGGAAGGCGTGTGGGTCCGGCCCGTTGCACCCCCGGCTTGCCCGCCAGCCCCTCCCCCAGGCTCTCCAGCGCCTTGTTTGTCCTCTGCCGCTGGGAAGGTGCCATCTGGCCGGGCCGCCTGCAAGCAGGGCTTTGTCCCGCTGAGGGGGAGAAGGGGCTGCCGGGGCCGGTGCGCCCGGGGCCCCTCCTGCGTGGCAGGGGCCGCCCCGGGGGCCCTTGCCTCTGCCTCTGCCGTTGATTCCGCGAGCGGTGGGTGACGCACGTGGAGGCGGGTGACGGCCTGGTTTGGGGAGAGCCGCCCGGAGCTTCTCCCCAGATGTTGTTCTAGGGTCCAGGACCCCCTCCGAGGATTCTGTGGTCTTGGGTGGATGGCCCGTCCCCCCCCCCACCCGGCTGCCATCTCTGTCCTGCTCTGGCCCAGGGGGGGCGGGGGTTGTCCTGGCCAGCCTGAGGGCAGCGTCCAGGGTGCCTGGAGTCCCCTTCAGTGCTGGGCACCCCCTGTTCAGTCCGTCCCAGACCACGGGCACAGGGCCTCCTCCGGCCCACAGTGGCCCCCGTGAGGCCAGAGCGTGGCAGCAGGTGGGTGTAGGGGCTCGTGCAAGCCTGCCTCGCACCAGGTGGTGGGCGTGTGGGCGGACCCGGCAAGCCCTGACCTGGCAAAGGCCCCTGAGACGCTGGTGTGGGCGGGCGACCGGCTGCCGCTTCACCCTCCTCGCCTCCGTTTCCGCCCGTCCGTCCCTGTCACGCTGGGAGCCGGCGCTGCGATTGGGACGCTTGACAGATGGGGAAACCGAGGCACGGGGCCGTTATGGGTCTCATCCGGGGTCTCCAGAACCGGACAGGAGCCGTCTTCAATAAGGCTGTGGGGGGAGCCCACCCTGCTGTCCACATAGTTGTGGGCCCTTGTATAGAAGTCTCTGGAAAATCGGGGGCTGGGAGTTCTGGGCTGCTCGCTCGGACCTCGGATGTGGGTGTGGGTGCGTGTGTCCCCCCCCCCCCCCCCCCCCCCCGCCTTCGGGGAAGGGCGAGTCGGAATTCGCGAACCTGCAAGGACCCCGCCGTGAGCGGAGGGGCTGTGCCAGCGTGTGGGAAGGAACAGATGTTGCCGCTCATTAAAAATTCCAATCAGCGGCCTGTCTCCTTCAATTAATTATCACTGATGTGTCTTCTGGAGGACCGGGGAGGGCGCGGTGGCCTGGCACCGGCCTGCCGGGTAGATGTGTCTGTCGGCCGGGGCCTCCTTGCCTGGCCCCCGCCGTCCGCTCCTGCCCCACCTCGCGTGCGGGCCTGAGGCGGCTGCTGGGGTCAGAGGGTACGGCCGCGGAGATGAACTTGGGGCTCCGCTGCTCACACCCCTCAACCGAGCCGGAGGGCCTCGGGCGTTAGGGGGGGTCTGGGGAGCGGGAGCATCTCGGCACGGGGCTCGGCCTCCAGATGCCCGGCGGTCCACTCCTGGACGCGTCCCTCAGCCTGCCAGCTCCTGGAGACCGTCAAAGGGCCGTGGCTCCCTGTCGTTTTAGGGGTGCCTGGTGTTTCGTGGCACGGCGGGAACACCGTGGTTTGCGGGTTGACTGGCCTGGGCTCTACCCCCTGAGTCCCGCCTGCTTTCTCCCGGCCCTGGTTTTCCGCCTGCTGATGGGCGCGGCCAGACCTGATGCCCAGGGGAGAGCCCGGCATCACAGCCCGTGCCCTCTCTTCTCACCGTGCCGCCTCCTCCGTGCAGCGCGTTTGGGTAGAGACCCTCCAGGAAGGCGCACCTCAGAGCGGGCGCCGAAACCTGGCCCCGCGCCCCTGCCTGACTCCTGCTCTCTGTCCTCCAGCAGGACGCCGGCTCTCGGGGCGGCGGCGGCGGTCGGGAGCGCCTCATCGTGGAGCCCCCGCTGCCCCAGGAGAAGGCGGGGGGCCCCGCCATCCCCTCCCACCTGCTCAGCACCCCCTACCCTTTCGGCATCTCCCCCAGCTCCGTGGTGCAAGACTCGCGCTTCCCACCGCTCAAGTAAGTGCGGATCGGGGGCTGGGGGTGCAGGGGGTGCGGCGGGCACGTGCGCCTGGGGTCTGGATCCCGGGGGCCCCGGGGCGCCTCCCGGCCATGGGTGGCAAGCCCGTGCCCGCTGCCGAACGGCGAGGGCCACGCAGGCCCCAGGAGCCAGCAGTGGCTGCCTGCCTCTCGTCAGCGGGTTCCCCCGCCCTCCGCCGTCCCTCCCTCATCCACCCGTCTCCGCCCCCGCAGCCTGCAGCGGCCTGTGCACCACGTGGTGCCCCCGAGCACCGTGACCGAGGACTACCTGAGGAGCTTCCGGCCCTACCACACCACCGAGGACCTCCGCATGACCTCCCTGCCTCCCCTGGGCCTGGACCCGGCCGCCGCGGCCGCCGCCTACTATCACCCCAGCTACCTGGCCCCGCACCCCTTCCCCCACCCAGCCTTCAGGTGAGACGCCCCAGTGAGTCCTCCGGGGCCGTCCCCCCACGTGGCCTCACGTCCTGGGGCCGGGCTCTGCGTCTCGAGCAGCCCCCGCACCTTCCGAGCTGGCTGCTGGCCCGTGGCGGGAACCCTCCCCCCTGCCCCCTGTGCCGCCAGTTCCCCTCTTGCTGGCTGTTTCACTGGCGGCCCAGCACACGGCCTCGCTTAGACGAGGGACCCTTGGCCGCGTGACAGAGAAGCCCCAGGGGCAGTGGGCTCCGCGTCTCTGCTCTGTGTAGGGGCTTCCCGAATCCCGACCTGGCGAGTTACGGGGAGCGGGCTGCTGCTCGTGTGGGGCCTCGGACCTCGAGCTGCTGTTGCCCAGCGGCCCTTCGGGCTGGGGCTTTGGGGCTGGCCGCGGCCGTGGCCTCCGTCTGTGGGGCCTTTGTAGGCTCGCGGCCCTCCCGCCCTGTCCCCCGCGCTCACGGCACCACATGTCCCGGGGCGCACCTGCTGACGGGGCCAGGGTTTATTTGCTTGGCCTTTGCTTCTCACTCAGCCCCGTCTTCCCTGCACAGGATGGACGACTCCTACTGCTTGTCAGCCCTGCGGTCCCCCTTCTACCCCATCCCCACGCCCGGCTCCCTGCCCCCGCTGCACCCATCGGCTATGCATCTCCACCTGTCCGGGGTCCGCTACCCCCCCGAGCTCTCCCACTCGTCCCTGGCGGCGCTGCACTCGGAGCGGATGTCCAGCCTCAGTGCCGAGAGGTAAGCCGCGTGCCGGGCTGGGGCGGCCCCCCGCGCTTGCCGCCCCGACGGAGCGGCTGGGCCAGCGCCCGTGTCCGCGGTCTCCTCGCCCGCAAGGTGGGGGCGGGGGCGGGTGCCCGGCGGCTCTGTGGCCCACCGCCCGCCTCCTGGCGCGAGCGCCCGGTGAGGCTTGGGGGGCTGGCGGCGGCACGCGGTCCAGAGCCCTCTGAGTCCCTCGGGGGTTAACGAGAGCGGGGCCCCGTGCACCTGCTCCCGCTGTGCAGGTCGGGCTGCCGGGGTCCCGCTCCTGGGAGTTGTCGCCGGGGGCCCGTGTCCGGTCCCCTCTGGGTCCGCACGGGCCGTCACCAGCTGTTCCCGTTTGCCCGCAGGCTACAGCTGGACGAGGAGCTGAGGCGCGAGCGGGAGCGGGAAGCCGACCGCGAGCGCGAGAAGGAGCGCGAGCGGGAGAAGGAGCGCGAGCGCGAGAAGGAGCT